>NW_022196897.1:5709847-5715672 GCF_008632895.1 Mastomys coucha
GTTTTGGCTGCCTGCTCTGACCTTGCTCTACAACATACTCCAGCTGAAGAAGGGGGTGGGGTTTGTGGGTTTTCCCTTTATAAATGCAAATCTTATTATTAAACTTTAAGCCTTGATCAGAAAAAAAAAAATGTAACCTAACAAAATTGACTTTTTGTTTTTTGAGACAGGGTTTCTCTGTATAGCCCTGGCTGTCCTGGAGCTCACTTTGTAGACCAGACTGGCCTTGAACTCAGAAATCCGCCTGCCTCTGCCTCCCAAGTGCTGGGATTAAAGGCGTGCACCACCACCGCCCGGCCAAAATTGACTTTTTAAAGGCATATTTTTACACTTCAGTTGTGCCCGGGGATGTGGGAATGTCAAGTTTTCAGTGTTGTCATTGCACTTGACCCTTTTGAAAATCACTTAAAGCAAAATATAAAGCAGTCTGGCTGTGGAGGCCAGAGGTAAGGCACGTAAACACCAGGAAGAGGAATAACGCCATAGGAACCTTAGCATTACATGAATGACTGCTCGTACTTTAGGATGGACTTTCCAGTGACTGCACCATGCACAGATTAAGGAAGAGCTATGTCTCAAACAACGTAGATGGAAATATAAAATGGTCTGAAAAAAACCTTGGAATATACTACTCTAGTGCTCCTAGGCTGGTGTTTGAGAAAATAAGAGCTTGATCTCTCTCACCTTCTCCTCTTCTTCTAAGCCATAAAACCTCCTTCTAGAACATCTCCCCTGTAGGTGAAAGGAAAAGAGTGCAGTTAGCTCTGAGGGCACACACAGATACATACAGAAACACACACACACACAATCATACATCACACACAGAGACACACAATCATACATCACACACAGAGACACACACAGAGTCATACATCACACACCAGACAGAAACACAGACACACACCCAGGCACAACACACACACACACACACACACAGGCATACCACACACACTCACACATAAGCACACATATCACACATACACATATACACAGACACACACGTGCACACACAAAGACACACAACACATCACACAGATAGTATAGACAGACAGATACACACAATCATACATCATGCACACACAGCACATGCCACACAGAAAGACAGACACACACACACACACACACACAGAGCACACCACACACACATATACACACACACACAGCACACACCACACAGAAAGATAGACATACACAGAGAGCATACCACACACACACACACACACACACACACACACACACACACACAAATCTAAACTAAGGCTTTTCAAAATCTCTAGTGCTTATCATTAGATCAGACTTTTTTTTTTCTACTCACACTTTTTCAAATATAATTTTTTTTGCTTCTTTTTATCTTTGCATGGAGTTTTTTGGTTGGGGGAAGGGGATATATGCACGTGCCGTGGTATGGAGGTCACTTCTCTCCTTCTGCTGTGTGGGTTCTAGAACTCAGGCTGCCAGGCTTGGTGGCAAGCTCCTTTATCCACTGAGCCATCCCACTGATTGGGTAAAGGTGGAAGAGGAAAGGTACTCCACAAAGAACAGCTTGGTGTGTGGCTCTTTAGGTTTCTGCCTCTGAGGGCTTCTGTAGTATGCTTATAGTTTTGGTTTTGGCTTTAAGTTGCTCTTTTTTCTTGTTAGCCTGCTATTTTATACTGGTTTCTCAGCCAGGAACCTTGAAACTGATGAAGAACAGATACTAATATTTCTCCCCCATAATTTTGAAAGATGGGCATGCTCAAAATGTAGATGAATATGAATTAAAGATTTCTTCCCAGGCATAGAAAAACACACCTTTAACCTCAGCACTTAGGGCAGAAGCAGGCAGATCTCTGTAAGTATGAGGCCAGCCTGGTCTACTAAAGAATTCCAAGACAACCAGAGCTACACAGAAAGACCCTGTCCCCAAAACAAAACAAACAGCTGGACAATGGTGGCACCCACCTTTAGTCCCAAAGGCCAGCCTCTGAGTGAGTTCCAGGACAGCCAGAGCTACACAGAGAAACCTTGGCTTGAAAAAACAAAGCAAAACCATAAAATTTCTTACCATATTTTTAAAGTAATACATTTTTATTTGCCACTAATATTGATTTTAAATGTATAATTAAATTATGTTTAGACATTGGGGTTTTTCCTTTAAGTCTCTAGAACTTTTGTATCACTGTAGTCTTCATAAGGGTTCTTTCCACTGAGGGAAAACTGTTTCCTTTTCGTCAGAAGCATAGACTACTCCTCAGGCCTGGAGGAGCCCTAACTACTCACCCGGTCAATAGAGCCCTGTCAGTGACTCAGGTGACTAGGAGGCCACTGTCTAGAAAGGCAAATCCATCTACTATGGTGATGAAGAGGTGGGAGGAATAATTATCCCTCTAGTAACACAATGTGTTTTTCTTTTCCAGGAAGTGCAAACCTGGAACAGGGCTTTGCCTCAAAGTTCTGTGATGTCCACCTAACTTTGTACCTCCTGACTCAGAAGGTTGTAAGTGTTTTTAAACTCTAATAAAATTGTCCCTGGGCTTCCTTCTGAGTACATTTTAGGCGTGTAAGAACCCTAAGAGGTGATGGAGTTCTCAGCAATTCCTGGTGCCCAATGGGCAGATCCCTAAAACTTCCAGTAATACAAGCTGACAAGACACAGCTTTTTATAAGGGGAAAGTAGAAAAATGTCCCCCTGCTAGCTTATCTTTGAACCTGTACAACTTTTATTTGGAATTAACTGGGAAATTTTCCCAAGTTCTCTACTTGGTCTTGTTAAACACCACATTCTTTAAAAAAACAAACAAACAAAACAAAAAACAAAAAAATCTATAATAAATGGTCAGGAAAGACAACTTAGCAGTTAAGCAAGAACACTTGTTGCTCTTTCGAACCCAAATTCCATCCTCTGCACCTATGTCCGACCACTCTCAACTCCTAGGGATCTGACATCTTCTGACCTCTATAGCAGCACACACACACAACATTTACTCATACAGACACACAAACATACAAACACACAGACACGCACACACAGAGATAATAAAAATAAAATATGCCAGGTGGTGGTGGTGCATGCCTTTAATCCCAGCACTTGGGAGGCAGAGACAGGCAGATTTCTGAGTTCGAGGCCAGCCTGGTCTACAGAGTGAGTTCCAGGACAGCCAGAGCTACACAGAGAAACCCTGCCTCGGAAAAACCAAAAAAATTAATTAATTAATTAATTAATTAATTAATTAAAATAAATAAAAATAAAATATTTTAAAAGAACAACAGAGACAATAAACACGAAACAAGGATGTGGAAAATTAAATTGGTTATAGTGAAAGCTAAATCAGTTTATAATGGTACCCAGGAACTTGACTGATGAAAGCGCTTAGCATAGCCAGCCTAGCCTGGAAACCTCTCTTTCTACCAAAATAAACGAGTACATGGCCTACTTCTCAGAAACCAGAACAGACTTTCTATCTAGGTGCTATACACATCATAGTGAAGGAGAACAACTAACCCCCAGCGTGGGGGACAAGGAGGTTAACTAGACCCACTATGAATTATTAAATTCCCATGCCAGTGTGAACATGTCAGGCATTTTCCCCCAGGTGTGGCAGAGCCCATGAGCAAAGCAGAAAACAGTGTGAGTAACAGAGGCTAGGAGGCTGCATCTGTAACCAACACAGTCGATTCTGAGTGATCCAGGAGCCAGACAACAAGACCAGAGGACAACAAAGGAATATTCATTACCTGTGGCTGTAAGGATGGCACCAGGCCCACCAACTCCACAGTCAAGGGGATTTTGCTGAGAAGCCCCTACATAGCAATCTAGAAAAATACTTTATGGAGAGGACACTTTCCTGAGCATGCTTAGCTCAAGAAGGAAAAATGGCAGACACAATGTGGAGCAGTGTCAGCCCAAGGTCAAAAGGCTGAAAGAGCAACACAAACACTTCTTTCTGTCCATCCATGATCATTTTAATATTATAATGTGCCACCTTTACTTTAGGGTCCTAAAAGAATGAGTTGGGTGGCTTGGAAGATCTTGGCTGGTTCTCCAAAAAATTTAGCTACACCAAGGAGAGAGAATGACACCAAACATAAGTTGTCTTAGGGTTTTACTACTGTGAACAGACACTGTGACCAAAGCAACATTATAAGGACAACATTCAATTGGGCCTGGCTTACAGATTCAGAGGTTCAGTCCATTATCATCAAGGCATGAGCATGTCAGAGTCCAGGTAGGCATGGTGCAGGAGGAGCTAGGAGTTCTACATTTTCATCTGAAGGCTGCTAGAAGACTGGCTTCCAGGCAGCTATGACCAAGGTCTTAAAACCCACACCCACAGTAACACACTACCTCCAATAAGGCCACACCTCTAAATAGTGCCATTCCCTGGGCCAAGCATATTCAAACGACCATATAAGTTAATACAAGACTTTGTCCCAAAGTTGCCTGTCCCTCTTGGTGGCTGAAGGAGCTGCAGGATACTGAGGTCTCCTATTTGAAAGTGGAAACATCCAAAGAGAAGTCTTCCCTGATTAGCAGCTGTGCAGAGCCCAAAGGAACTGCCCCTCCACCCCACCCCCCCACCGCCCTGAAGGTTTCTTTCAACAGCAATTCGATGTGTTTGAAACAGGTCCACGATCTGCACTGGAATGAGGAGGTTAGAAGTCAATGCTCCCCTTTCATGGGAAGCAAGCATGACCAGATGGAAGTCATGTCAAGGTTTGCTCTGGGTTCACTGGCATCTTCCTTCTTGCCATATGCATCGATTTCCCTAGTCAGTGAGATAGCTGAAGAATGGAAAATAAATCCACATAGTCGTAATATCTTCTGGAAGATTCAGCCTTGAAGATGAAGAGAGAAATCCCTTTCCTCCTTCCTTGGAACTCTCAGTTTAAAGTCTAAAGTGGCACCAGGCATGGTTGTACATGTCTTCACTCTCAGTACTGGGGAAGGAAGGCCAGGTAGATCTCTGTGAGTTCAAGCTAGCCTGGTTTACATGGTGAGCTTGAGGCCAGCAAGGCTACATGGTGAGACTCTGTCTCAAAACACAAAACAAAGGATCTAGCATGGAGTAGCCCAGAATATGGTTTCCTGATACCCAGCCCTCACCAGGCGCTTAGCTGCATGCATCGAGACAGGCCTAACATTCTTGAGTCACTGAATGAGGACTCTGATATTCGAGAGCTCTGCAGAGCCTGCTTGCAGCTTGGGCTCTCCTCAATTAGTAACAGAGAAAAGAAAGGGCCCCCGATAAGCAGAAGCGACAGGACACTGCCGATGTGTGCAGGATAAGGGTGACACGGGACATTCTGAAAGGTCAGCAGATAAAACACAAGACGGCCTGACAAAGGAGGAGAGCAGGCACACTGCAGAGACCCTTCCCTTAGGCACAACGGCTAAAGGTTTCGCTCAGTCCCCAACAGAGACGAACAATAAGTTCAGAGCGGAACCACACGGGAAGGGATTCCGACTCCTTCTGTATAAAGTAGAGTCACATTTAGCTCAGCAAAAATCGGGATCTAGGTCTCTTTCCTTGCCTGCGTTTTGCCATTCTTAATTAACACGTTTTGATCAATATGAAGTTCCAAGCTAATGAAGGCCTGAAGGTGTTCTTACAGCTGTGTTCAGAGAAGAGCCAGCTCTGACCAGGAGAGTCCAGAGCCCAGTGCCTGCCTGTGTAAGCAGGGTAAACAGTGTCCTTCGCCCCAACAGAACACTCTCTTAATAAGCCCTGGATCACAATGACTTAGAAATATTTTCCAGTTCATGCTCTAGAAGGAAAAGAAGGTGGGTTAAATCAAAGGCTTTTCAGGCTACCAACTGCTAAGGAGCAGTCTGTCATTTTCTGGAT
>NW_022196897.1:5715682-5725705 GCF_008632895.1 Mastomys coucha
GGGGACAATTATTTTGGTCTCTCTTTGAATTCCTCTGTTTCTGCTTAACATAACACTTCTCACACACCCCAGTGGCCTTTAGAGGACATACCAACTTCTCTGACAGGACCCTTCTCTTCAGTCCCCTATTCTCATGCAAATTCGCCCTATAAGTCCCCTGCTTTCTCATTCCGTTCCCATTTTGAAACATAAAAAGAAGAAAGCCCCCAGAAGCCCCGTGGTTGCACCAGAAGGGGTGCAGGCTAGATAACCTTTGTCCCTTTCCCTTCGCTTAATTCCTGATCTGAGCCCACCGTGCTCCCACCGCTGCGGCCCAGGCTTTGTCAATGTCCTTTTGGAGACCCACAACAATTCACATTCACAAAAAGTGAGATTAAAAGTGTGTGCCTGTCGCCTGAACTCCTGAATCCACCCCTGTCCCTACTAATGATTTCTTCTCAAGGGCAGATTTTTATCTTAGGAAGCAGAGTCAGGCTTCCCCAGCTGAGAGAGTAGCGAAGAAATCACCCCCAGATTTCTCCTGAAACCCAAGAAATTGTTTGAGTAATTTACTAAATGAATTGCAAAGTGAAAGACAGCAAGAAAGGTCTGGGGTGTAGGGAACTTGCCTGCCTACCATGCATGAATCCAGGGGGTTCAAGCACACAATCACAGCCCTGAACCTCCTCCAGGGGCATGGGGGTGGGGCTGACAAGAGAAACATTTATCACTATACATATGTTTATTAATGATCTGCTTTGTACTCTGTGGGAAATATACACATATATCTAGTCCCTGTATTCATGAGACTTGGGGCCGCATAAATAAGCTAAACCAAGAGGGACATTCTTGGTTATTTGTTTTGTTTTATTTTAAAGTATAAGTGCTTAAAAGCCTTCAGAGGAAGGACAGAACGTCAACTTTCTTCCCAGTATGGTACTATACACCTGGAATCCCATCACTCGTGAAGGGGGACCAGAGAGATGAGGGCATCCTGAGCTACTCGAACCTGTCTCAAACTAAATGAATAAAAAAGCAAATGATAATCAAATGATTTTTAATGTCTTTTGGTCAGTTATATGGAGACTCAAATGGACTATATTTAATACAACATGATTCAATTACCATCAAAGTCAAAAGGTGTTTTAAAAACCATTTGTTGTGGAGGCTGCAGCTTCATGATGAGCAAAACAGCAAAGTGGTCAATGAGCACCATTCCTGTGTCCATGCTAAACACTGTGTGTGCCTTATACGACCCAATCGCACAACAGATGCAAAAAATGAACAAAATCCAGAATCGAAGCACAGACAAGAGGAGCACATGGCAAAACCTCAGCAGGCAGAGCTCAGGCTAACCCATTTCACAAGTAAAGAAGGTTCAGACAGACTGAATAATTTACCCAAAGAAAGAGCAATGCAAGAGGGGTTTGTTTGTTTGTTTTGTTTTTTCGAGACAAGGTTTCTCTGTATAGCTCTGGCTGTCTTGGAACTCACTCTGTATACCAGGCTGGCCAAGAACTCAGAAATCTGCCTGCCTCTGCCTCCCAAGTGCTGGGATTAAAGGTGTGCACCACCACTGTCCAGCAAGAGTTTCTAAATATCCAGGTTTTTGTGTTCAAATATTTATTATTACTGTATGTACTATCTTCTATTTTTTCCATCAAGTTATAGCAATAAAAGATATGTTAATATTCAAGAGAATACAAATTAAAATAATAAAAGGCATTTGATTTACATAATATGCGTGAAAGTTTTAAAAAGTGTGACTCGGGAGGAAGCTGGAATCTGGGTTTTCTTTATTATTCTTTTCCTTTAGATTTATTTATTTTATTTCATACATATGAGCACTTGGCCCTCATGAATGAATGTGTGCACCATGTGTGTGACTAGTGCAGGTGAGGCCAAAAGAGGGCATCAGATGCTCTGGAACTAGAGTCACAGAGCCTGTGACTCACCACAGGGATGCTGGGAATGGAACAGGCTTTTATGTAAGAGGAGAAAGTGCTCTTAACCCTAGACCATCTCGACAAACCTGTTATTCACCATCTTAATGGGAGAAGAGAGGGTAAGGGGGCAGTTCTGGGGACACAGATGGCCTCTCAGAAGGTGTGGGGTAAAGGCACACAGAAAACACAGACGATGCCTTGGAAAGAGAAATGGGATCCTGGGAGAATGCCCAGGAGATGGGAGAGCTTGCTGGCAGTAGGCATCCTTTGAGAAGACAGAACTAAAGCAGTTTCCAGGGGTAGGATCCAGAACAAGTGAGCGTGGGTAGGATCCAGGACAAGTGAGCGCTGGGTAGGATCCAGGACAAGTGAGCGCTGGGTGAGGCATTGGGCTTCGAAGGGGAAATGTTCCAGTGGCTTCAACTTTGGTTACTTTTTGTTTGCTTGCTTAGTTTTTCTTGTTTCTTATGCCAGTGTAACATATTTCGGGGTGGTGTGTCCTGATTCTTGACAATGTTTAAGAACACAAATACAAATGACAGTGACATAAATTAAGACATGTTAAGTTATAAAGATGTTCCGAGGTTTCAGAGGTTCACTCTGGTAAGCCTAGAAAACAGGAAACCGAGCACAGGAGAGAAAGATTTCTCAAGGGTTGAGCAGCCTCCCTGGAAGAACTCAAGCACAGGCAGGCCGTCGAAAAAAATTCTCAGCTCCCTGCTTGTTCCAGATGGAAGCTGAGTGGAGGCCTGCCATTATTCATAACTTTTCAGGAAGTACGGCGGCGGCAGCACACCATCAGCAAAAAGATTGATTCCAAAGCCAGCCTGGGCTACATAGTTAGGCTGTGTCTCAGTAAAACAAAACAAGGCAAGATATAGCTCAGTATGCAGGGTAATTGCCTGGCATGCACAAAGCCCTGAGTTCAATCCCCAGTATCACATAGAACCCATTATAATGGACACACCTATAACCACAAACTGGATGATGAGAAGTTCAAGCTACACAGTGAGTTTAAGGCCAGCTTAGGAAACAGAATGCCATGCACACTTTGCCTGACGGCGGTATTTGAGGCATAAACTTCAAGGAAAGTCAGTCTCCTGTCTCCGCATAGTTGCCTGGCACCCCAAACTCAGAGGTAGCCCAGATATGTCCTTGTGTACTAGTGGCCCACCAAGATATCATTTCTTAACAGCTAGAAAAAGAAAATTCGGACATTGCTCTCTGACCTTCACCAACGTTCCAACGTCCTAGTTAAACCCTGGCTTGGAATGTTAAGCCTTTCTAACTAATTGCCTCCAATATTGTGGGTAGGGCACTGAAGCTCACAGAATGAGAAACTTATCCCAGGACAAGGTCAAGTAAAATCCTCATTCTCAGTCATGTACTACAGCTGAACCACTCCTAGGAATTAGCAAGAGACAGTCTCTACTTCCCCAAAAGATTAGCATAGTGGACATTTTACCTAAGATGGGCGGGACCTTAATCTGAGAGTGTGTATGTGTGTGTGTGTGTGTGTGAGAGGCTGCAGCATTGAGCATTCTAGATTCAACATTTCAGCAGCAAGCAGTCTGCATTCAGCATTCAGACTCGCTCGCACTCAGACTAGAACCAGAACTTAGGTAGACTAGGGCTTAGATTCATACAGTCCGTAGCCCCCCGGGCCCAGAGCGCTTGGGCCCGGGGGGTGGGGGGGGTGGGTGCAGCACCAGTCGAGATTCAAGAGATTGAGCATTCAAGATTCCAACATTCAACATTGAAGATTCGAGCATTCAGCATTGAGGACTCGAGATTCAAGCCTCTACCCTCCTGGCTGGTGCACCCATAGCCCCCTGGGACTCCGGCCAGGACCATGCAGCCCGAACATACTCGGAGCCCAGGGGTGCTACATCAGTCCATAGGAGATGGCTGCTGTTTTAGACCTAGTGTATTTTAGATGACCTCAGATGTACCTCGACTACTGAGCTGCCAGATTTTTCATTTCTCTCTTTTACAATGATTGTAAAAGCCTCATGTCATTTTCGAGAAATACACTCAGACCTTACACCACTCGTGCAGTGTCTATTTGTCAAGGCTGAATCCCGTGCACACCTGGCCAGAACCCATCATCCCGCAGAACAAGGGACCCCGTAAGAAACCCCAGTCCGTGGCAACAAAAGAGCCTGTCAGTTACCAAAACGGAAGGAGAGGAATGGGAAACAGAGAAGGGAGGAGAAAAGGAATAGAGGAAAGGAAGAGAAAGGGGAGATGAGGGTATGAAAAAGGAAGAAAGAAGGGAATACAACAAAGACTTTCCTGTTAAATGATAAAAATTCCATACTATGCCGGGCGGTGGTGGCACACACCTTTAATCCCAGCACTTGGGAGGCAGAGGCAGGCGGATTTCTGAGTTCAAGGCCAGCCTGGTCTACAGAGTGAGTTCCAGGACAGCCAGAGTTATACAGAGAAACCCTGTCTCGAAAAACCAAAAAAAAAAAAAGAAGAAGAAGAAGAAGCCTGACCTTGGGTTCTGAAATTGTTGGAGCTTGTCCCAAAGATCTGATCTCAGTTCCTCCAAAAAAGTCCCTTCTTTAAAAATAAATGAGGAAAGGAGAGCATAGACTTGTTAAGTTCACTGACCTTAATCTTGTCTTAATGCTTTGCTTTCTAACCAGCTTGCTCTGCTGTCTGGGAAAAGTAGGACTCCCAGCTCTGAGGCTGTCTTCTGCCAGCAGCAGGAAGTGTGTGCCAGGAGGATGTGTCCTGTCCCCACACATTTTGGGGATTTTGTGTGCCACAGTCCCCCAAATCTAGATGCACCGGCTTTCCCTTTATTCACAGTAGCAGCAATTTTGTCCCCACACACATAACCTGTGTGAAGAAAGCTCAGCAGACTACTCTATGGCAAGGGCACCCCAGGGTTCAAAACATGCTAATTAATGTTGACAGTCATCTCAAGAGAGCTTTTGAAAAACATGCCTGGCATCCAACGCTTTCAGAAACACCTGGGGGTGTCTCTGGATGGTAGAGAGTTGTTGCTGTTGTATGTGTGAATATGTGTGTGTAATTTGTTTTCTTTTCTTTCCTTGAGACAGTTTTTCTACTTAGCCCTGGCTGTCCAGAACTCATTACACAGACCAGGCTGGCCTCACACTCACAAGAGATTCACCTACCTTAGCCTTCCAAGTACTGAGATTAAAGGTGTGCACCCCTATCCCTGGCTTGTGTGTGTGTGATTTTCATTTCCACTCAAAGACTCAAAAAACCTAAAACACCCACATGAAAGTCCAGGATCTGCTCTATGATTCAGGAGTATATCCAGGAAGATTCAAAGCATTGATCTGGTAGATCCTCCCTGTCTAAGATCTACTGGATTTAGCTAGAAACAAGTGATCTGTCAACTACTGTGGTGATTTGAATGAGAAATGCCCCACCCACTCTTGTGTTTGAACACTTGCTGCCCGAGTTGGTGGTACTATCTGGAGAAGGCAGTATATCACTTGGAGCGTTCATAGCCTTGACACATCCTGTTGGATCTCTCTGCTCCTTGTGTGTAGCTAGAAATGTGACTATCCAGTTTGCTGTCTGTTTGTTTGTTTGCTTGCTTGTTTGTTTGAGACAGGGTTTCTCTGTGTAGCTCTGGCTGTTCTGGAGCTCAGTCTGTAGACCAGGCTGGCCTTGAACTCAGAGATCCGCCTGCCTCTGCCTCCCAAGTGCTGGAATACAGGCGTGAGCCACCACAGCTCGGCAGTTTGCTGTCTTGACACTGTGTTTTCCTGGTCTGTTTTCATGCCTTCTCATCCCTGGTAGACTCTCTCCCTCTGGAAACTTAAGTCAAAATAACCCCCTTTCTCCCCTCCATTGTTTTTGGACATTCTTATTGTTGTTGTTTTATTTGTTACTTCTGGGTTTGTCATTTCATGTCTGTGGGCATTTTGCCTGAGTATCAGACTGTGCATCATGTGCATACAATGCACCACATTGTGCAAACAGTGCACTGGGAGGCTGGAAGAGAGGCCTGGAAGCCCTGGACTGCTCTGTCCTTACAGATGGTTATGAGCCATCATGTGGATGCCAGCGCTCCCCTCCCAGTCCTCTGGAAGAGCAGCCAGTGTTCTTAACCTCTGAGCGATCGATCGTTCCAGCCCCTTAAGCATTTTTTTTTTAATCTCAGCAACAGAAAAGTAACTGAGATACCTATCTTCATTCTAATTGTATAAAGTTATTAAATTAATGAATCACTCAGATAAGAAGTCAAGACACAGGAATGACAATAGCTCGCAAACGTGCCTTTGGGGAGCGGGGATGCTTGGGATGGAAGTCAATGGAAGTCAAGGCCTCACACGTGCTGGGCACACACGTGCTGGGCACACACGTGCTGGGCACACACGTGCTGGGCACACACGTGCTGGGCACACACGTGCTGGGCACACACGTGCTGGGCACATACATGTTTTACCACTGACCTACAAACCTACCTCTTTTCTTTGTTTTTGCTTGTGTTTTTAATAGAGACTATGCCTGGCCCAGTAAGAGGGCAGTCATAACTGCCATCATAAATCGAACTGACTTCTCCCAGGTGGTTTGAGCCAGGATAAAGAGTTCAGGCAGCCAAGGCACGAGGCTGCTCTCTATCCTACCCTGCATAAAAAGAACCCAAGGCACCTTTGTAAAAACAGCTTGATTGTACAATGCCAGAGTTACTGGGGGTGGGGGGGAGAGAGAGAGAGAAGTAAGAAGCAAACCATAGGCTTGAAAGATGCAAACGCAGCCTGTGTTTGGATTCCACCATTTAAAAATACTCCTTCCCAGCCCGCTAGCCACCCGACTTGGAAGGAAACCCTTAATTTATTTCTAAGAAGCGCCAGCATTCATTAGAATCACAGTCTCCTCCAACCTCAAGCTTCGAAAATGGCCTCTGGGCACTTGCCTAAAATAACTTTCTAGAGCCTGTGCTCCAATAAAGAGCCCTTTGCTGAGGCTTGGGTCAGATGCTCACTCATTACCCCCTCTTAATCAATTAAGAAATGTATCATAAAAGCACAGTCCTCAGAAGAGGACAAACAGGACTTCCTCTCCTTGCTGGGCTCATAGCTTGATTTTTCTAGAATGAAAAGAAAGCACACATGAGTCCTGAGTGGGGGTTGAGGGAAGGATGTGCTTGCATCCTGGGGTTGCTCAATGAAATGTTATTACCTTATCAGTCCCTGACAGACTGATGGGAAGCAGGTAATAACTTCTCTTTGCCAGAGTCAGCTCTGAATAGGGCAGGGTATTCACTGCACTAGAGAAAAAACTGGAAAATCAAGTTTCTTTTTCTTCTTTTTTTTTCCTTAACTACATGTTTTCTGGTTAAAGCAAATGGTGGTTTTAGTATTGAGCTCAACGAAAAGGTACTGGTCATTTACTGCTAAATCCCTTCTTCTTGAAAAAGAAAATATTTACATAAAAGATCAAAGCCTGGGAGCCTATTCTTCTTAGCATATGAAAATTTTGAACCCAGTCAGTTACCAAATACAGGCATTGAGACACATGATGTCATAGTCTAGCAGGCGCACTCTCCCTCCCCACACATGCACACATGCATATACTTATGAAGAATAAAAACATGTCTTAAAGTCACAGGGAGACCCATGCTTTGGAGGGTTGTGAAGTGGCATCTCCAAAAGTGAAGGAGGCCCTTGGGTGGTAGATAAAAAGATGTAACAGGCTGGGCAGTGGTGGTACACACTTTTAATCCCCAGCACCTGGGAGGCAGAGGCAGGCGGATTTCTGAGTTCGAGGCCAGCCTGGTCTACAGAGTGAGTTCCAGGACAGCCAAGGCTACACAGAGAAACCCTGTCTTGAAAAAACAACAACAACAACAACAACAAAAAGAAAGAAAGAAAGAAAGAAAGAAAAGAAATGTTTTTCCTTTATAAAAGCTGCCTTGGTCTTGGTCCTGGTGTCTCCTCAAAGCAATAACACAGAGACTAAGACAAAGCCCAAGGCAGACGCTTCCTTCCAGATCATTCTGGCAAGCAGAGGTGGTGGCTCTAGTGGGGAGAGTTGGGAGCACTGAGGGTGTGGTGTGCATTAGTTAACACAGCTCTGTGACAAGATGCCAGACGAAACTACCAACTGGGGAGGATTGATGTTGGCTCTCAGTGCTGAGGGTCTCAGTCCATTGTAATGGTGGAGGCACAGTAGAGTCTGTGGTGTCAGGAGGGTATGTGGATGGGCTTCATGGCAGGCCAAGAAGACTAGGACCCCAAACCAGCATCTAGATCATAACCTTCGTGTGTATACATCTTACACCAGTGACTCGTGTGTGTGTGTGTGTGTGTGTGTGTGTGTGTGTGTGTGTGTGTGTGAGAAGCTGTCCAAGGACCAAATGTATGATGGTTTTGAACCAGGCTTCAGTGATCCTAGACCACAGCCAAGTCCCAGTCCTACGTCCTCCTTTCCTCCATAACCATTAACCCTGAGCACAGTACCTCCTAACCACCTTCCTCGGCCAAGTCTCCACCATACATCAGTGTCCCGAGGAACCCAACTTGCCACACGCCCCAGTAGAATTTCACTCTTGATTACATATTATCTGGCATCTTTATGAATTATTGTACATGCTTTTTATGCCTTTTTCTAGTGCAGTGTGTGCTCCTTGCAAACTTACAAGCTGAAATCCTAAACCCCAAGGTGATAAAAGGTAGGCCTTCAGGAGGTGGTTAGATCATTGGGTGGAACCCTCATAAATGGTGTTTGTGCCTTATAAATGATGCCCCCAGAGAGCAAGGTCATTTTTTTTTCCATTACATAAGGACACAGCAAAGAGGCACATCGCAGGGAGCAGGAAGTGTGCCTTCATGCTAGATCTCAGAATTCCCGGCCTCCAGTGTAATTAGTTTCTATTGGATGTGCTGTGTTTATAAAAAGATAGAGAGAATATGTTGGTGGAGGTCTAGTAAGGTATAGGGAAAAGGGGGTGTGTCTGCAGGCCCATGATGAGGCATCCATTCCCCCTGAGGGACCAGTCACATGCGACAGTATAGTATAGAATAGTTTATTGAGGGCATAGGTAGGGGAATTAAGAAGGTAGTACAGAGAGAGAAAGGGACAGAGAGAGAGAGAGAGAGAGAGAGAGTAGAGGAGTAGAGGCAGGCCATGAGCACGTGGAGAGGGAGGAGGGGGATGGGGAGGGAGAGAGGGGGAAGGGACAAGAGTACAGAGCAGAAGCAAGAAGGCAAGAGCTAGCAAGCAGAGGGAGCATGCAACCCTGTTTATGGTGAGTTAGGCACACCTGGCTGTTGCCAGGTAACTGTGGGATGGAGCTTAGACAAGATGCTAACAGGATGTAGGCTATCTTGTCTATGATTTTCAGTTATAGAAACCTGACTAGGCTGGCATGCCTTCTGTGTCCAGAAGCTCTCTGGTGTTAAAGCCTCACCCCAGACAGAGTAGGAGGCATGTATATATCATTCAGAATGACGCTTTCATTGATGTTGTCCTTAGTTGAGAAGCAAAGTCATTTTGAGGGTAGCGTATCCAAACATTGCTGTTTTAGGTGAATGGGGTTAATACTTCAGAAGACCCATTTTCCTTATATTTTTGGTTGAGCCTTTAATTGATGAGCCACCTCTCCAGCCCAGGACTTGCTTTGGGTTTTTTTTTGTTTGTTTGCTTGCTTGTTTGTTTTGTTTTGTTTGTTTTAGGTGGAGTTTTGGGGGGGTTGTTTTTTGGGTTTTTTTGGGGGGGGGGGTTTCAAGACAGGGTTTCTCTGTGTAGCCCCAGCTGTCCTGGAATTCACTCTGTAGACCAGGCTGGCCTTGAACTCAGAAATCCGCCTGCCTCTGCCTCCCAAGTGCTGGGATTAAAGGCATGCGCCACCACTGCCCATCTGGTCCATTCTTATTCAAACCACCACAGGCTTAAAATATTTCAATTTTTCTCCTGGGACTTGACACATGATATATAAACATGGCCGATACTGAGGTTGAGGCTAAACCCCAAGGGGAGTGTTTGCTGGGTTCTTTCCCACAGCAAGGAGCCTTTCTTTCAGTTCTCTGAGCTACAGCAAGACCTTTCTGGGAACTGCATGTGTTGCTTCTTCAAAAGAAAAGAGGAGAAGAGAAGAGAAGGG
>NW_022196897.1:5725715-5746342 GCF_008632895.1 Mastomys coucha
AAGAGAAGAAAGAGAAGAGGAGAAGAAGAGAAGAGACTTATTTATTTATTATGTACACAGTGTTCTGCCTGCATAAGTGCCTGCATGTCAGAAGAGGGCAACAGACCTCTTAAAGGGTCGTGAGCCATCATGTGGTTGCTGAGAATTGAACTTAGGACCTCAAGAAGAGCAGTCAGTGTTGTCAACCTCTGAGCCATACCTGCAGCCCGTGTTTTGCTTTTTGTGTTTGTCAATCTTCAAACAATGACAAAACTCTTTAGGAAATAAAATGCATCCTGAGAGTTTCGGTCCGTGTTCTCTTGGGCCCATTGTTTCTAATTCTTGTCAAGGCAAGAGTCAGGACAACCAGTGTAAAGATGCTCACCTTGTGGAAGCAAAGAGGGAGAGGCTGATCCCTTAGTGCTCCCCTTCAGTACCAGGCCCCGCCCCCAGTGACGTATTTCCTTCTACGTCCTAAAGGTTCCACACCCCAGCAGCAGCACAGACTGTTGAGCTAGCCTCTAGGACATGAGGCTTTAAAAAATATTTAAGATCCAAACCATGAGTGCCTGCCACATATCCTAAAAGAAACAATCGCACGGTTTCACTCCATCTTACATATGACCTGGATTTGACCATAATGAAGAACTCATACCTTTTATGAGTTCTGCTGTGGCCTGAATATTTATGTTCCTCTCAAATTCCTATGCTTAAATCTTAAACCCCAAAACAACAGTATTAGAATCTGTGGGCTTGGGAGATGATGTCAACAGAATGTAGGAAGAAAAATTCAAAATGAAGAGGAGAAAAAGATTATACTCTCTAGAAAGTAAAGTTCAGGGTTTAAAGTGTGTGCTGCCCCTGCAGAAGGCTCAGATTCCGTTTGGAGCTTGCGTGTCAGGCCGCACACAGTGAACCACACGCCTCTGTTCTCCATAGACATCCACACTCACATACAGACTGTCCCACGCCACATACTATAGCACATATGAGGCCCTAGGCTCAATTGCAGTACAAAAAAACATAAAATGAGGCCGGGAGTGTTGTGCACACCTTTGATCCCAGCACTCAGCACAAAGGCAGGAGGATCTCTGTAAGGTTGAGACCAGGCTGGTGAGTGAGTTCTAGGACAGCCAGGGCTACACAAACAAGCTGTGTCTCAAAAACCAAAAAAGAAAAAAAAAAATTGAAAGGATACTGAACCATCCTGATTTCTTGATTTTGACTTTTATTCCTTCCAACCCCCACCCTCCCAGGTCTTTGATCTGTAATCTAAATCTGACATTTTACCTTTCTGGTCTCCTCCTGCTTTCCCCATTTTAGTATTGTGTTCTACCACCAAGCTAGATCCATCAGCTCTTGTTTTGCTTTTATAGCTAATTTTCTTCTGTTATTAAAATCAGATAAAGATATAAAACAAACTCACTTTGTTCTACTTTTACATTAATTTTTTATTATACTGTTACATCTGGATTTTGTTTTATATTGTCTAGAATTTTTCTGAAATCATTAACTGGTTTTAATAGCATTATTAAATAAGTTCAGACTTAGATCATTTAGATATCTTCATCATCACTTATTAAGTATTGTTATATAATTGAGTCTATCCCTCTTGTTCTATTAACCCATTAAAGTCAGTTTGTCTTTTTAAAAACGGTTTTGATTAACATTATATAAGCTGTTGATACTAGTGTAATCTATGCACACTAAGTTTTAGGACACCCAGGGCTTCCCAGAGAAACCTTGAATTGGAAAAATATAAATAGATAGGTAAATAGATAGAAAGATAGATAGATAGATAGATAGATAGATAGATAGACCATTTAAACAAACAATCAAATTCTCTGACTTCTCTTAACTGTCAGAGCTGGATGTGGTGACTCATATCTTTAATCATAACATGAAGGAAACTGAGATAGGGAGATGGATGAGCGCTCCAAGACATCCTGACATCCTGAGCTGCAGTGTGAGACGACGAGATTCTGTTTGGAAGAAAGAGATGTTTGGTGGTGGGGGGGGGGATAAAGAGAAAGAACCGAATAGATGTTATTATGTCAAAATCTCCAAGATGCTCAGGCCCATGAGCACAGGGTTACACATACCTGCCTTATCTACTGTGGGCATTTCTGTTGGCCAGGACATTACAGTTCATCAAGCTCCCAGTTTGATTGAACTGGGACAATTCCCAAACTATGGGTAGTTTGGTTCTCAGAACTGCAGTGACTTCTCTTCTAGATCCTTGCCTCCTCGCCCTGGAAGGGAAGTGTTTCAGTGTTCACTGAAGCATTAAAAGGCTTCTTAAAACCAGGCATAAGGATGCAGGCTTCTAATCTCAGCACTCCACAAGTTCAAAGCCAGCCTGTGTTACCCAGCAAAATTGTGTTGCAAAACAAAGCAAAGCAAAACAAAAATCGGTTTCATGAAGGAAAGAGAGCATGGGGTAGAAGACTCGAACTGAGCAGAAAGAAAACATACTAGAAAGAAAAGTGACTTGAGTGAACCAGGCAACAGAGCTAGCCAACTAAAAGTAGAGGCTTTGAATTCTCGGTTAGTCCACCACATCCACTCTGCTCAAGCATGGGGACCAAGCCAACTTCACACCAGCAAGATATTGTTGAATCATGTGTGGAAAAGCGTGGGTATTGAGGTCAATTTCAGACCAAGAAGACATTGTTAGCTTACAATTCAAAGGATGCCTGGACTTCTCATCAGCTTCCCCCTCTGGTGAATACTTAGACAGACATCACCACATGTCAGCTACCTGCTAGAACTTTCCACCTACTCTGTTGCTATTGGAGCCAGATTGAAAGAAATCTAACTAAAGCCAAACTGGGAGAATAAAAAAAAAAAAAGACATATATTGCCTCCCCCACATCTATTTCCTGTCTCGGAGACTGTAAATGTGTGCCTACTGAAATACTAAATCAAATGCTTCCAAGCAGTCAGAAACTCTCTGCTAGAAGACTTGGGGCAAAGGGGAGGCTTGAGAACCAGGGCGCATGACGTGTTCGCAGGCATACGTTCCCCATGTAAATTCCACAGAAAGTCTGTCCTTTGCTTCATTGCAATGATACCATTAACCTGACAGGACTGCTAACTCCCATCATGCATCTCATGCCACAACCATCCAAAACTTTACATGAGGAAGAAAAGGACCCTACTCCAGAAAATCTACCCCATTCCAGTAATCCTCACCTCTCCAAACGTATAAGTAACTCATTCAAGAGAGCTATGCAAAGCTCCAGAAGCCTACACTACCCCCCAGATGTGTTGCTTTCTCTGTAAGAAAACTTGCTTCCATTTCCTGACTGTTTCCTCCAAATTCTTCCTCCAAAGATAACAAGAATCGAGCAACAAGAGCTCACACATCAAGGCCACCCCCAGCATATTGATTTTGAGCTCTTATCCTCTGATTTGAAGAATGAAATTTCTGGGCCACATCTGATGAATTTTGGAGAGAAGTTTATTACAGATGCATAGATGGAATGTTTTTTAAAACAATTCCTTTTTTGGTTTATTTATTTTTATTTTACGTGAATTGCCGTTTTGCCTGCATGTATGTCTGTTTGAGAGTGTCGGATCCCCTGGAAGTGGAGTTTGACAGTGTGAGCTGCCATGCTGGTGCTGCGAGTTGAATCCTCTTCCTCTGAAACAGGAGCCAGTGCTCACAGGCACAGAGCCACCTCTCCAACCCAGGTGGAGGCAGGTGGGGCTGGGGACTATGGTGGTTCCTGAATAGTAGGAGGAGTCTTGGGAAGAGAGCAAAGCACTGAGCTCCGACACCTCAGAGTTATTTGGGCTTTACTGGATAGAGGAGCCCAGGGATGACTTGCTCAGTCCCGTCCACACTTCAGAAAATGAGGTACCTTGCAGGTTCAGTCTTTTTTTTAAAGATTTATTTATTTACTTAATATACATGAGTACACCATTGCTCTCTTCAGACACACCAGAAGAGGGCATCAGATCTCATTACAGATGGTTGTGAGCCACCATGTGGTTGCTGGGAATTGAACTCAGGACCTCTGGAAGAGCAGTTGGTGCTCTTAACCGCTGAGCCATCTCTCCAGCCTAGATTCAGTGTTAATATGGTCTCCAGGAAAGGGACATTCCTTCAAGGGAAGAGAGATAAGAAAAAGCCAGACACACATACACCCTGTCCCTGACCCCTACCCTTCTGGTATTTCCAGTTTCTGGTCGGGGCAGAACCAGAGGCATTTTGGGTTAAACATTTCTGGCATCTCTAGCCTCTGGCAAGGAGGAAGCTCTTTCTAGTGTTCTTGCTGACCACTGTTCACTGTCTACCAAACCTAAGTATAAAAAGACACAGTGTCCTTTCTAGGCGTCATATGTGCCCCTATGCTATGTAAGACTTACGTTAAATTTTAATACTTTTTGTTAGCCTGTCTTTTGTTATACAGGTCTCAGCTATGAACCTTGCAATGGGTTAGGAACAGATATTAGTTTGGTTTCCTACCTCCCCACATGAAGGGTAAAAAGAAAATTGCTTCTCTTCCCCTACAAGGGTGAATCCGAGGCAGAAGTAATCGAAGTGGCTGTCCATCAAGGAACACAGCACATGACAGAAGCATGGCCTCTCAGGTACTGGCAGGTCAGCTGGGGATTACAGTTGTTGGTTCAAAGTACTTAGGGGAGAAGTAGGAAGGCTTCATGTTTCCACACCACAGAGGCTCCTTTGGTGAACTGGCTTAGAACATGGGTAGGGAGCTGAGCCCAGAGCTCTGAGTCTAGCTGTGGACACAAAGCGAAACACATAGTGAGTACAGCCAAAAGCCATTAATACTCAGGTCTGATAGCAATCACCAAAAAAATTAATAAATCTCCTTTTGTTTGAAGTTCAGAAAAGAGAGGAGGGGGAGAGTTTGGAGTCTGTGAAATCACACTCTGACAAAGAAAAGGAAGAGCAGAAAAATGTTCAAAAAGTTCCCAGGAAAAGCTGTAACTAAAAGTGGTTCTATGCAGGATCTGGGGTGGGAAGAGATTAGAGAAACATTTGTTATCGTTAATATAGTGAAGGGGTGAGAATACACGGAACCAATTGGTGAGGGTAATAAATACCATGAGGAGAAAACAGGTTGAAAAGAAGGCAGGGGCTTTCCTTAGAAGATCTAATTCTCTGCTTGCAGTAAATACATAAATTTTTTTTTTAAATAGAAGCAAAAGAAGAGGAGGGCTTGCTGCAAGCTTACAGGGTGATTTATAGACCATGGGGTAGAAAAGAGCCAATTCTCAGAACAGACCAGAGAGTAACTGTAGGGAAGGAAGGCCGAGCTTCCTCTGAGGCTGTCTCACTTCCCCACCAATAATGAGTGATTAATATCCTTCATTTTTGTCACAGTGATGGAAAGGCAGTAGCACCTCACTCTAATGTGTGTTTCTTTGATTATTAATGAAGTCAAGTATGTTTTCATGTTTATCAATATTTCCACTCAGCCTGCTCTGAAGAATGAGATGAAAGATTGCGGGGGGCGGGGGGCAGGAAACAAATAAAGGCTATTGACTTATTCTATTTCTACAAGAAAAGAAAAAGAAAAGATGAAGAGTGGTTTATATTGAACACATATTTCAAATAAATTCTGAAGTTCATCAGGTTTCTATTAAGGAAGAGCAATGTGTATCCAGACCAAGGCCATTTCTGGTGATGAAACTCCAACCAAGCAAATAAGGGCTTCATGGTCGGTGTGATAAAGATCTATCATTTGGCCCCAAACCAAACCGAGGAAAGGGGTGGGAGAGGCACCCTAAAAGAAATGTCCTGAGCACGGCCATCTTTCCTTGACTCTTTCTGCTGGGTTCTTATGGAATTCTATTTCCTGCCTGGGAAGAATGTGTGTGTGTTTGTTTAACTCTAATCAGAAAGTACTTCCCTCATGTTTGAGAAAGAGTCTCACCATCTTCCCTGGACTGGCTTCAGTTTCTAAACTCAAAGGAGCCTTCTGCAACAGCCTCCTAAATGGTTGGGACTACGTATTTGTGACACCATGCCTGGTCAATCCAGCAAAATTTAAAAAGCAAAAAATGAGCCAGGCAGTGGTGGTGCACGCCTTTAATCCCAGCACTTGGGAGGCAGAGGCAGGCGGATTTCTGAGTTGGAGGCCAGCCTGGTCTACAGAGTGAGTTCCAGGACAGCCAGGGCTATACAGAGAAACCCTGTCTTGAAAAACCAAAAAAAAAAAAAAAAAAAAAAAAAAAAAAAAAAAAAAAAAAAAAAAGAAGCAGCAAAAAATGAAACACAGCAAATGTTACCCAAGTTTTCCAGGGAGATAAGGGGAAGGAGGTCTGCTTTTTCATCGAGAGACTGGTCAGTATAAAAGAGACAGGTGCCTTTTCAGGGTTAGCACTTCAGTGAACACAAGAAAGATAAATCAAGCCAGGCACACCTTTAATCCCAGTACTCTGGAGACAGAGCCAGGGGGATCTCTGCTCCAGGCCAGCCTGGTCTACAAGTGAGTTCCATGACAGCCTGGGCTATGTAGTGAGACCCTGTCTCAAAAATGAACAAATACACAAAGAATAAATCAAGTTCTGCTGACTGAATTTTCAAAAGGAAGAGGAGGAGGAGGAGGAGGAGGAGGAGAAGGGGAGAGAAGGAGGAGGAGGAGCTAATCCTCCAATTGGGCTGTATGTTTCTGGGAATGGAACTCAAGGCTTTAGGCATGATAGGCAAACACTCTATACTACCACCCCAACCCAGCATGTGTGTGTATCTGTCTGTCTGTCTCTGTCTCTCTTCTCATGAAAGAGATTCTTTACAGAGCTTATAGACTGCCATTGAACCAACTATTCTATATTCTACTACCTCAGACTTTTGAATACTGGAATATTATTTGTGTGTGTACACATGTGTATGTGTGAGGTCAAAGGACAACTTTTCAGAGCTGCTTCTCATCTTCCACCTTTTTAAGGTGGGGTCTCTTGTTTCTGCTACTGCTATCCTCCAGGCTAGCTGGTAGGTAAATTTCTGGGAAGATTCTCCTCCCTCCACATTCATTTTCACTGTGAAAATTCTGGGATACCACCAAGTCCAGCTTCTATGTACATTCCAGGGACAAAATCACCTGAGGCTCGCTCTCCTGGCACTGTTACCTGCTGAGCCACCTCACCAGTCCCTAGAGCATTACTTTTCAAAACCACTTGAGACTACATCCTCACTGAATTTGAGTCTGTTTTGTCTTCACATTATATATGCTTATGTATATTTATATGTGTGTATCTGTTAATATCACTGTGTATGATGTAGAAAAGAGAGACAGACAAACAAAAAGAGAGAGAGAGATGAAGAGACTGTTTCCCAATAAGGACCTTGTCTTCATCTGCTTATAGTACTACTTTAAAACAAATAAAAGCAACAGTGCCCATGATCGGTACTTTATTAGAAAAAAAAAAAGGCTTATTTTTGCTCATGATATGAAAGCTAACCCTCACCCACCAAGCTTGGAAGCTACTGAAAGACCCCCAGAACTGGGGAGATCCTTACTCAAGTCTCGGTATGACGCGACCACCCCATAACTCACGAGAGACTGAACTTGCTGCAATCATATGAGGTTTATTTGGGATAGGCCGGTACTGGAGTCGATCTCGTGACCATCTTGGCCAGAGGAGTACGACCCCGAACACAAGAAGTGAGGGGTATTTAAAGGGAAAAATCACAAACTGGGTGGGGGGAGAGGGTTACCAAGGAAACATAACATAAAAACAGTGGAAAATTTCAGAGGGACTCAACCCAAGGTATTCACTTAGGGAGGGGAACATATTCCTTCTAGGAATGTAATCTTCTTCTATCGGTCGGCAAAGTGGAGAGCCTCAGCAGGGTGGAGAGTCTCATAAACCAGTAGACCTTCATTCCTAGTTCCGCCCTCATTGTGGATCAGTCAGGAGGGGCAGGTTTTGGGAACCAGAGCCCTGAGGCTCTGAGTTAGCCAAGTTCCTGGAACTAGCTACTCTACCTTTTTGGCTTGTTACAGAGGTTTTCCATGCCCCCTTTTAGGTAAAGGTTATACATTATACTACATTTCTATTAAATGCCCTCATTTTAAATTCTAAGATTCTCCAGCCTTTCACTGTGTGTAGCAAGGACCTTGTACTACCTCATGTCACATGGATGAGATAGACAGCAAGAGGCAAACAAAGGGAAGAGGCCAGATAGGTGGACAGCAAGACTACATCGCAGCTCCCTTTATATGGTTTGGCTTGGTTGGGTTGAGTTAGGTTTGGTTGGATTTTGTTTGATGTTAAACAGACAGGCTTTTCGATACTGTACAAACTGACTTCCAAGTCCTTGGTCCAAAAGATCCTCCTGCATCGGGCTCCTTAGAACTTTTGACAGTAGGTATACATATGTTAATTTAATCACTCTTGGTGTATCTAATCTCTTCATAAGACACCTAAGCCAATCCCACAATACAAACTTTAATCTCTTCCTCAAGTGAGTGCACCCATGTTATAAGCAGATCCCATTTCTGCCACTTTCAGTACTACACTGGAACCCTATGCGGATCTCTACAAATGCTACTGGAACACTGTGAGGGGCAAGAAGGAGATCCCACTCAGCATGAACTTAGCTGGATGGTGCTGGTTCAAACTTTTAGAGTCTGGCCCCATGCAGTTTATTGTAAGTATATTTAAAACACAATACAATTTGGGGGAAAAAATTTTTCTTGATGTAATACAATCCTCTATGCACAAGGCGGCATAATTACATCAAAACTCAAAATACAAGACTTCCCAGAATGTGGGTTCTGGAGATAGGCCACATGTGTTATCTTAAGGACCCAGGGAAGGAGATAGTGTGGTCTTGGTTGTACAGGTAGCATAGAATTCCTTTAGGCTATTAGCCAGTTGTCCTCATTGTGAGAGTTAGGGAAAACCCCTGATTCTACTGGTATTGCAAAGGTCACCTAGACTTAGCCACCTCTGGTCCTGCTTGTGGAAACTTGGTATGTCCTGTCCCTACAGGTAGCATAAATCACCAAGTTATTAATCACTTCTATCCCTAGTGATAGAAACCGGGATAGTGATAGTGGCCAGAAAAACAGGTTACCCAAACTTCTAACACACAAATCTTAGATAGACAAACCATAGCTAAATCTCAACAGAGCTCTGCGAAGGTCCCTAGCCCCTAGAAGAAAGAGTATAATTCAACTGGGCCAAAGGACCTATCTTGACTGAGTAGTCAAACATCATTAATATTTCCAAATACCTTGACAATATATAATTGTCTCTTTAATTATAATCAGAGAGGAATAATCTCTAAGACACGGGCTTGAGCATTCTCCCTCCTGTTGAAGAGTCTGTAGTTTACCAACACTTCATCTGACTTCTTTGTCCTAAAGCCTTTCCCTTCCCCCAGCTTCAGTTTCTAAACCCTCCCATCGAGAAAAACAACACTGTGAATATCACCTTGATGACTAATCTTGGCTGTCAACTTGGCATACCTGGAAAGAAGGAATCTCAATTAAGGAACTCCCTCTCTCAGATTGGTCTACAGACGTGTCTGTGGGGCATTTCCTTGATTGTTGATTGATAAAGAAGAGCCTAGTCCACAGTGGACGGTGCCGCCCCTGGACAGGAGGGCCTGGGTTGTATAAGGAATCTAGCTAAGCAGGAATTAAGCCGGTAGCAATGTTCTCCCAGGACCTCTGTTTCAGTTCCTACATCCAGCTTCCTGCCTGCCTGCCTGCCCGCCTTTCTTGGCTTCCCTCAATGACCAGCTATTCCCAGTAAGATGTAGCAAACCCTTTGCTCCCCAGTTTGCTTTTGATCAGTGTTTTCTCATAGCAACAGAGAAGCAAACCAGGAAAGTCACGAGAGACTTCTTCCACCTAGCCCTCACAGACCACTTAATAAGACCCTTAGAGCTATCGGGCGGTGGTGGCACATGCCTTTAATCCCAGCACTTGGGAGGCAGAGGCAGGCAGATTTCTGAGTTCAAGGCCAGCCTGGTCTACAGAGTGAGTTCCAGGACAACCAGGGCTACACAGAGAAACCCTGTCTCAAAAAAAATCAAAGAGAGAGGTGGGGGGAGAGAAGATAAGCACAAGAAAACCATTTTTCACAAATAAAAATCCTCCTGCTCTAAAAACTTGAAGCAGCTGGAAATTTCGCTGGCTGATCTGAATTATTCTCTCTGCACAGCAGACCAGCCCACCCCAGCACTGTCTACTAAAGGATGCCTATATTATTGCAGTGCCTGCTAGAACTCTCAGGGTTCCCTAGAACCAGCCTTTCAAGTGTTCCTCAGGAATGGAGGGAACGATGAGACTTGTTCCGCTCTGCAAGGACATCCTCCATTTTGCACTTTAGAAGTTAGGTGGTTCTTCCTCCCAGAAATAAGACTCAGACTCAAACTGTACTTACAAATACCTTGGCCCTATAGCTAGGCTCTTCTCTGACCATATCATAACTTAAAATAACCCATTTATTCTAATCTACATTCTGCCCCATGGCCCGTTACCTGTGCTCAGGTACCATGTGTCTATCTCTTCAAATCTTCCCAGGTGAATCTCCCATGCCTGGCGCTATCCCAGAATCCTTTCTGCCTTCCAGATGTTCTACATTCCATTTCCTGCCTAAGACATAGGCCATCAAATTTATTATTGACAGGTGCCATATCCACACAGACACAGATATTCTTCTCACTCTGATCACACTTTGGCCTGTGTTTGTACAGGAATACACACACACTTGTGTACCCTGACTACAGCACTCTCTGAGGAAGAAGCCAGGTCTCTGATCTTCTGCCCCCCTTGTGCTGGCAACTTTTATGTCAGTGTGAAGGGAGCCCCTGACAGAAATAACTAAAAGAAGAAACATACACTGACTCGAGGTTCTAGGAGATCACAGTGTGGAAGACAGAGTGAAGTGGCCCTCCCTGTCTGTGGTGACAAGCAGGGCCAGCATGTGATGCCAGCTGGACATAGGGTGGCAGCCCAGGATGTTGGTTTTCTGTGTGGACTCCACCCCACAGTTACCTGGCAACAACCAGGCAGGCAACAACCACTATAAAAGGGGCTGCTTGGGCCTCTCTCTCTCTTACTCTCTTGCCTCTCTTGTCTCTCCCTTGCCCCTTGCTCCCTTGTTCCCTCTGTCTTCCCATTCCCTTCTTCCCTCTCACCCCATCCCCTTCCCACCTCTCTCCACATGGCCATGGCTAGCCTCTACTTCTCTCCTCTCTGCCTTTCTCTGCCTCTACTACTCTCTTAACTCCCCTCCCCATGCCCTGAATAAAATCTATTCTGTACTATACTGGTATGTGGCTGATCTCTCAGGGAGAAAGGATGCCTTGGCATGGGCTCACCAAGGCACTCCCTTCCCCCACACCTTGCCAGAACATATTCTTAAAGCTCTTTATCTTATTATGATCACAACACAGGAAGCAAGGAGAGCAGGCAGACAACTAGGGTGGGGAGGTACAATCCTCAAAGGTCTGTCCCTAAGGACCCACTTCCCCAAACCAGTTTCCAGAAGGCTCCATAAGCTGGGAAGTAAGAACTAAGAACATGAGCCTGCGGGGGCATTTCAGATTCAGACTCCAGCACTCCTGCCTCCCAGCCCCCTGATTCTACTTCTGTCCTGAAATGACAGGAAAGCTTGTTTTGTTTTTCTGTTTGACTAAGAGAAATTTCCTACCCAAAAGAAATGCAACTATTTTGAAACCTCATTAATCAATAAACATGGAGTACCCAGAGAAGTCAGAAAACAGGACATCACCCCTGAACTCCAGGGAGGGATTGTCCCGGCCTTTGTCTGCTCTTCCAGCCATCCACTAGGCCAAAGGATCATTTTCTATCCCTCTAAAGTTGCCTTCAGCCCCCATTTCCCTCTCATCTCTGAAGCAAGTGTTTAAACCTCAACCATATGTCCTTTCTTTAAACTTTATACTTTGCATGGCTCCTGTACCCATGTGCACATTAAATAAACTCAGATGCCTCTTTCTCCTGGTAATCTATTGCCAACTTATTTCAATGGAATTGAATCAGACTGTTGGGGAATAATTCCTGTGTCTTCAAGTTCCATAAAGAAAAGGGCAGTGCTTAGGGGAAATTCCCTCCTTGCTTCCAGGATACCTAGGAGGGCCTGGATGGCAGCCTCCCTTCACAGACTGCTTTCTGGGAGGTAGACCAGATGGTTCATGAGTGAACCTGTAGGGAGATAAACCTTCTCTTCCCTCTTCCCACCTCATTCTTCTATTTGGGAGGTCCTACAAAATAAATTAACAAAAGATTAGCAAAAGGGGAAAGTAGATTTTATTATATATATGGATATGCATAGGAGTTCATAAATAACTATGATTAAGGAACAGTATTAGATATATATATATACCATATAACATTTTGATTGTTTTGGGTTTTTTGTTTTGTTTTGTATTTTGTTTTTTGTTTTTTGTTTTTTTGAGACAGGGTGGCTCTGGCTGTCATAGAACATGCCCTACAAAGGATACTGGCCTCAAATTCACAGAGCTGTGCCTGTTTCTGTTTCCCAACTGCTTCCTAACTGCTGGAATTAAAGGTATGCACTGCCAAGAGGTGAGAAGGACACAACATCTGTCCCAACACCAGGAGTAACTAGGATCAGTGGGACCCAAGCACATAGGAACTCCACCAGTCCAGTGGCACAGGTTCCTTCCAGTCTGTCTGGGCCGGTGTCCTAAGCAGACCTTGGGTGCAAACTCTGCAGCGAGTCCCATAATACCCAAAGGAAGCTCTATTCCCAGGTGCTCTAACAGGCCCAAGATCACATGATTCCAGAATCACAGGATCACAGAGACAGCTTGACTCTGAGGAGTCCTGACACAACCAGGATCACAGGAAGGACAGGCTCCAGTCAGATTTAGCCAGGTCAGGTAGCACTAGAGATAACCAGATGGCAGGAGGCAAGCGTAAGAACATAAGCAACAGAAACCAAGGTTACTTGGCATCATCAGAACCCAATTCTCCCACCATAGCAACTCCTGGACACATCATCACACTGGAAAAACAAGATTCAGATCTAAAATCACTACCCATGATGATGATAAAGGGCTTTAAGAAGGACATAAATAACTCCCTCAAAGAAATACAGGAGAACACAGGTAAACAACTAGAAGCCCTTAAAGAAGAGACACAAAAAAATCCCTTAAAGAACTACAGGAAAATACAATCAAACAGGTGAAGGAAGTGCACAAAACCATCCAGGATCTAACAATAGAACTAGAAACAATAAAGAAATCACAAAGCAGCCAGGCAGTGGTGGCACACGCCTTTAATCCCAGCACTTGAAAGGCAAAGACAGGTAGATTTCTGAGTTCAAGGCCAGCCTGGTCTACAGAGTGAGTCCCAGGACAGCCAGGCAGCCAGGACTATACAGAGAAACCCTGTCTCGGAAAAAAGAAAGAAAGAAAGAAAGAAAGAAAGAAAGAAAGAAAGAAAGAAAGAAAGAAAGAAAGAAAGAAAGAAGGAAAGAAAGAAAGAAAGAAAGAAGAAATCACAAAGCGAGACAACCCTGGAGATAGAAAACCTAGGAAAGAGATCAAGAGTCAGAGATGCAAGCATCACCAACAGAATACAAGAGATAGAAGAGAGAATCTCAGGGGCAGAAGACACCATAGAAAACATTGACACAACAGCCAAAGAAAACACAAAAAAGCAAAAAGTTCCTAACCCAAAATGTTCAGAAAATCCAGGACACAATGAGAAGACCAAACCTAAGGATTATAGGTATAGAAGAGAGTGAAGACTCTCAACTTAAAGGGCCAGCAAATATCTTCAACTGAAAGACCCCCAGAACTGGGGAGATCCTTACTCAAGTCTTGGGATGACGCGACCACCCAATGACTCACGAGAGACCGAACTTGCTGCAATCACATGAGGTTTATTGGGGATACCGGTACCGGGTCGATCTCATGACCTTGCTGGCCAGAGTTCGACACCGAACACAAGAAGTGTCGGGTATTTAAGGGAAGCTGGGGGCGGGGAGAGAGAGTTACCAAGGAGACAGAACATAAACAATGGAGACTTTCAGAGGGACCCAACCCAAGGTATTCAGTTAGGGAGGGGAACACATTCATTCTAGGAATGCAATCTTCATCTACTGGTCAACAGGGTGGAGAGTCTCATAAACCAGTAGACCTTCATTCTTAGTTCCACCCTCATTGTGGATCAGCCAGGAGGGGCAGGTATCGGGAACCAGAGCCCTCAGAGCCCTTAGGGCTCTGGTTCCTAGAACCGGCTATTTTATATTTCTGGCTGGCTACAGCAGCCCTCCATGTCCTTTTAGGTAAAGGTTATACACCATACTTTTGTATTAAATGCCCTCATTTTAAATTCTAAGATTCTCCAGCCTTTCACAACAAAATGATAGAAGAAAACTTCCCTAATCTAAAGGAAGAAATGCCCATAAACATACAAGAGGCCTACAGAACTCCAAATAGACTGGACCAGAAAAGAAATTCCTCCCATCACATAATAATCAAAACACTAAATGCACTAAACAAAGAAAGATTTTAAAAACAGTAAGGGGAAAAGGTCAAATAACATAAAGGAAGACCTATCAGAATTATACCAGACTTTTCACCAGAGACTATGAAATCCAGAAAATCCTGGGCAGATGTCATACAGACCCTACAAGAACACAAATGCCAGCCCAGGCTACTATACCCAGCAAAACTCTCAATTACCATAGATGGAGAAAATAAGGCATTCCATGACAAAACAAAATTTACACAATGTCTTTCCACAAATCCAGCCCTACAAAGGATAATAGATGGAAAACAACAACATAAGGAAAAAAACTACACCCTAGAAGAAGCAAGAAAGTAATCTTTCTTTCTTGTCTCTCTCTCTCTTTATTTATTTATTTATTTATTTATTTATTTGGTTTGGTTTTTTGTTTTTTGTTTTTTGTTTTTCAAGACAGGGTTTCTCTGTATAGCCCTGGCTGTCCTGGAACTCACTCTGTAGACTAGGCTGGCCTCGAACTCAGAAATCTGCCTGCCTCTGCCTCCCAAGTGCTGGGATTAAAGGCATGTGCCACCACTGCCAGGCTCCTTAGTATCCCTTAATATGAAAATTAATATTACCGACATTTCCTAATCTATTGAAATTCGAAACTATAAGGAATTAGAAATTTGTTGGCTGTCATCCAGTGGTCTCTCTAATTTGGTAATTGGAGAAATAGGTCCAACATTGTACAATCTATATACACTGTCAGCTTGTTTGTTTGTGATAGTGTCTGACTGTGTACAACATAAGCGTCTTGAAATCTTGCTTCTCCTATCTCAGCCTCTCTATTAGTAGTATTGTTTCTTTCATGTTTTTACACTATACTATGGTTTTCAGAACACATTACATATTTCAAAATTATTTATACAGCCAAAAGAAAAATAGACAATTTGGGAGGTGACTTGTAAGAGAACAACAAAGGGTGAGACTGAATGCTTTGCTTAACGTTTGTAACTATTGCATCAAATTTGAAGAAGAGGTCTTTATAAGTTACTCTTTTTCTGAGATGAATGCTTTTCCAAATTATCACAGCTAATGAACCCTTACCCTCACCTAATGTCTGTGCCATCCTCCAACCAGAACCATTGTTCATTGAAACAGTTGATGAATGACTTCATGGATAGACCATCTTAATATACACACCATTTCTTAAATGAATGTAACCTGTACTCTGTGGGCTGAGAATGAAGAGAATCTCTCAAGTCAAATAGCTTTGATCATAGCAAGAAATCTGTATCCAAAAATCATGCCTACGATTCATTCCTTGGTGCAGCAGAACTGTCAACTTTTAGCTTAGCTACTAGGGAGGTAAAATCCTTTGGTGATGTGAGGATCATTGAAGTACAACCTTATTACAATGAACTCCAATGTCTAAAAATTGTTCTTATTTTGGGTTTGTACCACAGTAAAAGCCAAGATTTTAAGCTCTATTAAGAACAAAACAAACAAACAAAGAAAAAGATTTTTTTCTATTTATGTTCATTAAAAAAAACTAGTAGTGATTTATTATTTTAAAATATACAGCTAATATGTTTGGAGTTATTTAAAATTTATATTGAGAAAAACGAATTTATTTTTAGTATTACTGTAGACAAGCATCTACATAAAACTGTTCAATTGATTGTTGTTTTATATCAAACAACTTTTATTTTATTTTTTTTAATTGGTTTTTCGAGACAGGGTTTCTCTGTATAGCCCTGGCTGTCCTGGAGCTCACTCTGTAGACCAGGCTGGCCTCGAACTCAGAAATCCGCCTGCCTCTGCCTCACAAGTGCTGGGATTAAAGGTGTGTGCCACCACCGTCAGGCTCAAACAACTTTTATGATATTCATTTTTATTGTTACAATATTTGATAAATTTTAAAGAATATGATAAAATAAAAAAATGAAAGGTATGGCAGGTATTTAAGGGGGTCTCTGGGAGGAGTTGGGGTACAAAAGGGAAAGAAGAATGTGATGTAATTCTATTTATTTAGAGTATGTTTTTAAATGGTAACAAACTCAGATGAGTTGAAATTATGCATGTTTTCTCATCATAATGCAATAAAACTTAAATCAATAAAGAAAAGGTATGCACTGCCACTGCATAGTTATATCTTTTCCTTTAATACTTGTTTTATTTGTGAGTACACTGTAGCTGTCCTCAGACACACCAGAAAAGGATATTGGATCCCATTATAGATGATTGTGATCCACCATGTGGTCTCTAGGAATTGAACTCAGGACCTGTGGAAGAGTCAGTGCTCTTACCTGCTGAGCTGTCTCTCCAGCCCCCTGGCTATATCTTAATAGGGAGAGCTTTGGGGAGCCACTTCTAGGAATTTGGCAAGAATTTGACTTTGGGCTAGGACAAGGAAGTTGTCTCCAGATGAAGACAGCTGAGGAATGTGTTCTTTGTATCTTGATGGGTCTTGTTACCCTGAATACACTAATCATGGGACCTTTGTCTACTTTGACTACTCTGTTTATGCGTTAGGACTGACCATATTCTTTGTATGTTTGTAGAATGATATAAAAGCAGACTGGAAAAAACCTGGAGTCATGTTATAGTGCTGTCTAGTTGTCTTTTCTTTCTTTCATCCTCACTCCCTACTTGGAGACCCGGTTGAGCGACTGAGCTGGCTTTGTCATTTATGAATGTGACTTTAAAAAAGAAAAAAGGATGTACAGAACCAGATGCCACGTGCAGACCTCCTCCTTTTCTCGGCCATTGCTGGATAAGCAGGTGCCACAGTAAGCCTCAAGCCCTTTGCTTTGACTTCTGACTGGGGGAATGGTATTTCCAACGCACCTTCTCACACTCTGAGGGACCGTGACTTTCTTTCTTTCCAAAGAGCTGAGACGGAAGTATAACATTCATTTTATGCCTACTCAAAAGGATAGTGAAGTTCAAGTTGGCAAGGGCACCACAAAGGCCTGCAGACTGGTAAAGTGGTCCAGGGGTACAGGGAGGAAGGCTAAGAGCACAGCTGCCCCGTGGGTGCCCACCCACCCCAGCAAGGTGGGCACCACCAGGCTAAAGCTGGACAAAGACCACAAAATCATCCTGGAAAGGAAAGCCAAGTCTTGCCAAGCAGGAAAGGAGAAAAGCAAATACAAGAGGAAAGGCTGGGCACGTTGCGTCCTTCGAGGGCTCAACTTTGGACTCGCAGGTGATCTTCAATAGTGGCAAGGCAAGGACTCTCCCTAGAACCTCTTTATCAAAGTACCAGTCTAATTTATACACCCCACCCCAGGTGACTTAATTACCGTCCAAAGATCTCATCTCAAAACACCCTCACATCAGAGGTTAGGCTGCAGCGTATGAATTTTGGTTGTCATAGACATTTAGAATAAAGTAAGTCTGTGTCAAGAGGGTAGGAGAGCTGAGCTCACATTCATCTGCAGTATCAGGTGCTGGGTAATGACCTTCCCCCATCAACCCTCAGGAGAGCTGGCCCCGAAGTCATGAGAGTGGGAGAACCTGACCCTCACTAGCTGTAACACAATGGAGAGCTGGCCCTGATGGTGAAGGCACAGGTGAGCCAGGCCCAAGGATGTAAGAACAGGAGAGCTGGCCTGCAGCGCTTGGGAGAGTGGGCCACAGGCCTTGGCTGGGCAGCACAGAGAGGCTGGCTTTGGAGGCATGGGTGTTGGTGAGCTTGCCCGAGAATATAAGAGCAGAAGAGCTAATATGGTCTCTTTCTACTGGGTAGTATAACTTTAATGTTTTCAAACCTTATTTTTATTGATGGTTCTTAAATGCTTTAACTTCTCTTCTAGCCCACCACCCACCAGACGTAGTGGGAAAGAAAGGATATAAGAAGTGCAGGGGTGAGAGGGAAGTGGACCTGTTTAGAAAGATTCTTTGAAGCAACTCCCATCTGTGTTGCCTGGAAAGTTCCCAGGTGAGCAGGCGGGGGCAGCTCAAGCCACTCACAGACACCTCAGAGATCCACCAGTACAGTTCGGTAGAGTCCGGTTAGCAACAGTGGTGACACACACGACCTAGCAGAGACAGCCCAGCTTCAGCCTGGACACAAGTCAGCAGGAGGGACCAGCAGCAACACCAGTCACTCTCAGCTGTGTTTCTCTCAGCGAAGTGAAGATCAGCAAAGAGGTGAGACCAACAAGTGGTTCAAAGCTAGCTGTGTCAGCAAGCCAAGCTCAGTCTCTGTCACCCGGTGAAGTCTTATTTAGGCAAGCCTCCACGAGCCTTGCCTCAGCATGTGCATCTAATCAGCCTGAGTCCTCAGAGTCCCAACGAATACAACTCGACTGTGAAATGTAATGTGGACCAATGTGCATGTGTTGTTAGAGAAGAACTCTTTATCACGTGTCCTTTCATGTGCTTGCTTTAGCAGAACATCCTCTCTCCTGTGTCTGCTTTCCACTTCAGGGTAGCCTAGCTGGAGCAGCTCTGCAGAGCTGCCCTGGTGGTGCAGATAAGGGAAAGCCGGCAGGCTGACCAGGAGAGCTACTACCTAGGCCCAGATCCAGAGCTCTGAATTGGCCCATCCCAAAATCTCTATCATCTGTGAAGAGTTGGGATGTCTGAAAGGGCCAGTCCTGCTGATCGATCGAAAGCTGCAGGATTTACATGTCACAGAGCAACAGCAGGATAACGGGGAGGAAGCCTGGTGAGGATCTTATATTGATGTTGTCACAGAAGCTGGAGATCTAGAACCAGACCAAACACTCATTGCAATGAACATTGGCAAGTGAAGCTGTGTGGACAGACTGTATGACACCCTGTGACATACCACACCTTCCATAACATGGTATTTTCGATGCTTTAGATCTCTTTCCCTCCCTCCTCCCCTCCCTCCCCTCCTCTCTCCACTCCCATCTCTCTCTGCATCTTATTTTGGCAAGGAGGTTGCAAGGACCAAAGGCAAATTGAGGGGATGGGGAGATGAGCAGAACTAGGGTGCATGATGTAAAACTCACAAAGAATCAATAAGTTTAAAAAAAAAAAAAAAGAATCAATCTGCCGGGTTATGGTACTTTAAGAATGGGATTTATGACAGTGGATTTCTTTGGGAAGGCTTTGCTTTTACAAAGGTCAGCCCAGAAAAGTTGCGTCTGCGCTATGGATCCCCAAATTGCTTCTGCTCAAATTAATCTTCAGGCCACTAAGGCATATTCTACATATGAATGAATGAATGAATGAATGAATGAATGAATGAATGGAAAGAATGCCCATAATCCTGCACCCCACACTAGAGGGAATCAATGGGAGCACCTTGGGGTGACAACCTTAGGGTTTCTTTTCCTGCTATGAATTCTTAATATTAATATTAACAACACATAAATATGGAGGCATCAGAGCAATGGAATGGGGCATATTGGATATATTGGAGATATTGGATGAAATATCTGAGAAATTTGAGCTTCCTCAGAAGTGTTAGGGTAGCTGGTACAGGATCCTTTCTACCTCTGTCTACAACTAGGAGGGACAGTGGATCCACAACCCTCTCTGCACCTTTTCCACAAGCGAAGAGCTTGTCTCCAGGGAATGCTCTGACCCTGGGACTCAGATGAGATCACCAATTTTCTCTCCAGTGACTTTCTAAGGAGGGACCAGCCAGGAGGCACAGGCCTCAGAAGTGGCAGGGCAGCTGGGACAGGATCCTTTCTACCTCCGTCTAAAATTAGGAGGGACAGCAGATCCACAACCCTCTCTGCACATTTCCTGCAAGCAGAGAGCTTGTCTCCAGGATGTGCTCTGACCTTGGGACTCAGGAGGTACGGCTGACTGGGAAAAGATCTTTACCAATCCTATATCTGATAGAGGGCTAATATCCAATATATACAAAGAAAGCAAGAAGTTAGACTCCAGAGAATCAAATAACCCTATTAAAAAGTGGGGTACAGAGCTAAACAAAGAATTCTCAACTGACGAATACCAAACGGCTGAGAAGCACCTAAAGAAATATTCAACATCCTTAGTCATCAGGGAAATGCAAATCAAAACAACCCTGAGATTCCACCTCACACCAGTCAGAATGGCTAGGATAAAAAACTCAGGTGACAGCAGATGCTGGAGAGGTTGTGGAGAAAGAGGAACACTCCTTCATTGCTGGTGGGACTGCAAGCTGGTATGCTTCCTCAGAAAATTGGACATAGTACTACCAGAGGACCCAGCTATACCACTCCTGGGCATATACCCAGA
>NW_022196897.1:5746765-5747178 GCF_008632895.1 Mastomys coucha
TGGGAATCCTTCCCATATTCAGTCATCAAATCCAGACATTATTGTGGATGCCAGCAAGTGCTGGCTGATAGGAGCCTGGTATAGTTGTCTCCTGAGAGGCTCTGACAGTACCCGACTAATACAGAAGTAGAGGCTCACAGCCATCCATTGGCTGTGACCCAAGAAAGGACCCAAGAAGTTGAAGGGTTTGCAGCCCCAAAGGAGGAACAACAACAGTATGAACTAACTAGTACCTTCAGAGCTCCCAGGGACTAAACCACCAACCAAAGAGTACACATGGTGGGACTAATGGCTCCAGCAGCATATGTAGCAGAGGATGGCCTAGTTGGTCATCAAGGGGAGGAGAGGCCCTTGGTCCTGTGAAAGTTCTATGGAAGCGGGAGAGGGTGGTGATCAGGGGGAGCGGGAGGGGG
>NW_022196897.1:5747256-5751031 GCF_008632895.1 Mastomys coucha
GGAGGGGAAACCGGGAAAGGAGATATCATATGACATGTAAATAAAGAAAATATCTAATAAAAAAAGAATAAAAAGATAAAGACAATGTAAAAAAAAAATAGAAACTTGAGCTGGAAGAGGAAGAAAGAAAACCAGTGTGTGCTTTGAGCACCAGCAAGGGGTGGTACTAGAGAAAAAGAGGGAGAAGCCTGGGATGTAGCTCAAAGACTCTAGTGCTTGCCTAGCATGCATGAAGCCTGGGTTCAAGCCCCAGCACCCCACAAATTGGCTGGCGATGTACACCTATGATCTCAGCACTTGGGCTCTAGAGAAAGAAATTCAAGGTATTCCTCAACTCCCCACTAAGTTCAAGACTGTGCTGGGCTACAGCCCAATCTTGGAAAAGGAGGAAGGGGGAAAGAGAAGTGAGCGAGAAAATGAGTTTCAAAAGAGATTCACTGCAAACATTAAATGATCTTTACTTTATTGTACCAGAGTAGAAAATTATCTTTGTCTCTTTCATCTTTGGCCCACGGCTAACACTTCATAACAAAAGACAAATTAATAAGAGAAAAGCACACAGACCTTATTTATTACATAATTTTACATGAGTGGTTTTGTTTGTTTCTGTCCAGGGAGCTAGGGATTGACCCAGGGCCTTGCACATCCAGCCAAGTGCCCCACTCCTGAACTATATAGCTCTGATCCTGAAGAGTTTTTACGGCATGTTTAATAAAAAGTGTATAATCCTAGAGAAACATGAGAGAGCCAAAGTGCATATTTTCAAGTAAAAAATCAGGGGACTCAGTGATGCCGGTGCCTTGAGGGTCCTCTCCATGTCACTGTGTCATCAGAGATGGGAATGCTGCTTCCCTACAACCATAGGGAAGGCAGGCCTCACACAAGCACGTGCACGTGTGCAAAAAATTAAATAGATCTAAAAACAAAACAAAAGAAATATTCAGTATGCCAAAACAGAACACTTTAGGTTTTATACATGTGGGTACCACTGCCTGTAAGGTTGGGGCTGCCACTATAGTTTGGATATAAAATAGCCCCCAGAACACATGTGTTGAAGGTTGGTACCTGATGCAGTGGTGCTCAGAGGTGGGGCTTCTCACAGGTGCATGGACCGTAAAGACCTTATTAATGGATGTACAGCCTGACAGGCTACTGTAGTGTTGGAGACTTAAGCAAGAGGTTCACTTCCAGGAAGTAGGTTGGTCTCAGTAGGCCTGTTTTGTTCATAGCCTCTTCCTCTCTGGCTCTTTTGGCTTTCTGACCAAAATGAGTAAAGTTTTCTTCTGCTATACCCTTTCAATATGATGTCTTGCCTCTACAGACCCACAGATAGCTGAAGCCAGCCAGCCACTGACTAAAACCTCAGCAACTGTAAGCCAATAAACATTTTCTCTTGTGAGTTGAGCCTTCCCAGGGGTTTTGTCTCGGGGTAATCCAGCCTCCAAAATCATAACCAGCTCCAGGACTCCAGGCATTAGGAACATAGTTTGTGTGCTCCAAGGGAGGAAACGAAAGACATTGCAGAGGAGCGTAAAGGTAAGAAGCTGACTTCAGCAAGCAGCCGCAACAGGAGGGCGCTCTCACGATTTCCCAGCGGCACTTTGGTTATTTATATGCATATATGTTATTAAAGATTTGAGCTGAGGCCTCGTATAATTAGCTGTCTGTGCACATGTGTCCATGTACACGCAAAGGATGGGTACGTGAAAGAGCCCAAATGAGAGCCCAGCCTCAAAACTGTGGTCTCACAAGTGAGACAGACTGGAACAATCTATAAAAAGAATAAGAAACAGAAAGGAAATAGAGTCAGGAGAGGAAAAGACCGGCATCTTACGAAAGAGCCATAAGCATCAGGAACTGCAAACAGATGTGCACCATCTTTTCTAATACTTGCCACGCGGCTGTGATGTTTAATAAGGACCAGTTCTGCAATACGCTTCGAAACTGTGTTTACCAACAGGGAGTGGGTTTAGTCAGTCACCATTCACATGGGGGGGAAAGGTTATTCTGAGAAAATGACCTCCTGAAGAACATAGTTTGGTTTATTGACATAATTTGTAATTTTTTTATGCTTTATTACTAAAGTTTGTTCTTCAAAAAGCTCATAGATGTCTTTAATGTAGTTTGGTTCTTCATCCCCCACCGTCTCTTAGTTCCTCCCTTCCACTGCCAGCCTCCCCTTACAAAGCTCTTCCACAGATTCCTAACTTTGTATTGTGTCCCAATGAGTTTAACCTGGCCATGTGACCATGGGTTCAGAACTCTCCATTGAAGCCTGGTGGGCTCACCAGTGGCTACACATCTGTAGACTATGCCTCTCCTCCCTGCCCCTTAAGAAGCTGTTACTTGTCAATAGATCAACCCTGAGCCCCTCCTCCAACCATGGCTATGAGGTCATGGTTGCCATGGTTGCGCCATGCTTAGAAGACTGCATTTACAACCTCTCTCCCCATTTTCCAGCCCTTGCATTCTTTCCACCCCCTCTTCTGCAGTATTTTCTCAGCCTTGGACAAGGTGACATAATGTCTCCTGGGGACTGAGCCCTCAACTGTCAGTTATCCTCAAAACTTGTGTGACTATGTATCTCATCATGTACCTTCATTCACAGCAAAGAAAATAACTTCTCAAAAAACACGATCAGTTTCTAGTTTATTGACAACAGTCTGTTATATTTAAATTATCCTACACTGTTACAAAAAAACAGTGCCTCACACTCTAGAAAAAAAAAAAACAAATCCTAGGGAAAGAATGAATGACATGTCATTTCTTGTTAATGGAAATGTTAATTTACTTTCTGGTCAGAAATTACTGAAATCTTTTTATTTTGATTGACTTTCCCAGTGTAAAAATGAAGAAATGCAAGAAGCCTGTTTTAAATCTTATAGACCAGTGGTCCTTAATGTTCCTAATGCTAAGACCCTTGAATACAATTTCTCATGTTGTGGTGAACCCCCAACCATAAAATTATTTCACTGCTATTTCATAACTGATTTTGCTATTGTTATGAATCATAATGTAAATATCTGATATGCAGGATATTTGATATGCAACCCCCAGAGGGGTCGACTCCCACAGGTTAGAGAATCACTGCTTTGGTTTTATGAGACAGAGTTTCTCTATGTAGTCCTGGTTGTTCTGGAACTCACCCTATAAACCAAACTGGCCTCAAAGTTGGAGATCCACTTGCCTGCTGAGTGCTGGGATTTAAGGTGTGCTCCACCATAGGCATAATTTTTTGCAACATATTTTAATAAGCGTTTAACTTTTCCTCTAGCCCACCACCCAGCAGAGGTAGTGGGAGAGAAAAGTTATTAGGACATGGGGGAAGTGGGCCTGATCAGCAATAGTTTTTGGGGGGCAAGCTTAATCTTTGGCAGCAGTTCAGTCTTATAGCAAATATCAAATACGACTCAGTAGCTGCAGACTAGTCCTTTGGGCAGGCAGACACCAAGCATGACTCAGCAGCTGCAGACCATTCCTCTAGCAGGCAGACACCAAGCATGACTCAGCAGCTGCAGACCAGTGCTCTGGGCAGGCAGACACCAGGCACAGACCAGCAGCTACAGACCAGTCCTCTAGCAAGCAGACACCAAGCATGACTCAGCAGCTTCAGTCCAGTCCTCTAGGCAGGCAGACACCAGGCACGAACCAGCAGCTGCAGACCAGTGCTCTGGGCAGGCAGACACCAAGCATGACTCAGCAGCTGTAGACCAGTGCTCTGGGCAGGCAGACACCAGGCATGGACCAGCAGCTGCAGACCAGTGCTCTGGGCAGG
>NW_022196897.1:5751439-5756049 GCF_008632895.1 Mastomys coucha
CTCTGGGCAGGCAGACACCAGGTACAGACCAGCAGCTGCAGACCAGTGCTCTGGGCAGGCAGACACCAAGCATGACTCAGCAGCTGCAGACCAGTGCTCTGGGCAGGCAGACACCAGGCATGGACCAGCAGCTGCAGACCAGTGCTCTGGGCAGGCAGACACCAGGCAGCTATTGTTCAATCCCAAAGAAACCACCAGGCTCACCAACTGGCCGAAGGCAAAACCACAAAGGTAGCAAGCTTCAGCGAGAACCTCACAAGCGGTTCTTGGGTGAGTTTCTCTCAATGGCGGTGTTACCACAAGTTGAGCTCAACAATGCTATGTAAGATGAACCGATACATGCCTGTTGTTAGCAAACAGTAGGAAGACAGAGCAAACCAAACCTATACTCAGTGCTCCTCTCCCACTGTCTGTGGTATCATATTTATACTCCTTCATCTTAGATCCTTTCACGTGTTTGCTATATCAAAATATCTCTTCACCTGTGTCTGCTTCAGGAAAACATTCTTTCATGTGTTTGCTTTAGCAAGACATCCTTTCATCTGTATGCCCCAGCAAAACATCATTTGATGTAACTAACTTTCTAAATAAACTAGAAGTTTCTACTTCACCCCATCCCTGCCAGACAGTCTTAGAATGAAATGTCCTAAAAATATGCAAGAGATGTATAAATCATAGCTATTCCCCCCTAGAATTTGTTTTCTTGAAGGTTTGGGTATTTTGCGAAGCTCCTGGGTTTGTATAATGGCTCATTGTTCTTCAAAAGCTTTCACACTTCTGATCCTGTTGATCCTCAAGACAACTTAGTGCCATGTTTGAGTATTAAGTGTGAAGAAACATGAGCTACAGAGAAGTTTCCTAGCCTGTTTGTGTCATAGTGACAGCCACACCATGATAAGTCCGTCATTCCTGGTTGTCTTTCTCTACTCATTAATGTCTCCCCAAAATATGACAAGAAAAGGTGTTCACATGCCCCATTCTGAGTATGGAGACCCCTATTGCAGTGTGGTCAATAAGGCTGAAGATGGAGGTAATGTGTGTTATAATGAGGTCATAGAGCCTAAGATGGAGGTAGTGTGTGTTACAGTGAGGTCACAGAGATAAAGATGGAGGTAGTGTGTGTTACAGTGAGGTCACAGAGATAAAGATGGAGGTAGTATGTGTTACAGTGAGGTCACAGAGATAAAGATGGAGGTAGTGTGTGTTACAGTGAGGTCACAGAGATAAAGATGGAAGTAGTGTGTGTTACAGTGAGGTCACAGAGATAAAGATGGAGGTAGTGTGTGTTACAGTGAGGTCATAGAGATAAAGATGGAGGTAGTGTACTTGCCTAACACATACAAGGGCCTGAGCAGTTAGCTAGGACTTGAACTTGATAGCCGTGCTTGGGCTTCTGAGCCTTGTGAACCCACTGAGCGGTGTGAACCCGCTGAGCAGTGTGAACCTTCTTAGCAGTGTGAACCTGCTGAGCAGTGTGAACTTGCTGAGCAGTATGAACCTTCTTAGCAGTGTGAACCTGCTGGGCAGTGTGAACTTGCTGAGCGGTGTGAACCTGCTGAGTGGTGTGAACCTGGTGTTTCACTGACTCACTGATTAGGCAACCTCTTACTCTCTCTGAATTCATATTCCTTTACTATTCATTAAAGAGAGTTTTACTCCCAGCACTTGGGAGGCAGAGGCAGCCGGATTTCTGAGTTCAAGGCCAGCCTGGTCTACAGAGTGAGTTCCAGGACAGCTAGGGCTACAGAGAAACCCTGTCTCAAAAAAACAAAAAAAAAGGGGGCTGGTGAGATGACTCAGCGGGTAAGAGCACTGACTGCACTTCTGAAGGTCCTGAGTTTGGATCCCAGCAACCACATGGTGGCTCACAACCACCCATAATGAGATCTGACGCCCTCTTCTGGTGTGTCTGAAGACAGCTGTAGTGTATTACGCCTGAGCAAACAGAGAGGCCTGATCGAGCGGGGCAGTGCTGAGTTCAATTCCCAGCAGCCACATGATGGCTCATGGCCATCTGTACAGCTACAGTGTACTCATACATATAAAATAAAATAAATAAATCTTTTAAAAAAGAAGAAATAAAAAAAGAGAGTTTTACTAAGCCCTTTCCACTCCATATAAAGAGAATATAGGAATTGAAGAAAAACATTACAGCCAAAGCCCAACTTGTGTGTATTTGTGTGTGTCAATGTATTTATGAATGTGTGTGTGTTGAGTGTGCTTATGAGTATATGTGTGAGTCTGGGTGTGTTTATAAATATATGTGTGTATATGAGAATATGTGTGTTTGTGTGTATGTATGAGTGTTAGTATGTGTGTGAGTCTGTGTGTATGTGTGTGTTTATGACAGTATATATGTGTATATGTGCCTCTGTGTGTGTGTGTGTGTGTGTGTGTGTGTGCCCCTCTGTATGTGTGGTATTATGTGTGTTTGTTTGCCTGTGTGCGTGAGTATTTATGAGTGTGTAAATGTGTGTGAGTGTGTTTATGAGTGTGTTAGAATGTGTATTGGGGTATGTGTTTGTGTCTATGTAGAAATATATTACTATATGAGTATGTGTGTGTGTAAGTTTTTGAGTGTATGTGTATGTGTGTGTGTGTGTGTGTGTGTGTGTGTGTTTGAGAGTGTGTATGTATTTTGAGACATGGTCTTGCAATCAAGTTCTGCCTAGTTTAGCCTTCCCTATATATATCAAGGTGGTGGTAAATTTGGTTCCACACCCAGTCTCTGTTCCAGAGAGCTTATATTACAGATAGTATGCACAGGCGCACAAGTGTCCACCTCTCACTTGTTAATCTGCATGTGAAAGGGCTCTGAACCCACGAGAGGAACCTTGGGGTCCTGATACAGGACCTGATTCCAGCCTCTTTCCTTTATATAAAACTTTTGTGAATCATCTTAGTTTCTTTCACTTTACACTTAAGATATGTCCTCCACATGTTACAGAGAGAGTTATAAAATCAGAGCTTCACATTAAATTTTACTGGATAATAAATCCATTAAAAATGATGTGACTCAGCTGTCTCCCCATTAATCCCAGCATTGGGGAAGCAGAAGCAGGCTAGAGTTTGTGAGTTCAAGACCAGCCTAGTCTACATAGTGAGTTTGAGACCAGCCAGAGATATTAAGAAGAAAAAGAAGGGGGGTGGGGTGGGGGGGGAGAAGAAAACCTTAAAGACTTCTATAAAACTCAGCTTTTTATTATGAAGCACACACAAGTTACACTGTAATTCAACAGGTTGTTTGCACACTTTTGTTGTTTTGTTCCAGGGAGAAACAAAAAGGTTCCAAAGTGTTAGCACCTGATATTTCTTTTTTAAGATTTATTTTATGTATATGAGTGTTTGTATGCCTGCGTCACATGCATGAAGTGCTCTGGAAGGCCTGAAGAGGGATCAGAACCCCTGGAGCTGCAGTTCCGGATGCTTGTGAGGCAGGCACCTGGCAGATGCTTGGGACTGAGCCCCTCCGGCTCTCTCCAAGAACAGCCAGTTCTCTTAAGTGCTGAGCCGTTTCTCTAGCCCATAAAAACTTTGTTTTATTTTGTTGTTTGTTTTGTTTGGTGGTGGTAGTAGTGGAGCTGGGATTGGAACCCAGGGCCTTTCGGATGCTATACTCTCTAGGTACCACTATCCTATCCCTAAGCCCATTTCTTTTTTGTTGTTGTTTTTTTGTTTTTGTTTTTCAAGATGGAGTTTCTCTGTGTAGTCCTGGCTGTTCTGGAACTCACTCTGTAGACCAACCACCTGCCTCTGCCTCCCAAGTACTGGGATTAAAGGCATGAGCCACCACCACCCGGCTACTTGCTATTTCAATAACCATTTCTTTCTTCTTACATTTTTCCTGTTCCTGATCTTAGGAGGAAAGGCAGCTCTGGTCTATCTGGTGGTTTTTATTAATGCACAATTATTTTACTTCAGTGACATAGTCTGAGGTGATAGCTTACCAATAGATTAAGGAAACACTGCAATCTAACACATTCTAGTAAATAATCAGGACAAGATTAATGGTGATGTCCAATGAAAGCCATCTGTTTGTGAAAGCAGCTTGCTTGCTGTCTTCATTTCAGAGTCCAGTAAATTGTGAATGCCTTAAAGCATGTGTGAGTCAGACTGAGCCAGCACCATTCTCTGGGCGCAATATTTGCCTCTCTCAGAATGCTAACTAATATCCACATGGTGTGTGGTTGGGAGACGGAGAGCGCGGTGGCCTGCCTGCTGTTTAGTGACTCCATGGCTATCAGTAGGTCTGTACTTTTATCCTCCTAGTTTAGATGCACTGTGGCATGTCTTCTTCGTCAGTCTACATCACAGATAACTAAATTTGATGTTCTGAGGATCATATTTCACCCTCTTCCTCAGAGTGTGATGAGGGCAAACACCATAAAAGTTACGTAATTCTCTAAAAGGAAACAGACGGTTTCTCCCTTGTTGGCTTTTAACATAATAATTGGAATAAAATACAGGCTGGAAGAAAAGGAAAAGTATAAGTCCCTCCTTCCCGACCCCTCCCCATACTGGAGAATGGAACCTGGGCCTCATGGACACTAGGCAATCAGAGTGCAGCTGAGCCCCAGCCCCAGCCCCGGCCCCGGGCCCGAGCCCCGGCC
>NW_022196897.1:5756322-5768847 GCF_008632895.1 Mastomys coucha
CCCCAGCCCAGCCCCAGCCCAGCCCCAGCCAATAGTCTGGCTTTTTAGGACCCTCCTCAAAGTGAATGTGTGTGCTTAAAAGTCTAAACCATACTTAACATGTCTCTCTTTGGAGATGCTAAGGGTTTTTTTGAATAAGCCTCTTTGAATTTTCAAAATGCTCTTTATGATCTTACAACCAACCATCTCAATAATGAAAAATGTCTATCGTTTAACTACTCAGTTACTTCCAGATTATATTTTGGTGGGACTTTTACACATATGATAGTAAATGAGATTGAGATTAATATCACTTTATCTGGTGATTCATCACTTTTTCTCAGCTCTAAGGAAGGCCATAAGAGGTTTTCCTAAGGAGGCCCACTTCCTATAGTTGGGCTAGTGTGAACACCTCCCTCACCTCTACAATCAAGAGGCAAAATCTTGACAAGCCTTGGCCAAGCTCCCAGAGGCAATGGCAATGAATCAGATCCATGGTGCCTTAGGAAAGGGTAGATTGGGGTCCCCTCAGCACCCACACCCCAATGAAGGAAGAAGAAAATCTCAACTGAAACTGAAGAATTCTTGGCAGTGGTGTGACTCTGTGGATCAGCAAGATGCCTGCTCAGCATGGAAAAAGCCCCAAAACCAAAAGCAACCCCTCCAAAAAACAGCCACTTTATAGGGTTTTTTTGTTCCCCAAAAATATAAATAAAATTGGGGCTTGATTTACATTTATTTGTTTGTCTTTGTTGTTTTGGTTTTTTGGGAGACAGGGTCTTACAGTATAAACTAAGTTGGCATGAAACTCACAGAGATCTACCTGCATTTGGCCTTCGCTTCCCACATGCTAGGATTTTAGGGATATGCAATCATGGCAGGCTAAATGTGAGGTGGTGATAATGTTGGTTTGAATAGAAATACTATCTGAGGGATAAAAGTTCTCTGTGATAGAACAATTTCTTACCATGCACAAGGCTCAAGGTTCAGCTTTCACCATATATATGCTTTATGTGCATGTACGTGAGTGTAGAGGCCAGAGCATTCAGGTCTCCTGGAGCTAGAGTTATATAGATGGTTATGGAGTACCTGATGTGGGTGCTGGGACTTGAACTCAGGTCTTCTGGAAGAACAATATGCACTCTTAACCACTGAGCTATCTCTCTGACCCCTTCTTTTGCTTCCTTCTATTTGACCTTTTTAATTTGCATTGATCTATAACCAGAAATCCAGATTTCCATTGCCCACATGGTGGCTTGTACTTTAATTTTTTTAAGATCTTGTTTTAATGATGATTCTTAAATTCTTTAACCTCCCTTCTAGCCCACCACCCACCAGGGGTAGTGGAAAAGAAAGGATGCAGCGGAAGTGGACATGTTTAGAAATGGTTCTTTGGAGCAACTCCCATCTGTTTTGTCAGACATAGGTCAGCAGCAGCAGCTTGATCCACTAGGAAACATTTTATGGATCCACTAGCAGTCCAGTTCAGGAATGTCGGGATCACAAACACAAATCAGCAGAGGTGGCACTACCTAGGACAGACAGCCAGGCCTCAGCTTCAGCACAGTCATCAGGAGTGACCAGCAGAGACAGCGGAAGTTCTCAGCTGTGCCTCTCTCAACAGAGTGAAGATCCGCAAAGACGCAAGGCCAACAAGCACTGCACAGCTAGCTCTCTAGGCTCAAGCTCAGCCTCCATCACTGTCTGTCAAGTCCTAGTTAGACCCTCCAAACATCATGTGTCCTCCACAGGTCTGGCCTCAGCACATGTGTCTGTCTCAGCTGACATCAGTCTGCCAATCAGCCCAAGTCCTTGGAAGTAGCAAGAAACTATAGCACACCACCATTAGTTTCTTGGTACATTTCTCTCTATGGAGTCCCAATAAGCCGTTCATCTATGCAATGTAAGGTGGACAAATACATGCATGTCCTTAGTGAAGAACCCTTCATCATGTGTCCTTTCATGTGCGTGCTTTAGAAGAACATTCTTTCACTTGTATGCCTCAATCTTCATCCTTTCACAAGTCTGCCTTAGCCTTTCACCTGTGTCTACTTCAGCTAAATGTTCTTTCACGTGCTTGCCCCAGCAAAGCACCATCCAACCCGCTTTCTAAAGAAGCCTAAAGTTTCCACTTCAGTGGCTCACAATCATCTGTGACTGAAGTTCCAGAGAATATGATGCCCTCTTCCAGCCTCTGAGCCAGTGTACAGACTTACATGTAGGTCAAACATCCACAGACATTAAAAAGATAAATAATAGCCTTTTCTCTAAAACTTGGTGTAGGGTTATATGTTATATCAACAGAATGTCTTGTGTTATATCCCAGTTGTCTGTATAATAACCATTGAATCTCAAACCCTGGAACAAATGGCTACAGTGTCTATTTTGTCTATCAAAGTGGACTTGAACCTTGGCCAACAGGTTCTCCCAGCATTCCTCAGTTCCCATGTGTTACAGGATATGGCTGGCTTTCCCACTCCCAACACCACCACCACACTCTACCAGGCACTCCAGTCCAGGGGCGGGGCTGCCCCTCCCTCAGAGGCTCTTCCCTATATAGTTCAGCCATTTTGGTTACCTACCCCTTTAGCTTGTGCCAGTCTTGGCTGCGGCACCTGGTTCTTCTCTCTCTTTTCTCTCCTCCCCTCCCCCCCATTTCCTCACAGGGCCCATTTCAGCGTCTTGTTCACTCTGGGCTTTCCCGGATGACTCTGCCTCGGGCTATGCTCTCCCTTTTATCTACAATAAACTGTGTCCACCATACATAGGATTAGTCATGTCCTTCCCTTTTTTTTTTAATCCAATAACCAATCCTTCTTGAACATATCTGCTTTCAGCACATTCAAGGAAAGAACCCAGGAGACCTTGAAAGACTGGGAGACTTAGAAATTTGGGAAAAAGCATGTTAACAAAAAATAATGTATTAGTAGAAATGTAACAAACCAAAAAAGTGGAGTAGCTAGTTCCAGGAATTTGGCAAACTCAGAGCCTCAGGGCTCTGGTTCCTGATACCTGCCCCTCCTGAATGATCCACAATGAAGGTGGAACTAGGAATGAAGGTCTAGTGGTTTATGAGACTCTCCACCCTGTCGACCAGTAGATGAAGATTACATTCCTAGAATGAATATGTTTCCCTCCCTAACTGAATACCTTGGGTTGGGTCCCTCTGAAATTTTCCACTGTTTTTGTCATGTGATGCATACCCTTTTAAATACCCCACACTTCTTGTGTTGGGCGTCGAACTCTGGCCAGCATGGTCACGAGATCGACCCTGGTACCGGTCTATCCCAAATAAACCTCATGTGATTGCAGCAATTTCGGTCTCTCGTGAGTCATTGGGTGGTCGCGTCATCCCTAGACTTGAGTAAGGATCTCCCCAGTTCTGGGGGTCTTTCAACCTCACACAATAAAACCTCACAATAACAAACCCTTGTGAACTGATATAATGTAATTGATAATTGCTACACGAAGTAGAATCATTCAAAATGCTCTCATCTTTGCACTCAGGTATAGACACAACTGTTAGCATTCTTTTTAAGCTCCACCCTACAGCTACCTGGCAACAGCCAGATATGCCTGACTTACTGGGAAAGGGGCTGCTTGCCACCTCATCTCTCTTGCTCTCTTGCTTTCTCTTGCTCGTTTCCCCTTTCCCCCTCTCTCCCCATTCCCTTTCCCCCTCTCCACGTGTTCATGGCTGGACTCTACTCCTCTTACCCCCCTCCCACCTCTACTACCGTCTTAACTCCCCTCCCCATGCCCTTAATAAACTCTATTCTATACTATACCCTTGTGTGGCTAATCCCTCGGGAGGAAGAAATGCCTCAGCATGGGCCGCTGAGGCACCACCCCTTCCTGCATACCTCACCACACCTCCGTAGAACATATCCACCCTCTCTTTTATCTTTTTATAAACACAAGATTGGTGCCAAAACCCAGAACTTACAAAGTGAGGGCTAGCCTTGCCACGCATCTTAAGTAGCTTCCCGCATCCCAGAAACATGCGCTAGCCTTCACTTTATAAGTTCCGGTCAGAGAGTGAGTAAATGAGGGAGGGAGAAGCGGGAAGCTTATGCTAAGTGTAACAACCAGAGAGAGTCTAGCACAGGCTAGACCACCAGGCTGTCATGTGATGGACTGGGGATGCACCAGCAAATTCCTTAACAACAAGGAAGAAACTGTCTCAAAGGAGAGAGGAAAATCTCACCCAAGGAAAAAAGTCCTAGAACGAGGGGCAGTGAAAAGACAGAATGTCTCCATCTTCAAAGGCAGCACAGGGGTAGCTCTGAGCTCCAGAACTCTCCCTGGGACCATGTAGCCGTTTACTCTGACCAGTAGGGGGAGGGGAATTACCAGTTCTCTGATCTTAGGGGGCATGCAAACCTGCAGAGCTTCTAAATCCCAGGTTTTAGCACCAATGTTGTATTAGAATCATGGCTCGAGACCAGACAGACCACATGGGGCCAACGCAGTTCCACGTGGTAGAAGTTTATTTGGGGGGTGGGGGAGGGGTACAGAGACAAAGAGGAAAAGAGAGAAAGAAGGAAAAAAGGAGCAAAGGTCAAGAAGGGTCTGCCTTTTATGTAGGCTGTGACATAACAGCTCTCGGGGAAGGATGGGAAGTGGACTCTGGGAATGTATGTGGTTGCCATGGCAACATATGTGCGGGTCCCTGTCACCCATGGGTGATGTCACTGAGTTTGGAGCTGATCTGCCAAGCTGGTTCCTAATACTAACAACAACCAATCACCAATCACCTCTTCCAGATGCTTGGGACCCCAAGCACTTCAAATTTTAGAACTTTTCAAATTTTGGAATTATTCACACAGGTTTTTACCTGTTGAATAAATATCCTTAATCCAGAAATTCAAAATCCAAATGTTACAAGAGCCCATAATCTGGCCAGGCGTGGTGGTGCATGCCTTTCATTCACTCAGGGAGGCAGGGGCTGGTGGATCTCTGTGAGCTTGAGGCCAGCCTAGTCTACGGAATAAGTTCCAGGATAGCTTGGGCTACATAGAGAAGTCTCAAAAGAAAGAGAGAAGGGGGGGAGGAGGAGGAAGGGAAGGAGAGGAAAGAAGAGAATGGAAAAAAAGAGAGAAGAAATTGAATTGTTCTGACACCGGAAAGTTTTTGACAATCACTGAGGGAGTAGGAAGTAGGCCAGCTGTTCCTTACATCTGTGGGGAGAGGAAACATCAGCCATCAGCCGGGGAAGTAGGATTAGGTCATCCTGACCCTAACAAAGAGTGCAAAGGTTCAGTAGTTTGTTTCTTTATTTGTCTTTTTAAGATGGTGGTCTCTCTAATTTGGTAATTGGAGAAATAGGTCCAATATTGTACAATCCATATACACTTTCTGCTTGTTTGTACATGACAGTGTCTTGCTGTGTACCACATAATGGTCTTGAAATCAGCTTCTCCTATCTCAGCCTCTCTTAGTAGGATTGTTTATTTCATGTTTTATTTCAAGGAGCTTATTTACTTATTTAGTATATGTGAGTACACTGAAGCTGCCTTCAGACACTCCAGAAGGGGGTGTCAGATTCATTACAGATGGTTGTGAACGACCATGTGGTTGCTGGGAGTTGAACTCAGAACCTTTAAAAGAGCAGTTGGTGCTCTTAACCACTGAGCCATCTCTCCAGCCCCAGAAATGTAGACAATTAACTTGGGAAGTGGCTTCTGAGAGAACAACAAAGAGTAAGACTGAATGCTTTCCTTGATGTTTGTAACTATTGTATCAAGTTTGAAAAAGAGAACTTTATAAGTTACTTTTTCTCTCTAAGATGAATGTTTTTCCAAATTATCACAGCCAACTGAACCAGATTCTTACCCTCACCTAATGTCTGTGCCATCCTCCAACCAGAACCATTGTTCATTGAAACAGTTGATGAATGACTTCATGGATAGATCATCTTAATATATACACCATTTCTTAAATGAATGTAACCTGTTCTCTGTGGGCTGTGAATGAAGAAAATCTCTCAAGTCAAATAGCTTTGACCATAACAAGAAATCTGTATCCAAAAGTCATGCCTAGGATTCATTCCTTGGCGCAGCAGAACTGTCAACTTTTAACTTAGCTACTAGGAAGGTAAAATTCTTGGGTAATGTGAGGGTCATTGAAGTACAGCCTTATTACAATGAACTCCAATGTCTAAAAATTGTTCTTATTTTGGGCTTGTACCACAGTAAGAGCCAAGATTTTAAGCTCTACTAAAAACAAAACAAACAAAAAAACTTTGTCTATTTATGTTTATTTAAAAAAATACTAGTAGTGATGTATTATTTTAAAGTATACAGCTAATATACTCCGAGTTATTTAAAATTTATATTGAGGAAAACTATGTATTTTCAGTATTGCTGTAGACAAGTATCTACTACATAAGACTGTTCAATTGATTGTTGTTTTATATCAAACAGTTTTTATAATACTCATTTTTATTGTTAAGTATTTTATAAATTTTAAAGAATATGACAAAATTAAAAAAACAAAAGTTATTGCAGGTATTGAAGGAGAGGTCTCTGGGAGGAGTTAGGGTACAAAAGGGAAACAAGAATGTGATGTAATTCCATTTACTTAAAATGTTTTTAAATGTTAGCAAATTCAGTTAAATTGAAATCATGCATCTTTTCTCATCATAATGCAATAAAACTTAAATCAATTTAAAAATGGTAAGAACAGATTTTATTTAAGGGGTATTTACTACAATAGTTTTGTAAGGTAGGGACCCCTGAGCTCAATTCCTCAAACAACCTTTGTGGGAAAGGTTGGCAGGTGGTAAGGTGCTTGCGTGTTTGCATGTGTTTGTGTGTGTGTGTGTGTGTGTGTGTGTGTGTGTGTTTGCATGTGTGTGTGTGCTGGTTCCTCTCCAAGTGTGTGTGTTTGCGTGTGTGCGTGTGTTTGCGCGTGTTTGTGTGTGTGTGTTTGAGTGTGTGTTTGCGTGTGTGCGTGTGTTTGCGCGCGCGTGTGTGTGTGTGCTTGTGTGTGTGCGCGCGTGTTTGTGTGTGTGTGTTTGAGTGTGTGTGTGTGTGTGTGTGTGTGTGTGCTTTTGTGTGTGTGTACATGCACACATGCACAGAAGCTGTTAGTCGATGTCAGGTGTCTTGCTCTCTTGCTTTGCACCTTACTTTTTTAGACAGGGTCCTTCTTGGAGCCTGGAGCTCAACAATTCAGCTAGACTGGCTGACTGGTAAGCTACAAGAATAATCCTGTCTCTGCCTCCCCACCATTAAGAACCTGCACCAGCTGGGCGGTGGTGGTGTACACCTTTAATCCCAGCACTTGGGAAGCAGAGACAGGCAGACTTCTGAGTTCCAGGACAGCCAGGGATACACAGAGAAACCTGTCTTGAAAAACAAAACAAAACAAAAAAAAAGAACCTGCGCCAGCCACTGTGGTGTGCATGGTGTGTGTGTGTGTGTGTCTGTCTGTCTGTGTATGGTGTGTGTGTTTATGTGTGTGAGTGTGTGTGTGTGGTTTGTGTGTCTGTGGGTGTGTTTTGTTTTTCATACGAATGGTGCGGGCCAGAACTCCTGTCTCATGCTTTCCTGGCAATCACTCTTCCCAGGAATAAATGTGTCTTTGAGTTTTTACATTTAAATGAAGTAAATGTTGCTCCTGTAAATAGTCTTTGTTGAGGAGACAGAGAAATCTGAGGACGGCCTCTTGGCATGCCAGGTGTGTGACCTTGAGCAAGTTACTTAGCCTTCCTGACCCTCAGATTCTTCTCTACTAACGGGGATGGTAAAAAACGTAACGAGTCTCTGCTCTTCAATCTGTGCAGCAACTGCTCCTTTGAGGATTCACTCTGTCCTTAAACTATGTATCAGCTCAGTAAATACTGATTTTTATTGGTATTGAAAGACCCCCAGAACTGGGGAGATCCTTACTCAAGTCTCGGGATGACGGGACCACCCAATGACTCAGGAGAGCCTCATGCTGCAATCACATGAGGTTTATTGGGGATACCGGTACCAGGGTCTATCTCGTGACCTTGCCGGTCAGAGGAGTTCGACCCTGGGGTCGATCTTGTGACCATGCTGGCCAGAGTTCGACCCCAAACACAAGAAGTAAGGGGTATTTAAAGGGAAAGACCACAAGCTGGGGACGGGGAAACATGACATAAAAACAGTGGAAAATTACAGAGGGACCCAACCCAAGGTATTCAGTTAGGGAGGGGAACATATTCATTCTAGGAATGTAATCTTCATCTACCGGTCGACAGGGTGGAGAGTCTCATAAACCACTAGACCTTCATTCCTAGTACCGCCCTCATTGTGGATCATTCAGGAGGGGCAGGTAGCGGGAACCAGAGCCCCGAGACTCTGAGTTAGCCAAGTTCCTGGAACTAGCTACTTTACATTTTTTGGCTTGTGGCAGAGGTTTTCCATGCCCCCTTTTAAATAAAGGTTACACATTATACATACATTTCTATTAAATGCCCTCATTTTAAATTCTAAGATTCTCCAGCCTTTCAGTATCATTTTAGTAGCCATACAGAGCATAACTACGTCTCTGCAAAAGAAATCTGCAGCATCGTGGTAAATGAAGGCACTGACACGTGTTCCCACAAAATGTTTTCTATTTTGTTATCACATAGATCTTAGCGCAGATGAGTTAATAATGCCCTGGCAAGGCTCAGGAAATACCCTTTACATGGCCACTGGCACCTAAAAGACTAACAACAAACTGATTCTGACTTTCTGTGCTGCAAAGGTGTTCTTTTTGCCCTTCTCTCTCCTTGGGCATTTCTGGGTCCATCCTGCAGCCCTCTCTAACTAGTAGCCCCTGTTGTGAAACTGATCATATCACAGTAATGGCAGAGCTGATCCCAGAGATTACAGGATAATGTGGGTGACGGCATAGTTTAGCCAAAGTCTATATAAATATCAATTACTACCTGCAGTTCTACCCTGCACAGAGCTCTGTCCAAAGCCAGACTCCGCCACTTTCCTTTGCCAGAGACAGCACGGGCTCAACCTATAATCTTCCTTCATCTTCTACACTCCTTGTTTTTATTTCCATTCTTCTCTTTCTGTCTGAAATAATCACACCTGCGATGCTGGCCGGTGACTCTAGGACCTTAACTATCTGTGGGGAGACGACTTATCTCCTATCACATCATTGGCTTCCTGCTTCCCCTACTCCAGAAAAAAAAAAGGAGGGGGGAGGGGTGGGAGGTGTATTGCAGGTGTGTTGAAACCCACCAGTTGGGTGGGAGGTAGAGGCAGTAGGATTAGGAGTTCAAGGCCAGCCTGGGCATAGCAAATACAAGGTCAGTTTGATCTTCATGAGCCCTCCTTTGGAAAAGTACCAAAAGGAAACAAACAAACAAACAAACAAACAAAACAAAAGCCAGGCAGTGGTGGCACACACCCTTAATCCCAGGACAGCCAGGGCTACACAGAGAAACCCTGTCTCGAAAAATAAAACAATAACAACAAAACAAATAAACAAACAAAAGTTGGCAAGATGGTTCACTGGGTAAACGCTCTGACTTCAAAGACTGAGGAGCTAAAAAATTGATCCCTGGTGGGACCCACATGATAGGAACTAATTCCTGCAATTGTCCACACACACACACACACACACACACACACACACACACACACATTAAACATTTAAAAAGCTGGAATCACACAGAAGTACCAGGTGGGTACACACTTGAGAAAATTTTAAGCCATTGTACCTATGGATATACATAAAAATCACTTAAGTTTCTTTTATAGAGGATGTCACTGTGCTTGTTTGTTTGTTTGTTGTTTTAAGACAAAGTCTTGCTAAGGAGCCCTAGCCATCCAGGAACTCACTATGTAGCTTAGGCTGATCTTGAACTTGTGGCAATTCCCCTGCTTCAGCTTTCCAAGTGCTGGGATTACTACCAGAACTTTTTTCAATACTATTTCCCACTTTCCATGTGAAAAGAGTTTTGCTAAGGATGAGGCCTGAAACACAGAGACAAGCACGGGGCAGGGAACCAATCCTGGGCTGCTTTTACTTTCGCAGACTTCACTTCCTGAGAAGAGGACTCCGTCCACTGTTGTCCTGCTCTAAAGCAGCTCATTTCTATGACCATTCTGCTGCCTTGGGTCAAAAATAAGATAAAATAACAGGCTGGGATGTAGCTCTGTTGGTAGAACTCTTGCCTAGAAAGCAGCAAATACTGGATTTGGTTCCCTGCATCTTGTAACAAGGTGGAGTGCCACATGCTAGCCAACTCAGCCCTTGGGAGGTAGAGGAAGAAGGGTCAGAAATTCAAGGTTACCCTCTGACCTACCTCAACAATAAAGAGCTTGGTTTCCTAGTGCTTGGGAAACTGAGACAGACAGAGCTCAGTGAGTACAAAGCCAGCCTGGTATAGATTTCAAGGCTACACAAGGAGATCCTGTCTCAAAAAATAAATAGGTAGATATAAAAATAAAGTAAAGTAACAATTAAAATAGTGTTGTAGTAGGTTACTGAACTGCAGTGTTGCAGTCTCAAGAAGAATGTATTCCCAAGAACACTTTAGATGCTGAAACTATCTAGAGGAATTCCGGTCTCTGGACCAGCCCCAAATTCCTCAGGTAAACTGATCTCTGGACCAGCCCTAAATTCCTATACAATGTGACCCTGAGCTAAAGGTTAACAGCCATACCATTTAACTGTTATCTCTGTTCTCCCTTAAATATAAATCTCAAAGGATTGGGGCAGGGCAGACCTCAATCAGCCATAGGGTGGTGACCAGAGCAAAGGGAATCTACCAGCATTTTCTACTGCAAAATAAAGGATGTAACCCCAACCCCCAACTCTCTCCAGCTCTCCCTGCCCACCCCCAACACACCTCCCATCTCCCTCCCTCCCTACCTCTTTTTTACTAGCCTCCTAAGCCCTGTGGGTGCTTTCTGTATGCCAGTGTTTGTGGAATCAGGCACTAAGGCAAGAGCAGCCTACCAACGACCACCACCCCCTAGACTGGCTTTCTCTCCCTCAGAAGCCATCAGCTGCCATTACGTCCTTAGCTGAGAGAGGGGTGCTGAGAGCCTCTCCCCACTTCGTGCTGTGACTTTTGGCTTTCCTGGTCTTGTAAAGTTCTTATAACATTGACTTCTGTGAGTTCCTGTGTGTAAAACTGTTAAAAAACAAAAACACTCATGGTCAAAGTAACATATTTTGTGTATTCAGAAAATAATTTCAGGGTCTGGAGAGATGGCTCATTAGTTAAAGCACTTGTCACTGTTGCAGAGAACCCAGGTTCAGTTCCCAGTACATACAGGATGCCTCACAAACATCTATAATTCCAAGGGATTTGACACCCTCTTCTGACCGCTGATGGCACCAAGTATGCACGTGCTGCTCTTCCAGAGGATCTGAATCAGTTCCGGGCATGAAGGTCTAGAGGCTTACATTCTCCTGTAACTCCAGCTCTGGGGGATCCAAAGGTCCTTCTCACCACTGCCAGCACCAGCACACATGTGGCAGACATTCACACACTCAAAAATAAATCTTTTATCCAGGCGTGGTAGTGAACGCCTTTAATCCCAGTACTTGGGAGGAAGAGGTGGGTAGATCTCTGAGACCAGCCTGGTCTACAGAGTGAATTCCAGGACAGACAGGTTTACACAAAGAAACATCAACTACATATAAAGATTTGCAAATCTCTAAATATTATTTCAAACATTATTTTGGGGAGGGGGAGCTTAAGAGATGATTCAGTGGTTAAGAGCACTGACTGCTGTTCCAGAGGACCTGGGTTGAATTTCTACTAGCCACACCACAGTTCACAACCATCTGTAACTCTAGTTTTAGGAGATGAACTCCCTCTTCTAGCCTCCATGCATAACACACAGAGGCAGACAGACAGACAGACAGACAGACAGACAGACAGACAGGAAAAACACCCATACACATAAAATTTTCATTCATTCATTCATTTTGGCTTTTTTTTTTCAAGACAGGGTTTCTCCACGTAGCTTCTGCTGTCCTAGAACTAAATAAACCAGATTGCCCTTGAGATCTGCCGACCTCAGCCTCATAAAATTTTAAAAATACGCTGGACGGTGGTGGCGCTCGCCTTTAATCCTGGCACTTGGGAGGCAGAGGCAGGTGGATTTCTGAGTTCGAAGCAAGCCTGGTCTACAGAGTGAGTTCCAGGACAGCCAGGGCTACACAGAGAAACCCTGTCTTGAAAAAAAAAATTTTTAAAAATACAAATAAGATAAAATAACTTTTAAATTATTTTTTTAGACCAGGCTTAGTTGCGCACACTTGAAATTTTTTTTTTTTTTTTTTTTTGGTTTTTTGGTCTTTGGAGACAGGGTTTCTCTGTGTAGCCCTGGCTGTCCTGGAACTCACTCTGTAGACCAGGCTGGCCTCGAACTCAGAAATCCGCCTACCTCTACCTCCCAAGCGCTAGGATTAAAGGTGTGAGCCACCACCACCAGGCACACACTTGAAATCTTAACACTCAGCATCTGAAGCAGGATTGCTGCAAATGCTACGTCAGCCTTGGCTAACAGGGTAAGACCCTTTCTTTAAAAACACACCAGATAAGCCGGGGGG
>NW_022196897.1:5768913-5773945 GCF_008632895.1 Mastomys coucha
GCAAGTGGATTTCTGAGTTTGAGGCCAGCCTGGTCTACAGAGTGAGTTCCAGGACAGCCAGGGCTAAAAAACCACACCAAATAACTTTTCATCATGAGAAATTGAAAACAGAGCAAGGTAACGGACTCTTGTCCAGGCTCACTCCCACCTGGCCACACCTGTTTTACCCACTCACTTCCATCTGGCCACATCTGCATTATTCACTTCCTTCTGGCCACACCTGTTTTATCCACCCACTTCCATGTGGCCACACCTGTTTTACCCACTCACTTCCTTCTGGCCACATCTGCATTACTCACTTCCTTCTGGCCACACCTGTTTTACCCACTCACTTCCATCTGGCCACATCTGCATTATTCACTTCCTTCTGGCCACACCTGTTTTACCCACTCACTTCCATCTGGCCACATCTGCATTATTCACTTCCATCTGGCCACACCTGTTTTATCCACTCACTCCCACCTGGCCACACTTGTTTTACCCACTCACTTCTATCTGGCCATGAGAGGACTGGGACAGGTTTACTCCATGTCTGGCTTCAAATTGGCAGTTCAGGAGACTAGGCCTAGATCTCTGTTTCCAAGAACTAGGCAAGTCTGGGTAAATCAATTACTGGAAAAAACCCAGGCCTCAGGCAGCCAATCAGAGACTGCCTGCCATTAGTAGCTTCCCCTCCCACCTGGCCTGAGGCAAGGGCAATGGCCCCTCACCCTCCAGCAATGGTTCTAGAGTGTTCCTAGATATAGAGCCAACCAATTAAGATAAAGGTCACCTACCCTAGAATTCCCACAGAGTGCTTTAAATTAGGCCTGAGAGCTCACTTGGGTGTCTCCATCTTGGTAGATGGTAGATCCCAGCATGCTGGACTTCTGCAGGAAGGACACTCTGCTTTTGCGTACTATTTGAGTCTGGAGTATCATTCTTTGGCGAATCCTGGACCCTTACAGCCACACCTGTTTTATCCACTTCTTTCCATCTGATCATGCCTGCTTTATTCATTTTCCTGTGTATAAATTTTGCTCAAAATTTGTCATTCATAGTTGGTTTGCTCAGGCAGCTAAACAAGGTAATTATATATTTAGGACAGGACAAGGCAGACAGTTCCCCTCTCTCCCTCCCTCTCCTCCCTCTCTTCCCTCTCCTCCCTCTCCCTCTGCTATTACCACAGTGTCCACAGTTCACTTTGCAATGAGCTAACTTTGTTTACTGCCTAAGCAAAATGTAGATGACACAGCAATGGATTTGAGGTATACTCAGTAGTAGAAGTTGCATGAGGCCCTGGTTTTGAAATCAGAGCTCTGGAGGGATAGAGAGAGCTGGATCCCTGGGGCTTGCTGGCCAGCCAGCCTAGCCTACTTAGCCAGTGAGAGACACTGCGTCACAGAAAGTTACAGCTGGCCGGAGGAACAAAATCTGAGCTTGTCTTTTGGTCTACATACACATGAACACACACACACTCATAGACAGCACCACCATCTATCCATCCCTCTACCCTTGTTCCTACCTTAGATCATGAACAGGCCATGAGTTAAAACACAAAAAGAACTGATTTCTGGATATATACGGCTGAGCAAGTCGAGTGCCTCCTAAAACAATCACAACATGACAGAGGTGTGTGTGTGTGTGTGTGTGTGTGTGTGTGTGTGTGTGTGTGTGTGTGTGTTGGGGGAACAAAAACCCAGAGGACAATCTGCAGGAGTCCATTGTCTCCTTCTACCCTGGGGTCTAGGGATGAAGCACAGATTATGAGATACAACCAGAGACACCTTTACCAGAAGAGCCATTTGACCAGTCAATGATAGGGATTGCCAATCCAATAAGAAGAACATTTTATTAACATAAATTGGCAAAATATATAGACATTAATATTACAAGTCTGCTTCGAAATGACACTCTGGAGCAGCATATAACAGAATCCCCAAACATCTGGAGCCTATTTTGAAAACCCAAGGCTACACTTTGTAATGAGTTTTCCCTTCTCATCTCTGGGAAGCTAGTGGACAGAAGCAAGAGCTGATGGCAGAGGAATCAGCAGATCTGGGCCTCAGCCCTGGCCCTGGCCCTTTCTGGCTGCACAACCCTGAGCTAGTCTCTTCCCTCCAGGTCTGGCTCTACGCTGTATATAAAGAGCTTTTTTACACATTTCTGCCAACATGAACAAGAGTGATTCTGGCTCCAATGCTAAAAATCTCAGACAAAATCAAGTGAAACGCTAAACCCTGACTTTACTGAGCCAAATAGAAGCAACCCAGTCCACTCCAAGGGTTTAAAAGAATAAACAAACCCAGAAGGACGGGGAGAATCAAGACAAAACGAGGTGCCAAGGTTTGGACAGCAGGCAGTTGAGTGATAAATGATTTAGCATCCTGAGAAACTAAATCCTAACCTGACAGTAAGGAAAGTCAAGGACTGACTAGGTTCTGAGCAGCAGACAGCCTGAAGTCAGAAACGGATGCAGCAGACAGCCTGAAGTCAGAAACGGATGCATCAGACACTTCTGGGAGTGGTGTTGATATGGGGACAGCAGGGCATGGGGTAAGAGAGCAAAAGCAAAGGAACTGTTTGGAAGTCTGGAATCAAGTCCTCAACTCCTTGGATAACAACCAATAGACAAGCTACTGCTTCATCCTAACACTGCAGTCTCAAGGGAAATGAAAAAGATCTCGGAACCAAGGAGTCATGGGAAGTGAGAGAAGACTTCGGGTATGAAATTGCTGGCCTCCTTATCCTATAGATAAATATAGAAACAAGACGACCTATCTCAAGCAAAAAATGTTCTGTCCTCCTTTTCCCACAGAATCTGACAAAGAACCTAGTTGGAACATCATTGCTGAACAACCAGCCTACTGTGAGACCAGCTAATAAGTGCCGGCCTACTGTGAGACCAGCTAATAAGTGCCAGCCTACTGTGAGACCAGCTAATAAGTGCCACACACCCTACTGTGAGACCAGCTAATAAGTGCCACACAGCCTACTGTGAGACCAGCTAATAAGTGCCACACAGCCTACATTCACAATTCTGCAGGAGTTGACATCCAAGGATCAGTAGGTATCCAGGGAGAAACTCTATCATGAGAAATATCTACTACAAAGTCAGAGGGAAGAGTCCACAGTCCACCCTCAATTCTACCCCAGCAAATTCAAGGCTCCAAAGACTATCGCAAGTTAAAGGATTTGTTAAAAGGACTCATAAAACTGACTGGAAGCCTGGCTGCGGTGGTGCAAGCCTTGAATCCCAGCACTCTGGAAGCAGAAGCAGACAGATCTCTGAATTCAAGGCCAACATGGTCTACAGAATAAGCTCCAGGACAGCCAGGGCTATGTAGAGAAACCTATCTTAAAAAATCAAATCAATCCAAAGCCAAAACAAAAACAAAAACTTACTGGAAGCCACTCACAGCTATAGTTTATTTGCTACAGCTAGGGATGCGAATTAACATCCATCAAGGGAAGTCCACCAAGGAATGACACATGGGCAAAAGTCAGAAGAGTTTCAAAGGGGAGTTTCCAGGTGTCAGTCCCCGTGGCATCATAGGTACAATTCATTGTTCCCAGTAATCACACCATGTAACCTACGGACAACGTGTTATCCAAAGAAGAAACTCCTCAAGCTTTGATGTACATTTTATTGGGGTGACTGGCTTCCCAAATGGCTCATCTCAGTCCCCAGTCCTTCAGGGACACAAACTAATCCAACACAACCTAAGACCCTCATGTTAAATCCCTTTTTGGTATAGTCCAAAGATTTCAGGCAAGCAAAACTGGTCTTACCTGGTAGAATATCTCAAGGTCCTAAGTCAAAGATTAGAACTCTTTTGGACAAGTTCAATTCTTTACTGTACAACTCACCTCTTGGGGTTTTGTTTGTGTTTTCTTTTTATATTTATTATTTTTTGTCAGTTTCCTATGTGGATATAATTGTAGCTGGCTTAGCTACTTTGTATTTTCTTCTTTCTCCCACCCTTTAACCCCACCCCCCACTCCCTATCACTAGATAGGAGAGAAAGGATAGAAGAGAGAGAAATCTCTAAATCTAAATTCTTTCCTCTTGTTTCTTCTTTGCTTGTAGATGGTCTTTGCTACTTTGTAGGTTCTTCTTCTTCCCACCTTTCACATCCCCCTTCTTCCATTTCACCCCCTAACATAAGAGAGAAACAAGAATAGAGGTGAGAGAGAAATTAGGAAAATCCCTGAATCTAATTCTTTACTTTTGTTTTTTCTTTGACCATTGCTACTAACAAACCTCAACCAACATGCCCTCTCTCCCTCACAGCTCACGCAGGCGCACACACTCACAGCTCACGAGAGCGCACACACACTCAACGATCAACAACCACCCACTCCTGTAAAACCACACCTCTGCTAGAACATGCAGCCAATCATAGTCAGCTGCAACAGGCATTCTGAAGTAGCCCTGTATTCTTATGCTTGGGATGAAAACAAAAGCACATCTTTATAATATTTCTATGTTTTTAAAGAAGTTGAAATTCTGGAATTTTCACTACATAGAATACATTCTGGTTATTTTCATCCCCTCGTATCCTCTCTCATCCCCCTCTCACTCCTGCTGGACCCCGTTTTGCCTTCCCAAGTTCCCTCCTACATTCATATCTTTTTTGTTGGGTTTGTTTTGTATTTTTTTATGACCCACTAATTAGGATTGCTTGCATAAACGTGGGGGTTGGTGTGTACTAGTGTAAAGAAGGGAATGACTCCCTCCACTCCTCAGCTACTATTAATTGCCTACAGCTCCTCAGAGATGGATGGGACCTGATAAGCCCCTCCTTGCATACACAAGAATTTTAAAGAGCTGCGTCCTAGACATCAGGTCTTGCACAGGTAACCACAGATGCTGTGGTACCTAAGTGTAACAGCCATGTCATGTCCGGAAGACATCATTTCACGGCACTCCTCCCACCCTCTGGCTCCTACATCCTTCCTGTCTCTGTTCTGATTTGTGCCCTTGAAAGGCTGGAGAATCTTAGAATTTAAAATGAGGGCATTTAATACAAAAGTATGGTGTATAACCTTT
>NW_022196897.1:5774847-5783162 GCF_008632895.1 Mastomys coucha
CAGGCTGGCCTCGAACTCAGAAATCTGCCTGCCTCTGCCTCCCAAGTGCCGGGATTAAAGGCGTGCACTGCACCACCACTGGCAGGCCAGATAGCGACAATTTTAACTGCTCTCCAGTAGTGGACCGGGGAAGAAGACACAAACCAACCATTCCAGCCTTCATGAGGCCAAACCAGGAGCACTGTGGGTCAGCCTGGACTGCACAGAAGATCCAGCTTCAGAAATAAAAAAAGGAATTTTAGGGGACCAGAGCAATGGTTCAGTGGTTGAGAGCACTGGCTACTCTTCCAGAGGACTTGGGTTCAATTCCCAGCATCCTCACAACTGCCTGAACTTGTTCCAGGGGTTCTGACATTCTCACACATGTACATGTGGGCAAAAACACAAATGCACATACAATTAAATTAAATAAATCTTTAAAAAAAAAATACAAATCCGCTGGGTGGTGGTGGCACACGCCTTTAATCCCAGCACTTGGGAGGCAGAGACAGGGCAGATTTCTGAGTCCAAGGCCAATGTGATCTACAGAGTGAATTCCAAGACAGCCTGGGCTACACAGAGAAACCCTGTCTTAAAAAAAAAAATACAAATCCAATATCTTCCAATAATAAGCTAGTCATCTCTCAAAACTAAAAATTTCCTGGTCTATAGATTTCAGAAGTCTGGGTCAACAAAGTCACTCATCCAGTAGAGCCATTGGTAGAAGCCAATGATTCAAGTGCCTGAAGACTAAGTCGGATGCTGGATCCCACAAAGTAAGAAGAGGGAACTGAGTCTCTACAGTTCTTCTCTGTCCTCCACATACAAGATATGGGATGGGTGCACATGCATTCACAAACACACCCAAAAATAAATAAATATGTATATACTTGTATATATAGATCGAGTTGGCTTCTAATTTACAGTGATCATCTCCCTCTGCCTTCCGTGCTTGGATTACACGTGCAGACCACTCCATCCAGCACACCAGGGATTATATATTGTTTCAGTTTGGTGACTGATATGAGCTTGGACAGCCTCACTGATTTCTATTTTGCATGATTAATCAATATTAGCTGAAGGGATAGACTGATGCCGCTTCTGTCTTTACAGTACTGGGTAAAAAAAGGATTATTCAGACCTGGTATCCATCCTGATATTTTGTGTATTCAGATGAGGAAGACACAAACACACCATGGGAAATGAGGTCATTTCTGGTGTCCACCTAAATTTTGGCTTTGATATATGCCCATGTTCTCCAACTTACATCCATTCCATTAGGGTTTCAACAATATTTTTAGCCTTTGATATTACTAGTATATATAAGCCCTGATAGTTTTTGAAGAAGATTGGGATGTTGGCAAATCGATTGTTAATTACACAAACAATAACATCATCAATGTCAGAAGATGAGAAAGACAAAAAAATCTAACATGCCATTCATGAGAACAGGAGGATCCCAAGTTCAATGCCAGTCTGAGTAACATCGCAAGCCCCACCTCAGGGAGGAGTCCAGAAGTATCTTCTGTGCAGAACAGGACTACTGCACTCATGAACCAACAGCAGCTGCTTAAGAACCCACAAGTTCTGCATAAGATCCAGCCAGTCAGAGTCCTAGCACGGCAAGTCCTAACACAAAAGGGTTAGAGGTTCATAAGCCTCTATCCCTCATAGCTGATAGCTTGGTAGGGAGAGTTGGTTTTCTTAGAGGGTTGTAGCTGGCCAGTAGCCATGGATGAATTGGGTTACCTGAAAGGGGGCTGGGAATGAAAAGGAACGAGTGTGAGAGAAGGATGAAGCCAAGACAAAAGTTTCTGATCAAGGCTGGAAGTTTAATAGTCAGCACTGCTTTTATATAGGGAAAGCCCACAGACCTCATCCTTTGTTTCAGATGGATTATGTTGCTTTGTTTCAACTGGATTATGTTGCAAAGCAAGCTCAGCAGGAGTCTATTCCTCTGGGAAATTGCAGGTGCAGCAAGGCTCCACATGGGTTATTAAGGTCCAACTGTGACAAACACTTAAGGTCTATTTAGCATTAGACTTGGTAGGTTATGAGAGAGAGAGAGAGAGAGACAGAGAGAGAGAGAGAGAGAGAGAGAGAGAGAGAGAGAGAGAGAGAGAGAGAGAGAGAGAGAGAGAGAGAGAGAGAGAGAGAGAGAGAGAGAGAGAGAGAGAGAGAGAGAGAGAGAGAGAGAGAGACAGAGAGAGAGAGACAGAGAGAGAGAGAGAGACAGAGAGAGAGAGAGACAGAGAGACAGAGAGAGAGAGACAGAGAGAGAGAGAGAGAGACAGAGAGAGAGAGAGAGACAGAGAGAGAGAGACAGAGAGAGAGAGAGACAGAGAGAGAGAGAGACAGAGAGAGAGAACCTGAAGTTTCAAGGGTTTGAGGAGGTGGGGGTGGGATTGGAAGGAGTTGAAGGAGAAGCAGAAAGTCAATGCAATAAAAAATACATTGTATAGAATTCTCAGAGATGTAATTGAAATATTATATTAAAAAGCAACATCCACTGTAACTGGACATGGTGGTGCATGCCTTTATTCTGAGAACTCAGAAGGCAGAGGCAGGTGGATCTCTGAGTTCAAGGTCAGCCTGGTCTACAGAGCAAGTTCTAGGAGTACACAGAGAAACCCTGTCTCCACAAACAAAAACTTCTACAATAAATACCAATATAAATAATAATTTACTTTTTTAAAAAATTTGGAGTGTTTGTTTATGGGTATTTTGCCTGTATGTCTGTCTGTCTACCTCATGCCTGCTTTGTGACTTTAGAGGCCAGAAGAGGGTGTTGGATACCCTAAAAATGGAGTTACAGGTGGTTATGAGGTACCATATAGGTGCTGGGAAGTGAACCTGGGTCTTCTGTAAGCCCAACTAGTGTTCTTAACTGCCGAGTTACCTCTCCACCACTAAATCATAGTTTATAATGGTCTGTATGGGGTTAGTAGAGACCATGTTAAGATTTCTGATTATGGCTATCACGATACGGGGTCAGACCAAAAACACAAGACTTTGTATGATTGGCTTTGCATATGCTGTATAAACTTAAATCAAAATCTGTGCATGAAGTTACAACTTTCTTAAGAAGGGTATTACCAAGTTTTTTAAAAACCAGACCTGTTGACTACTTAAACAGAAGAGTTGAGAAAAGAATTTTATGTAAATTGATGGTAGACAAAAACTTTTTTGTTTTGTTTTGTTTTGTCTTTTGAGACAGGGTTTCTCTGTGTAGCCCTGGCTGTCCTGGAACTCACTCTGTAGAACAGGCTGGCCTCGAACTCAGAAATCCACCTGCCTCTGCCTCCCAAGTGCTGGGATTAAAGGAGTGCGCTACCACTGCCTGACTGACAAAGACTTTTTTTTTTTTATCTTTTTCTGCAAAGCCCAAGAGGACCCATATGGCATATATATTCTTTCTTTCTCTAAGTCTTCGAGCTCCAGCTAAGCGTTCACCTAATCTATAAAAGCCTGCTGTGATTTTTTTACCTTTGATTTCCTGTTACACTTAAGGTCCCTAACACATGGCTTAGCCTTAATCATAGAGTCTTTTATCCTTCTCCAATTCTTTCCTTGGCAGCAGGGCTGCAAGTTCGTGGAGAGCAGAGCTGGCCCCTCCACCCTGCCCTCCAGTACTGACTGTTGGGGGCCACGATGACTAAGGCTGCTCAGGACACTTAGCATCTACTCAGAGCGTTTGAGGACTCTGTCTCCCAACTCAGTAATCTTTCTGGCAGATCATTCTAGTTACTGATGCATATTTTGGGTCCCCAAAGATAAATCTCTAGGAATACTGGAACTTACAAATATGTCAAAGATAGCCACTTCAATTCAGACAGTCTCTAAATAATCAAGCACTTGAGGGTTTTCCTCTCCATCAGCTAGAAACCTTAGCTCCCCAAAGCCCCATTCTTCCTATTTTTCGCCAAATGACAGCTGCAATGACTTCCAGAGTTCAGGCCAGTACACAAATCATACATAGTCCCGTGGAAATCCACAGTTCTTGTGTATTTGGTGAGCTCATTACACAATGAAACTTGAGGTCAGAGACTAAATTCTGCTTCACAGCAAACAAAACTCAGCTTGACAACATGCAACCAATAGTCTATTTAATAGAGCACTTTCTTTTTTTTAAAGATTTATTTATTTATTATATGTAAGTACACTGTAGCAATCTTCAGACTGCTCATTATTGGTGGCTGTGAGCCACCATGTGGTTGCTGGGATTTGAACTCATGACCTTCTGAAGAACAGTCAATGCTCTTCCCCACTGAGCCATCTCACCAGCCCAATACAGCACTTTCAAATGGCAAGTTTTGCTTCTGTTGCAAACATTTTCATATTTTTAACACTTGGCTATAAAACTAACAGAAATGAAAATCCTAAAATGGCACAGAAGTAGTAAGTGGTGTTTTCTTTCTCTGCTGACATGAACTTAAGAACATGAAATTGGTTCACTCACTGTTAGTATTGGCAATTTTTCCCGTGTAATTTTTTTTATTTTAAATTTATTAGTTGTGCTGTGTCTGTGTGTGTGTGTGTGCTCTAGCCACAGCCTGTGTGGAGGTCAGAGCACATCTTTGTGAAATTAGTTACCTTCTACCACCTTTCTGTAGGTCCCGGGAATTGAACTCACATCACCATGTTTGCTCAGCAAGTACTTTACCCATTAAGCCATCTCACTGGCCCACCAAGAATTTTTATTAAAAAATTATCTTTTTAAGTTATTTGATTAACTATGCTACGTACATTGGTGCTTTGTTTGCATGTCTGTGTGAGGGAGTCAAATCCCTTGAAACAGACGTTGTAAGCTGCCATGTGGGTGCTGGAAATTGAACTCTGATCATCTGGGAGAGCATTCAGTGGTCTTAATAGCTGAGTCATCTCTCCAGTCAGAAAACAATTCATCTTTAATTTCTTTCTTTTCCCCCTTTTGTTTCTTCTTTCTTTCCATAAATAAATTAAGGCTTGTGATAGACAAACTTAAAAACCTCAAAAAATCGAAGAGTAGCCAGGAGGTGGTGGCGCACGCCTTTAATCCCAGCAGCACTTGGGAGGCAGAGGCAGGCTGATTTCTGAATTTGAGGCCATCCTGCTCTACAGAGTGAGTTCCAGGGCATCCAGAGAGAAACCCTGTCTCGGAAAAAGAGAGAGAGAGAGAGAGAGAGAGAGAGAGAGAGAGAGAGAGAGAGAGAGAGAGAGAGAGAGAGAGAGAGAGAGAGAGAGAGAGAGAGAGAGAGAGAGAGAGGGAGACAGAGAGACAGAGAGACAGAGACAGAGACAGAGAGACAGAGAGAGAGAGAGAGAAAGAGAAATTTTGTTATTTGAGAATTTCATACATGTATGCAATGTGTTATAATCATATCTGCCTATTTTCCTCTTTCAACTACCCTCCCAACTCCCCTCAACACATCTCGCTACCGCCTTTATGTCTTCCTCTCCTCCTCCTTCTTTCTCTCTCTCTTTCTCTCTCTCCCCCTCCCTGTCCCTCTCCCTTCCTCTCTCTCCATCTCATCACAGCCTATTATGACTGCAGAGCTGCACCTTGCACACAGGGTAGGGCCGTCCATTAGAGCAGGGGCAGCCTTGCAGTAGTCACACCCCCAACGGAAACTACTCTCCCTCCCCCAGACACCATCGACTGCAATACCTCTTCAGCTATGAGCAGGGCCTCTTCGTCCCCTCCCCCGCTGAGGCTGGCACTATGGACTGGCTTGATCTTGCACAGTTAACCACTGCTGTTACGAGTTCACAGTGGAAAAGTCCTGCTGAGTCTCTAAAACTACATTTTACAACTCTCTTCCTCACCCTCTGGCTGTTACGTTCTTTCTGCTCTTTCTTCCTCCAAGATCCCTGAGCCTTGGGGGAGGGGAGCATAGATATATCCCAGGCATAATGTGTCTCTGTGTGTGTGTGTGTGTGTGTGTGTGTGCGCGCGTTCACTCACGTGCGTGCGTGTGTGTATCTGCATTTACGTTTGTGCACATGCGAGTACAAGTGGACCCCCTGAGGATGCTGTTACAGAAGTTAGTGAGCTGCCCAGCTTTCCTCCTGACAGAGCAGGTGTACTCCTAGCCACTGAGACAGCCCTTCAAAGCTTTTAAGAGAAACACTTTTAGCATCAAACTAAACAGCAGAACTGGAAGGAATTGCAGAGGAAAAAAAATAGCTCACAGGAGCTGGCTGAAAATTAAAGAACATTGTCAACACTGATTGAGAAACAGAAACTGTAAAACAAGAAAGCATGCAATGCAAAGATAGCGGAAAGATAAATACAGGTTGCAAGTGTTGCGGATGCTGATATGACACAGTCTCATCATACACCCTTGGGTAGCTCAGCCCATCCTGCCCAGTATATGTGATGCTGCCACAGCATCCTACATGCTAAGCAATCCATGGAGATATGTCCTCAATCCCATTTGTATTTGATTACTGTTCTAGATTGTTTTTTTGCTGTTGTTGCTACTGCTGGGATAAAAGCTATAACCAAACGCAACATGAGGAGGTAAGGCCTTACTTGACTTACAGGTTACGGGCCATCACCCAAGAAGTTAGAACCCAGGATCTCTGGGCAAGATATGGGGACTAATAGTGCTTTCAATGGGTGTAACCTGAACCAGGGGTATCCGGGCTTCTGGTGTCAGGACTTGCCTGTCATCCTGGAGAGGAATTCCTGTTCTCTGCAATCATCTGATGTGTCTTCTGTCCAGACCCATCAAACTCCATGCAAGAGTTTGAAAGTCTTAGGAAAGAGAGAGAAATCTCTTTGAAATGGTTAAACATTGGTGAGTAATGAATCCAGAACACACCTAAATTCTGATGATCCCAACTGTAATGTTTTTAGATTTCTCTGTTTGTTTGTTTGATTGATTGATTGATTGACTGCTAAGGAGAACTCCCAGAAGCTGTATTATGCTACTGAGTTAACCCTCCAGCCCCATCTCTTTTTGTTATGTGTTTTTGTGACTATTTAATTCCTTTTTTCTTATTCTTAATTTACTCTTTTTTTAAAATTTTTTATTGTAGTATCCATTCAAAGTTTTTTACCTCATCCAACAAGCCAGTTTAGAATCAGGAAGAATTTTGACAAGATTTCACTGCTCTGCCTTTGTGTGTGGAGGAGGGCACCAGGGATACTTGCAAGCATTCTGTCACCAATGTAAAACACCAGCATTTTAACTTACTTTGTGACTAGGTCTGGCTAAGTTGACCAGGCTGGCCTTGAACTTGATATTTTGTTGCCCCATCTTTCCAGAGAGCTAGGATTGCAGGTCTGTGGGACCAGGCAAAACACCCCTCTACTCAAATTCAAATCAAATGTTAAGTATGATGTAAGACCCTGTGAGACCCTCAGAGAGTCTTAGCCCAAATGTGCTACCCACAGATCACAGCTTGACAACGGATCGCTGCAATAACATGAGGTTTATTGATCCAACGTGTGTGGCCAATGCACGTGGGGTTGCTCATCCAAGTAGGAAGAGGCAACCCCAAACTCAGAAAGCACACATCTTTTATACTTTACAGAGGCAACAGGGCTAGTTGGCGTATTCTGATTGGGGCAGTATCAAACAAAGGATCTCTTCAGGCATTGGTTGGCTTGCTCAAGGGGGCTGTTTTTGGCTTCATTGCCCCTTTACTTAACTCTTGTACCTGGAAGGCCCCTGGAATGGGTCAAGCTAGAAAGTCCTAGAATTTTAGTTAGTGAAGTCAGGGTGTTCTCAGAGTTCAGTACAGGGAGGGGTAGAACAACTATTTTGTTCTTACAGGTCTTATCGGTTAATTTATGTTCTGGTCAGCTTTTAGTTCATCCCAGCCGTCCTGACCTGAAAAACTTTGTTTCTCTTATACAAGCAGATGTCTCTACTATAGGTAGTTTTGTCTTATTATTTCTTTCTCAAAAGTCTTGTTTTTACCTTTATTTCTACAATGACACGATGTTTTTCATTGGTGTAATCAATAAAAAGATACATAGATGGGTAAATTCACAGCAATAGGTACAGTTTGCCATCATAAGCCTGCAGCCCGGGTCACAAAGGCACTGTCATCACTACAAGTGCCACTGTCAACACTCCCTAACAAAAGATGGATAGAGTTTCACCCACCTGCCCTGGGAAGATCAGGTGCTCCAGGAAAGATGTGCACTGTTATTTGTATATCAATGAAGGCTGATCATTCACTGAAAGGGAGTAGACTAATGGTGAGCTAATGAAAGGGGACACTCAAGCAAGATCATTCATCCAGTTTCCTATTGGCCTCTCTATGTAGGGTTCCTTTTTCTTTTTCTTTTTTCTTTTATTTTGTTTGTTTGTTTGTCTTTTGTTTTGTTTTTTGTTTTGGGG
>NW_022196897.1:5784194-5790412 GCF_008632895.1 Mastomys coucha
ATGTGAGGAGGGGTTGGAGGAGGGGCATCTGAGAGAGTCCAAAGTGAACAAGACCCATGTGAGGAGGGATTGGAGGAGGGGCATCTGAGAGAGTCCAAAGTAAACAAGACCCATGTGAGGAGGGGTTGGAGGAGGGGCATCTGAGAGAGTCCAAAGTGAACAAGACCCATGTGAGGAGGGGTTGGAGGAGTAGAGATCCGGGAGAGTAAAAGGTAGACAAAGGGAGGGCCAGGTAGCCAAAATGGCTGGATTGTACAGGGAAGGACAACTGGGGGAAGAGCAGCCCAGCAGTCTATGGGCTGAAGAAATTTAGGGTAGGGAGCAAGGTATGACAACCAACCCCTATAACAGACCCTATAACAGAGGGATGACTAGGCCACTTAAACAGACCCCTCAGTTAGGCCTTTGTCCAGGCTTGAGACCTAACAAAGTCAGTTTGCTCACTACTCCTCCTCTACTGAGAGGACTTGCTTTGCAGTGACTGCTCTCAGTGATCAACCACAAGATTATCTCATGGTAAATGACTGGATGAAAAGAAAAGGTTTAAAGCTTAAGTGCTGAGGGTCAAAGACTGTGTACATGCAAGTTGTAAATATCTAAGGAAGTGGTTTAAGGTATATAAAAATGGAAAATATCTCAGAAAATTTCCCTCTCTATGCTGTTGTTATATTAAGATTTCAAAAGCTCAGAGTTTAAATACCATTCAACGAAGTTCTGATAAGATATTAATCTGGACCACTACTGCTACTATTATCATAGCCATAAACTCAAAATTGTTAATTTCCATTGGTTGTTATCTTAGGGTTCTACTACTGTGAAGACACCATGACCAATACAACTCTAATAAAGGAAAACATTTCATTGGAGCTGGCTTACAGTTTCAGAGGTTTAATTCATTACCACCATGGTGGGAAACATGTCAGTGTGCAGGCAGACGTGGTGCTGGAGAGGAGCTGAGTGTTCTATGTCTTGATCTGTAAGACTCTGTTGAGCCTTAGCTTACCAGGGATCCCCTGAGTGAACCACATGGAGCCTGGATCAATGCAAAAAGCAAGAGGAATTGATTCTCCCAGTGCACTGGGGTCGCCCCAGACCCAAAGGAGGGGCAGCGACCCCACACAACTTGTTCAGTGAGCTTTTATACAGTTTTCAGGGCAGCAGCCATTAGGCACAATATGATTGGGAGAACAGTGTGATTTTTTTTTTAAGATTTATTTTATTTATTTTATGTGTATGAGTACACTGTAGCTGTACAGATGGCCATGAGCCATCATGTGTGTGGCTGCTGGGAATTGAACTCAGGACCTCTGCCATCACCTCTCGCTCCTGCACGGTTTGCTCCAGTGTAATTCACTGTAGCTGTCTTCAGACACACCAGAAGAGGGTGTCAGATCTCATTATGGTTGGTTGTGAGCCACCATGTGGTTGCTGGGATCCAAACTTAGGACCTTCAGAAGAGCAGTCAGTGCTCTTACCCACTGAGCCATCTCGCCAGCCCCAACAGTGTGACTTTTGAAACTGATTGGTCTTCGGGGAATGAGGTGGCAAGGACTTCCCTTGTCTGAAGGTGGGCAATGGTTCTGTCTGTCCTTCGGAATGTGTCCTGCAGGTCAGTTCCCACCCTGTGGTCTGAGGAATGTTAGCCTCTTCCTTCTAGAGGGGCAAGTGTTCCATGACCTTCCCAAAGTTCCTGAGCTGACCTTTTCAGAGCCAAAGGAGGAACTGGAATTCTACAGGAGGCAGAGCTTAAGCATAGGATTCGGCAAAGTCCACCCCCACAGTGACGCACTTCCTCCGACAAGGCCACATCACCTCAAACAAGGCCACACCTCCAAATAATGCCAATCCCTATGGGCCAAGCATCTAAACACATGAATCTATGGGAGCCAAACCTATTCAAACCTTCACAGTTGTCTTCTAAGTATACACTTAAAAACATCTTTGTTCAATCCATATATCCAGCACTCTGGATATATAGAAAAAATATCCATTGCTTTTAACCCAGAGTCATTTTTGGATCCCCAAGCTTTTTCTATAACTCAGAGGCATGAAACTACAGCCTTTTCTACAATGTGGATTTCAGGCTGGGTGGTGGTGGCGCACCCCTTTAATCCCAGCACTTGGGAGGCAGAGGCAGGCAGATTTCTGAGTTCGAGGCCAGCCTGGTCTACAGAGTGAGTACCAGGACAGCCAGGGATACACAGAGAAACCCTGTCTTGAAAAAAACAAAATAAACAAACAAAAAAAGTGGATTTCAGTATAGATTACAAACAGTGATAATACTAATATATCTAAAACTTTTGTCTCGTTTTATAAACTTAAAAATTTCAAATTACGTTTTGAAAGGCTGGAGAATCTTAGAATGTATAATGTATAACTTTTACCCAAAAGGGGGCATGGAAAACCTCTGCCACAAGCCAAAAGGTAGAGTAGCTAGTTCCAGGAATTTGGCTAACTCAGAGACTCAGGGCTCTGGTTCCTGATACCTGCCCCTCCTGGCTGATCCACAATGAGGGCGGTACTAAGAATGAAGGTCTGCTGGTTTATGAGACTCTCCACCCTGTGGACCAGTAGATGAAGATTACATTCTTAAAATGAATGTGTTCCCCTCCCTAACTGAATACCTTGGGTTGGGTCCCTCTGAAAGTTTCCACTGTTTTTGTCACGTTTCCTTGGTAACCCTCTCCCCGCCTCCAGCTTGTGGTCTTTCCCTTAAATACTCCTCACTTCTTGTGCCTGGGGTCGTACTCTGGCCAGCATGATCACGAGATCGACCCTGGGGTCGAACTCCGCTGGCCAGCATGGTCACGAGATCGATCCCGGGGTCGAACTCCTCTGGCCAACAAGCTCATGAGATTGACCCCGGTATGGTCATAAACCTCATGTGATTGCAGCAAGTTCTGTCTCTCGTGAGTCATTGGGTGGTCGCGTCATCCCGAGACTTGAGTAAGGATCTCCCCAGTTCTGGGGGTCTTTCAGTTTCAGGGAATTGATTTTGATCCACTTCTCACAGGCCAAATGGACTCTAGATCAGTACCCCTGTCAATCAATAGCCTAAGCTTTGTCTATTAACTATTTCTTAGGATGAGGTCTATCCCTCTCCCTGGTTTTGGGACTCTCCCACCAAACTATCAGGACTATGGGCATGGAAGTTTCAAGTGTACACTCAAGATAAAGATTTTCCCTAAACTCCTGAACTTCACCTTCTGTCCCAACAGGTTTCCAACCAACTGCAGCCTGCTCCGAACACCGGCCCTAAATGCTTCTGAAGGAGTTCCCCCCAGTCAACCTGTGCATGGAAAGATGTCCCTCAGTTTGCTCTCCTCTCTCCCTTCTCATCCTTTGACTATCATTCCAGCCTTCCTGCCCCCACACAACGGTGCCCCAATTTCAGCAGGAAGTAGTTACATCACTCCTTATCTACAAAATGGCTGAAATAGGTTTCAAAGAAACCATGTCACTCAGTACCTGTGGCTCCTCCTAGCACTTCTCACCCTGCCCCGCCTCCCTAAACCTCCCACTTCTAGGGGCTGAGCTTCCACTACCCTTGCCCCATTTCCCGCCCCAGCCTTATCCCTATTTAGCTCAGCCATTTTTGACACACTGTATCTTGGCTTCTCTGCTTTTGACTGGTTCTGCTCCTAAATTGCTCTTTTTGTACATTCCAATCTCTTCTCTCTCACTCTCCACTCCTGTTTTTCTTGTCTCATGGCCTGGCTCAGTTTGCTAGCCTTATTCAGTCTGGATTCTTCCAGATGCTTTCTGGGTGTTTACTCCCTCAAATCTACTGTAAACCAAATCTTCAACCATACCCAGGAGCAGCATGTCCTCCTTTGTTTCATTCAGTGACTCTCCTCTTACCTCCCCTCAGGCCCCCTCCCTCCTTATACTGTCATGTCATGGTTTGGTTTGGTTTTCTTTTTAAAGATTGCACATGAGAGAAAAACATGTGCCACTTGTCTTCCAGCTTGGCAGAAGGATTTTCAGTTCCATCCACTCTCCTGGAAGGGATATGGCTGCCATTCTTCTTCAGGGTAGAATCCCCCACCGTGTATACATTCTGCATTTTCTTTTTCCACTCATCTGTTGACTGACCCTTAGGCTGCTTCCATGTCTTGGTTGTTGAGAACAATGTTGAAATAAAAAATGGATGCGCATGTAATTCTGTGGTACATTGACCTAAATCCTTTAGGAAAGCATTCAGAAGGGCTAGAGCTATGTGGAAGATATATTCTTAGTTTATTAAAGGTCCTTCCTATTGATTTGCATAGTGACTGGACTTACACACATTCCCACTAACACTTGAATGAATACATCTTTGTTCCCATTTCTAATTTTTTTTTCTTAACAGAATTTTTTTTTTTTCCAGGGGAGAGATTGTTAATTATTGTAGGGTTTTTTTGTTTTGTTTGCAGGGGTTGATTTTTCAAGACAAGGTTTCTCTGTGTAGTACTAGATGTCCTGGAACTCGCTCTGTAGACCAATCTCGCCTCAAACTCAGAGATCCACCTCTGCCTCCTGAATGGAGGCTTAAAGTCTTGCATGCCCCCCTCTAGTCTTAATTGTTGTAGTTTGTGTGCTTTGGAGTTTCTCTACTTTGTTTCATGTTGTGGTAATTATTAATCTCAGATGGGGGGTTTCTACCCTGCCTTTGAGCATTTGGTTCCCAGATAAAAGACACACAAGTTTTATATTTATAATATGTCTTTAGTGCACCAGAGCTGAGCAGATATCTACCCTCTAAACTATTAGAATCTACTTCCTACCCCATCAACAACCCCAAATTATAATTTGCCATGTTCCATATGGGCTGATCTTGACTCCAGTTGGCTAACTCTCATGGTCATATTTTCATAACTCATCTATCCCATGGTGTCTCTTCTCTCTTCACCTTCTGTCCTCCTCCTCTTCATGGTCTCCTCTCTCCAACCCAAGCCCAGGAAACAAAAACCCCACCTATCTCTCTCCTGCCCAGTTACAGGCTGTAAGCATCTTTATTCACAAATCAGGGATTTCTTTTTTGTTGTTGTTGTTGCTGTTTTTTTGTTTTTCAAGACAGGGTTTCTCTGTGTATCCCTGGCTGTCCTGGACCTCACTCTGTAGACCAGGCTGGCCTCGAACTCAGAAATCTGCCTGCCTCTGCCTCCCAAGTGCTGGGGTTAAAGGCCTGTGCCACCACTGCCTGGCCAAATCAGGGATTTCTTGTGGGGCAAGGTTATATAGCATCACTTGGGTCTAGTGTGAATTCTCTGGTCCCTGAGGGGCAACCAAGGGTTGGGGGCCAGTATTTAGCATTACAATATAGCAAAAAACCAAACCAAAAACAGTGTTGTGTTTTTGTTTTCTTGAGACATAGTTTCACTATGTAGCTATGTAGCCCAGACTGACTTCAAATTCAAGATCTTCCTATGTTAGCTTCTGGAGTACTAGAAATACATGCATGTGCCACCACATGCATATATATACATATGTATATGTGTGTGTACTCTTAACCACTGAACTCTCTCTCTCTTTCCAACTGCCAATTAAAACTATTTCTGAAGCTTATAATTTTATTAGACAGGAGACACTCTATCAGACCTCTGTGGCACCTGAGTACTTGTGACATACTTACACAAAGAGACAGACAGGCAGACACAGAGAAAGAAGCAGATAAACAGACATATACACAGAAGACAGACTGTCAAACAGACACACATATACACTGATGAATAAAATCATTTTAAGAAAGAGAAGAAGCAAATGACTTAGATGGTCACTAGCTGAACCAGTGCTGGTACCATCAAGCCTGCCCTCCTGACCCTGGGATAATGTTCCTCTTTCTGTGAAAAAAGAAAAATTAAATTTTGTTTGAAACTTGCTCTCTCATGAGCATCTTTTTGTGTTTAAGTGGTTACCTTTCAGGAAAAAGAAAATGGTTACTTACTAAATAAAATATGTTTAAGGATACCTCCCACTTCAATGTCAATAAAAATAATGCTAATAACAAGTGCCTACCCCCACTTTGGTTTTTTGAGACAAGGTCATTATATATCCCAGGCTGGCCTTAAACTCTCCACCTCCAGTCTCTGCCTCTGCACTTCAGCCTCCTGAATACTGGGATGACAGGCTATACCACTGTCATAACTAATTAATAACTACCCTGTATGCTTATGAATTTCACAGAAAGTCCACATAAAAAGAAAGGCAGTTCAGCCTTAATCATGCTTCAAATCCCC
>NW_022196897.1:5790422-5792575 GCF_008632895.1 Mastomys coucha
CCCCCCCTGCACTGGGTTGAAACACTGAGCTCTTTCTTGTGCACATCAGTTGTTCAAGGGCCAAAGGGATGGCTCAAGTGCACTGGTGCATCAGGAATAAATGGTACCCTTCTGACCTGCAAGAGTTAATAGAAAGCCCTCCCCCACACATTTGTTACTAGAGAAGATCTCTGAAGTATCACTCAGCCCTGGAAAGAAAAGACCCATTTGTTCCCAAGGTTTTTCACTTTAAAAGTCCAGCAGAGCCCACCCACTCACCCCCCTTTTCTGTCTCCAACCTCTACTGCTGCCTACCCCCACCCCTCCAAAAAAACCAACACATTTTGTAAACCAAAAATTTTAAAACTCCAAGACTGGTTTCTCTCGTGAGGCAACGGAAAAGCGTCCATGATTAATGAATGCTTCAGCTAAAAGCATAGACTGCAGAATGGAGGGATTATTTATAGTCCTTCTCTTTGGGAGTTAATAGAGTAGATGTTAGCCTAAAAGGCTAGAAATCCTACAGTGGGGTTTTTTCTTCCCCAGCTGATAAAAGTGACTGTGGAAGGCAGGATAAATACTGTCTCCAGCAAGCCATAAGCACTAACAATTGCTGTAAGCACTCCGTCAAAGGGAGAGGAACATGTTAAATGTTATTTACAAATGGCCGATGCACTAGCTGGGAAGTCACAGTGAAACTGTAGCCAAATGACAAACACTGTTGGCAATGCCCTGCTTTAAGATGAGCCTTGGCTGGGGGTTAACAGGCCATAGTGTTACAGAGTCAAATCACTTTCAGTAGCTCAAATGTAACACCGATTGCGTTTTTAATCTCTAGTTACATTTTCCCTCAAGGCTGTTAAACTCTCTCACCACCCCCGACCCCCAACAGTTCATTCTACTTAGGTTAATTCTATTTGAAAGGCCTGCCCTGATAGTTATCTAGGATGGGCACATGAACCCACAACTTGATTTCACAACTTTTGACATAACTAGATTTTAACTTGGCAAAGAAAATTGTGTTTTGTTTTGTTCCTAACACAAGGCCCTGCTAATGAAACATTCTTGTATGCACGTTCCTTTTTTGGTGTGTATGTGTGTGACTCTGGGGTCTCGCACAAGCTAGGCAAGTGCTCTACCACTAAGCTACATCTTTTTGTTCACTTTTTGAAAACCAAGAAAAACAAAAGTATCCTGTATTGCACTCTGAGGGATGTGGGGAAGGGGAAGGGCCGTTATATAATGGCACACACATGTGTAATCCTAGTACTTACGAAGGAGCCTGAGGTTGGGAAATCACAAGTCTGAGGCCAGCCTGGGAAACCTAGTAAGACCATGTCTCAAGTAAAAAGGAATTGGATTTGGGAAGTTTCTGAGAATAAATAAATTTGAAAACAGAATGCCTTGAAGTATAATGCTATGACAAACATATCGACCCTATATAATAAAAAAAGATTTGCATGCGCCGAGCAGCGATGGCGCACACCTTTAATCCTAGCACTTGGGAGGCAGGGGCAGGCGGATTTCTGAGTTTGAGGCCAGCCTGGTCTACAAAATGAGCTCCAGGACAGCCAGGGCTGGCGGATTTCTGAGTTCAAGGCCAGCCTGGTCTACAAAGTGAGCTCCAGGACAGCCAGGGCTATACAGAGAAATCCTCTCTCAAAACAAAAAAAAAAGATTTGCATGCACTAATATGTTGTCCATACGGCAATGATTTGGTTCCTGAGTACCCTCTACATGCATCTACATGCCTGGGAATGACTATTGCTAAGCCATTCGTGAATGACTTCAGTCAAAGTGATGTACGAATTGCAGCATCCTCCTCATGCTATCTACAGGAGAGACCACCCCCACAGGATGGAAGGCAGCAGGAGTGGGAGGAGAGGGGAAAGTGCTCGAAAGCAGGCATCCTGACCATGTTCAGACAGTGGTGTCAACATGGTTACTGTCATGAATATGGATGGGCTGAGACCACAGCTCAGAGGCACATGCACAGGAGAGCCAGCACTAAGAAAGGAGAGGGAAAGCCCTGGAGCACATGAGGCTGGAGCACGGGAGGCTGGAGCACGTGAGGCTGGAGCACGTGAGGCTGGAGCATGTGAGGCTGGAGCACGGGAGGCTGGAGCACATGAGGCTGGAGCACATGAGGCTGGAGCACGGGAGGCTGGAGCACG
>NW_022196897.1:5792866-5798691 GCF_008632895.1 Mastomys coucha
TGGAGCACGGGAGGCTGGAGCACGGGAGGCTGGAGCACGTGACGCTGGAGCACGGGAGGCTGGAGCACATGAGGCTGGAGCACGTGAGGCTGGAGCACATGAGGCTGGAGTCTTAGGGTTTGGGATATAATTCAGGGGTAGAGATTCTTTTTTTTTCTTTGAGAAGGGTTTCTCTGTATAGCCCTGGCTGTCCTGGAACTCACTCTGTAGACCAGGCTGGCCTCAAACTCAGAAACCCACCTGCCTCTGCCTCCCAAGTGCTGGGATTAAAGGCATATGCCACCACTGTCCAGCAGAGATTCTTAACTAACAAGAATAGGGCCCTGGGTTTAGTTCACAGTATTATAAAAGAAAAGCAAACAAAATCAAAACAATTTTTTAAAAATCGGATAAACTATAGTCCTAAACTAGTCAATTCCAAAATGAAATGCATGCTATTCAAACTGGAAATCAATGTCCTTGCGTAAAGGAATTATTTATGAAAGTGTTATGGCAGTTTACGTGAACGGCCATAAGGAGTTATCAGGGGCTTACACCATGGCACACGTGTATGGGCAAGTGGTACCAACAACATGCTGTCCAGTTTAGACCACATGCTCTTTCGATTCATCACAGGCGTCTCGGGGTCCAGCTCAGGCCATTAGTCCTGGTGGAGCTCTTTTCTTGCCTGAGTAATACCACAAGCCTCAGGTCAGTTCCTTTTGAGGACTGTAGATTACTCTCCCAAGAACTTTTCCTGTCTTCCTTCTGTGATCACCGTCTCTGTGTCTACGCTTACTCTTTTTGTAAGGACATTCACTGTATTTTGTACCCTTGCCTCACTGTGATCAGCATATCTGACAAAAACAACCTATAGAGAAGGATTTCTCATGATTTCAGAGGTTTCACTCACTTGGCTCCAGGTTTCTAGGCCCATTTAGGAGAAACATCATGACACTAGAGCATGCAGAAAATGGGGAGGCTGTTCACCTTTAGGCAGACAAAAGGATGAGAATGGTAAGAGCGGGCCAGGGGCAATACATCCCCAAGTACCCAGCAGTGGTGGTGCATGCCTTTAATAATGGCACTCGGGAGATAGAGGCAGGCAGATCTGAGTTCGAGGCCAGCCTAGTCTACATAATGAATTCCAGGACAGCCAGAGCAAAGAAATCCTGTCTACATACACACACACACACACACACACACACACACACATACACACATATACATCCTCAAGTAACCACCCCCAGTGATACTTTCTCTTCCTGTAGCTGCACTCCCCCATAATAAACTTTCCAGAAGCTCCCAAAATAAATAGTGCCACCAGCTTGTGGGGACCAATCCCTCAATGCATGAACCTTTAGAAGAAACACTTCTGTCCAAACCACAACACCAGCCATAATGAATCATAATTCACCTTCCTGCTTTCCTTTTAACTTAATATAAAGACATTTTTCTCTGCCTTGCTTCAGTCACCAGCACTGCAAATTATAATAGCATCCCTCAGGGTTAGAAAGTGGCTCAGCTTCCAAATATGATCACATTATGAGATACTGAGAGTTGGAACTTGAACCACTGTGGAAGCCAGTAATAGAGGGTGCAGAAGCCTATGCTGCATCATCGGGAGTGTGGTTGGCCTGGAACTAACCATAGCAGAGGGGAGAGCTCTTTACACTCCAGGATGGCTGATAAACATAGAACAACATAGAATCAAAACAACGAAGACAATGATTCAAATGACAACTTTTGAACGAGAATCTAACATTCATAAGCAATGAAGGGAGGACTAAGGAATTATATACTAATTAGTTATATCCTTCCATTGCTGTCACAAAGCATCTGAAAGAGACTACTTAAAGGAAGATTGATTTGGACTTGTAGTTTCAGTGGGTTTAGTCCATGGCTGGTAGGCTCCATTCCAGCAGGCTTGCAGTGCGGGCATAGTGAAGCAGAGCTGCTCTCTTCCTTACAGCCATAAAGCAGAAAGACAGGAAGAGGCCAGGAACAGGGTACACTCTCCAAGGGCCCTCTCCCAGTCACCTGCATCTTCCATCCAGGCCTTACATTTAGTTTCCAACTCTTCTCAATGTTTCTAATCTACCAACGATCAACATAGTGACTATCTACAGACGAGGGCCACTCAACAACGGGACATTGGGAGCTGGGGAAATGGCTCCCTGGTTAAAGTGCTGGCTACACAAGCCTAGGGGCCAGAGTCTGGATCCCCAGAACCCACATGAGGACCAGATGGGCCTGGTGGCCTCCCTGTAGAGACAGGGAATCCCCAGAAGAAGTTGGCTAGCAAGATGAGCTGTATCTTTGAGCTCTGCATTTGATTGAGAGAACCTGTCTCAATTAACAAGGTAAATGGGGGATTGAAGATGATGACCAGTTATCACCCCCAGGTGCCCATACACACGTATACACATCACACACAGGAAATGAGAAAGGAGAAAATAGGACTTGGAGAGGAGGACATGCTTCATATCTGTCATAGTTTGGGTTTTACTACTGTGAAGAGATCAAGGCAATTCTTATAAAGCGAAACATTTCATTGGGGCTGCCTTACAGTTTCAGAGGTTTAGTTCATTATCATCATGGTGGGAAGCATGGCTGTGTGCAGGCAGACATGGTGCTGGAGAAGCCAAGAGTTCTACATCTTGAACCACAAGCAACATGGAGGAGACTGCAATTTCAAGCTAGGTGGAGCTTGAACATCAGAGACCACAAAGCCCACCCCCACAGTAACACAGGTCCTCCAGCAAGGCCACACCTTCTTCAGCAAGGCCACACTTCCTAACACTGCCACTCCCTGTGGGCCAAGCACTCAAACACCTGAATCTAGGGGAACGAAGCCTATTCACACCACCACAATATCCAAACCATAACATGTATTCTCCACATTCTAAATATAACTCATATAAAAACTTATTTGAACTTTTATTTTTGATCTTATGTGTACGTGTGTTTTGCTTGCATGTGTGTATATGCACCACATGTGTGCATTGCTCATGGAAGACAGAGCAGGACATCAGATCCCCTGGAACTGAAGTTACAGGTGGTTGCTAGCCTTCATGTGGGTGCTGAGAATGGAACCCAGGACCACTGCTGTGCTCTTAAGCAATGAGCCACCTCTCTAGCCCCACAGTGAATTTTTTTTAATCCCGCTAGAAATCAACAGTCTTTATTTAGGACATGTGATGGTTTGCATATGCTCAGCCCAGGAAGTAGCACTATTAGGAGGTATGGCCCAGTTGGAGTAGGTGTATCATTGTGGTTGTGGGCTATAAGACCCTCATCCTACCTGCCTGGAAGTCAGTCTTCCACTAGCAGCCTTCAGATGAAGAACTCTCAGCTCTGCCTGCACCATGCCTGCCTGGATGCTGGCCTGCTCCCTACTTGATGATAATGGACTGAACCTCTGAACCTGTAAGCCAGTCCCAATTAAATGTTGTTCTTTATAAGACTTGCCTTGGTCATGGTGTCTGCTCACAGCAGTAAAACCCTACTAAGACAGGACACTAAGAAGAATATGAGTAAAATCTTTTATGGAAGTGGTAAAAAGATAGCTTAATGGTTAAAGGCAAGTACTCTTGCAGAGGACCTGATTCAGATCCCAGCACCCACATGGCAGCTCACAACCATCAGTGACTACAGTGTCAAGGGATCTAACACCCTCTTCTGGCCTCCACAAGCACCATGCACACACATGATCCACTTACAAATAAGTAGGCAAAATAATCATAGAATAAAAATAAATAATTTTTTGAAAATTTTTGTATGGAACTTTTCAAGAGCTCTGTGCCATGGGTGCCACAACACTCAGCCTCCTAGGATGAAATGTAGACAGAATGGAGCTCATCTCCTGGGTGTCAACACTAGAAGATATTCTATCTGACCTCTGAAATGTCATAGTAAGATTTCAGTTTTTATACCGCTCAACAAATATAAAGTTTTAGCGTCGATATGAAAGTCATAGCCTAAATTACTTGTGTCTTGGTAAAAACTATGACATGGTAAACAAGGTTTAAATTTTTTTAAAAAGTATCTACACATATGGTATGAAAGTGTCATATCAGTTTTCATCAGCAGACAGAGTAACGTACCAAGCATGAGCAGGCATGTAACATTAGAGCTATCCAACTCAAAAAGTACTAAACTTCTTCTCAAACTAACAACCATTGTATTCCTCAGAGGGCTGTGAATATGGAGAGTTTGAAGGTTTTATGTCTAACTATTCTGAAAGCTATTTGAGGGCAAGGAAAGGTCACCCAGATTTTTAAAAAATAATTTGTGTAGAAAAACAGCTGAACTGGTGTGCTCTCACATACACTAACTATGAAATCCACCCTGTCGAAACTGCGGCCAGTTCTTCAGAATGAGAGCAAGCTGACTTTAGAGTTGGAAAGCTTCCTTAATTCTCTCAAATAATAAAGCTGCTGCAATTCCTAAAAGCACTGCTTTTCATAAAAATTTATGAAAACTTTTTTTAAAAAATTGTTTATTTACTTTTTGCAGAGATTTAGGTTATAGTAGATAAAAGAGAAAATAGGAATTCAGGACCTTAGAACTAGGCTGAGGAATGGCTCAGGACATAAAGGACATGCCATACAAACATAAGGACCAGAGTTTGAATTCTCTGAGCTCATGGAAAAGCCAGGTAGGCATGGAGGCCTCCGGGCAATCCTAACACTCAGTAGGCAGAGACTGGAATCTCTACAGCAAGCTAGCTAGTTCCAATAGGTTCAGCAAGAGACTCGGAGAGACACGGAGGAACATACCAGACATCAACTTTTAGGCATCCGTATGAAAGTACACACACATGCACACACACGTGAGATTTTATGGTCTTCTGGGAAAACCAGAACAATCTCTTTAAGTTATTCAGCATTGAAATTCAAGGTAGGAACACTTTAAAATAATTTAAGAATTGCTGAGCATATAGCTCAGTTGTAGAGTTGGCCTAGAATGTGCAAGCTCTGGGTTTCATCAAAAGCTCTGAAAAACAAACAAGCAAAGGTAGAAAAAGGAGTTGAAGAACTTCAGAAATTAACAAGTTCTTCCCTCAACAGGTGGGTGAGGAAGGTCGATGATTCAGAACAGCCTTTCTCTGTATCAAGGACAGGAGGCAGGTGGGACTAACACAGAGGAAAGAATGGGAAAAACACACAGTCCCGGGAGAAGAAACATTTCCAGATGCCTCAGGACAAGGTGCTAAATCACTTAGGTTTTATTCTGGAGATGACATTTAAGCTGGGGGACTGGGTTTGTATTTTGAAAAGATAACTCTTGCAATGAGATGAAGAATGGATTATAAAAAGAAACCTGATCCTGGAAGGCCCTCACACTTTTGATAATGAAGCAGTCACTACTCTTGTGTTTCCCAGTTAAGACTTTCAAAAGTATTAGGGAGTGGGGTTGTGTAGTTCTTAAGGGTGTGTGTGAGCACACATCAATACAGATGCACTTGTATGAATGCATTTGTGTATGCGTGGGTGGAGGCCAGACAGCAGCATCGGACATTTTCCTGTCCTCCATGGATCTCCACCTTATTTTTTGAGACAGGATCTCTGACTGAACCTAGAGCCCCCTGATTTGACAAGACTGTCTGGCCAATGGTCCTAAACATCTGTTTGTTTCCACTTCATCCAAGCCCCAGACCACAACACTGAGGTTACAGATGTGACACCCAAGTTTTCTTTTTCTTTCTTTCTTTTTTTTGTTTTGTTTTGTTTTGTTTTGTTCTGTTTTGAGACAATGTTTCTCTGTGTATAGCCCTGGCTGTCCTGGAACTTACTCGGTAGATCAGGCTGGCCTCAAACTTACAGAAATCCACCTGCCTCTGC
>NW_022196897.1:5798701-5799457 GCF_008632895.1 Mastomys coucha
TGCCTCTGCCTCTGCCTCTGCCCCTCAAGTACTAATATTCAAAGGGTGCACCACTGTGGGGAGCCGTGAATCTTGAAAGGCATTCGCCATGGCAAGATGGCGCCTACTTCCGCTGTTAACTCCTAGTGGAAAACTGTTTGCGCATGTGCGTAGAGAAATGTTGGCGCATGTGCGTAGAGTGAAAAGGACGCCATGTCACGGCCCATCCCGGGGCTTTACGTAGGGTAATGAGCGAACAGCCGATCATGAGCAGAAACACCACGCTGTGGGCAGATACGTACACTGTGGTGTATATAAGCAGTGCGGATTTTGGGTTCGACCCCTTTTTTCACGATGGATGGAGACAAATAAACAGTTGCTGTAGAAGGAACCTAGTGTCCGCGTGTCTTCTTCCTGGCGAGAGGACCGCGCGGGCTACAGCTGGTGCCGAAAACCCGGGATGCCAGGAGAGCCTTACAACAGCTGGTAGGTTTCAGAACTGCAGGACAGAGTGAGCTCTGAGAGGCATGCTGCTTGATTTTAATTCCTCCAACCCTTCCTCTAGGTTAGAGAGTGCAGCCAAAGCCATGGTAATTGTGCTAATGGTGCTTGTTATACATTCTTGCCTGGAGGATGAGAAATTCCGTGCCTCTGTAGCGTCGGGACAGAGGGCACTTGAGGAGTTACAAGATAGCATGTTAGAAACAGTGGAGAGAATAAAAGCTAGCCAGAATAAAGGGGAGAGAGAAGATGGAGTGGGGGCTAGCCAGAATAAAG
>NW_022196897.1:5804833-5813610 GCF_008632895.1 Mastomys coucha
TGGATGGAGACAAATAAACAGTTGCTGCAGAAGGAACCTAGTGTCCGCGTGTCTTCTTCCCGGCGGGAGGACCGCGCGGGATACACACCACCACTACCCGGCTATGGAATTATGAGTCTTAATCCTCTAATGTAAAGCCCAGACATCAGATATTGACAAAGCCAGCTCCTGCTTGGCCCTGACCAGGTACTAACTTCCTCTGACAATCATATCACCTTCATCTTCTGTGTGCTTTCCCTCTCATGCACAAAAATGTACTTCTATCCCCTTCATGGAAGAACTCTCCTCCAGTGGAGAAATCGGATGTGTCCATCTATGAAATAGAATATAAATGGGACGCTGGACGGTTGTGGTGCACGCCTTTAATCCCAGCACTTGGGAGGCAGAGGCAGGCAGATTTCTGAGTTCAAGGCCAGCCTGGTCTACAGAGTGAGTTCCAGGACAGCCAGGACTACACAGAGAAACCCTGTCTCGAAAAACAAACAAACAAAAAACAAAACAAAAACAAAAACAAAAAACAAAATTCAGCTGTTTGCCAATGCCACTTTCTTTGATCATCTCGTGTCAACCTATCCTTTAAGATTAAAACTCTCAGCAGGCATGCTGTAACCCAGGCACTTGGGAGGCTGAGATGGGAGATCAAGAGTTTGAGCCCGACTTGTCACTTTATTTTATTTTATTTTATTTTTGTTGTTGTTTTTTTTTTTGTTTTTCAAGACAGGATTTCTCTGTGTAGCCCTGGCTGTCCTGGAACTCACTCTGTAGACCAGACTGGCCTCAAACTCAGACATCAGACTGCCTCTGCCTCCCAAGCGCTGGGATTAAAGGCGTGTGCCACCACCACCCGGCCCAATTTGTCACTTTAAACACAAGAAATAAGCTAACATTGTTGGTGTCTTGTGATAAAATTTGAGCTTTCAAGTAAAGAGTAGAACTGTTGAAAATGTATAAATGCACTGGGCAGTGTTGGCACACGACTTTAATCCCAGCACTTGGGAGGCAGAGGCAGGCGGATTTCTGAGTTCGAGGCCAGCCTGGTCTACAGAATGAGTTCCAGGACAGCCAAGGCTACACAGAGAAACCCTGACTCGAAAAAACAAAAAAAAGCAAAAAAACAAAAAAAAACAAAAAAAGAAATGAAAAGAAAAGAAAGTCTTTTTGAACAGAGAAAGTAACTTTAAAATGTAACTCCTTTTTGTTCAGGAACATCAATGGCAGGCCTCTTAGTGGTGTAAATATATAAGGAACAGGCACCCAGTGCTCTGGAAGAAAGAAGAAAGGGAACTTTTCTGACCTGGCAAAATCTGTCTCAAAGCTTGGCACGCAGAGCTGATCATGGAAACAAACCTGCTCGGGGCAGAGCATCCTGGGAAGAAGCTTCCACACCCCCTTGACCCCTTCTTTTTGAGACACCCAGTCTTAAAACCTCTCTGAGGTTGGAGAACTGGTGGGAACTAGGGACACTGTAGTCCTCAAAGTGGATCGCTCACAGGAGGAGAGTGTGGTCCAGGTGAATCAGGGGCTAGCAGAGCATTAAAAGGGATAGCTCCCACAAAGTGTGTCACTGGAGGTAGCCAGCCAACCTGTCCAGAGCCAGCTAATTACCCAGTGCTCAGGACTCAGGAATAAAGGTTTCCCATGACTCTGAACCGTTTCTTTGGGAGGCTATCCATGAGCATCTGCAGAGATCTAGACCAGCAGAAAGATCTATGAAGCCATGAAGTCTAGGCTCACTGTCCTCCCCCTTCAGTGGTGATATCACAGGACAAGAACTGGAGGAACTGCAGCCCTAAACCAAAGTCCACTGAGGAGCTCATTGCATTCCTCGGCTTTATCTCTGCTTATTTTTAATAGTTGATGATGATGATGATGATGATGATGATGATGATGATGATGATGTTTATGTGTGTTTTGCCCACATGATGTCTATGCACATGTGTATCTGATGCTTCTAGAAGCCACAAGAGGACATCAGATCCCTGGAACTTGAATTACAGTCAGATGTGAGCCCCCATGTGGGTGCTGAAAAACAAATGTGGGTCCTCTGAAAGAATAGCAAGTATTCTAACCATTGAGCTGTATGCCTACCTCCCTTTGCTTGGTGTTTACAAACAGAACTTATCTCCTTGAGTAAGCCCCCATTGTTACTAACAAAGAAGGGAAAGGCACACTAGACTAGAGCTGTGTGTATACTTATTTCTTTGTTGCTGCAACAAAACACTTTCATCAAAAGCAACTTAAGAAAACAGAGTTGGGCTGGAGAGATGACTCAGTGGTTAAGAGTACTGACTGCTCTTCTGAAGGTCCTGAGTTCAAATCCCAGCAACCACAAGTGGCTCACAACCATCCGTAATGAGATCTGATGCCCTCTTCTGATGTGTCTGAAGACAGCTACAGTGTACTTACATATAATAATAAAATAAATCAGCCGGGCGTGGTAGCGCACGCCTTTAATCCCAGCATTTGGGAGACAGAGGCAGGTGGATTTCTGAGTTCAAGGCCAGCCTGGTCTACAGAGTGAGCTCCAGGACAGCCAGGGCTACACAGAGAAACACTGTCTCAGAAAACCAAAAAAAGAAAAAGAAAGAAAGAAAGAAAGAAAGAAAGAAAGAGAGAGAGAGAGAGAGAGAGAGAGAGAGAAAGAAAGGAGAGGAGAGGAGAGGAGAGAAGAGAAGAGAAGAGAAGAGAAGTGAAGAGAAGAGAAGAGAAGAGAAGAGAAGAGAAGAGAAGAGAAGAGAAGAGAAGAGAAGAGAAGAGAAAAAAAAAGAAAAGGAAAGAATTCCTTTGAGCTTAAGGCTGCAGACAGATAAAGTCCATAATGGTGGGAAAGAGATAGCATGGCAGGAGCAGGAAACTGCCTGATCATGTGTTCACCACAGAGGAAACAGAGAGAAAAGACAAAAGAGGATGAGGCTACAAAGCCTACCTCCAGTAAGAAAGATTCCACATCCCCCAAAACAGCAGCACCGACTGGAAAGTGGGTGTTCAAATATACCACTGTGCAGACATTTCTCATTCAAAGTGCCCACTGGGCTTCAAGCATAAAAACTCATCGATTAATAGGATTAAGGCTAAGATGTGAGTCAAGGTTAGGGTACTTGCCTAGCTTGCATGAGCTTGCTCTGGGTTCGGTCCCCAGGAATGCAACTATTCAGAATAAGAGATGCATATGCATTTGTGTGGCAAGGTGACAAGGAGAGACAACTGTGCCAAGCACTATGATAGGTGATAATGAAGGGGATTTAATCCCTGGCTTCAGGGGACTTGTACTTATCATAAAGAAATACGCAAATGAGCCTTTGTGTGATATAATGATAAGTCTATACCAAAAAGAAAGACAATGGAAACAGAGATAGAGACAGAGAGAAAGACAGAGACAGACACAGACAGAGACAGACACAGAGAGAATCAAGTCTAAAGTGGGTGTAGACACGGACTTTTGTGGAAGCTGCTTAAACCATCTCACGCCAGTGAGTGAACACAATAAGTTCCTTTTCTTTTTTCCGTCCAGCTCTCTTAGCTTTCTCAGTGCTCACCTGCAAAAGTCTTTTAGATTCAGGCTTCTCCATCCTTTCTTACAGCATCAGCTACCCTGGAGTCATGCAACCAGTTTGTAGGGCACTGGGCAAGAAATGGTGGTAGGCATGTTGTATCAGCATTTGTAACAAGCTGGCTCTGGAAATAATATATACAACTTTCATTAATATTTCATTCACAAGGATTAGCCACTTGACCCTACCCCAGACAAGGGGATGTAGGCTTGTAGGTCAAAGAAGAAAATGGAACAATTTGGTAATAACATTTACTCTACCACATTGAAGAAATGAAATCCAAGATGAGGTGTTGAAATTTAGTCTTCTGCTATATATTGTAATATTAGGTGCAGGGACTCCCAAGACCTGAGAGTCCACACATAGACTCAAGTGAGGCTATGTGACCTTGCCTCCAAGTTTGTTTGTTTGGTTGGTTTTTGGTTTTTGTTTTTGTTTTTTTTTTTTTTTTTTTTTTTTTTCGAGACAGGGTTTCTCTGTATAGCCCTGGCTGTCCTGGAACTCATTCTGTAGACCAGGCTGGCCCCGAACTCAGACATCCACCCACTTCTGCCTCCCAAGTGCTAGGATTAAAGGCGTGCGCCACCACCGCCCGAAGCCTCCAAGTTATTTTTGATGGTAAATAAAGATGCCTACAGCCTGTCCCTGGGCAGAATTGAGACAGGCAGGCTTCTTGTTGCTGGCCTAGAGGTAAGAGGAGAATCATGAGGGGGAGAGGAAGGTGAATGGAGGAGGAAGGAGAAGCAGCCATGGGCTAGGTGAACCATAAAATAACGGCCATGTGGCTTGGCTATTTGGAGTTAAAAGCCGGGAGACGAAACATGGCAAATTATCTAATGGGGTTATGGGCTGGGAAATAGACATAATAGCATAGAGGATAGACATGTGCCCAGCTCTTGTGCGGATTAAGGCTTATTATAAACATAAATGCTACGTGTGTCTTTTATCTGAAGACTAAATGGTCAAAGGCAGGGTAGAAACCCAGGATTGGAATTAACTTTTTCAACAGCAAGGAGGAAGCTGGAGAAGGAAGAGGAAGGGGAAGAGACAGAGGGGCGAATAGAGGATCCTTTTTCTTGTACTGAGGTAGACTTTGTGTGCACACTAAGCATGTTTTTACCACAGAGCTATACTCTCTACTCTAAAGTTTTTCATTTTTTTCTATTGATATTTGTCTGAGACAAGGTCTTACTATGTAGTCCTAGCTGGCTTGTGCAGTGGTCAGTTTTGGCTGCCCCCTGTGTGTCTCTGGCTGGCCTCTCATGTGCACTGGCCCAGGAGCTATCTCGGATCCTTAAATAGAAAAACGCACGCACGCGCACATGCGCTCGCGCGCGCGCACACACACACACACACACACACACACACGTACTCCAACAAGCACTCAGACATGCCAGTTAATCTCGAAATGCCTTGGCTAACACAATGCCTGGGCAGTTCTGATCCCTCCCTGCCAACCCAAGCAAGTCAGGGAGGTAGCTACTAAAGCTACTTACCCAAAAACTCACGTTGCTGGTTGGCTTTTCTCCCGCTGCTACTGGGTTCCCTTCTCTGCCTCCATCCTCTCATTCTCTCTCTGTGACACACCTGGGCAACTAACTCTTAGTGTCCCATCCTGGTTTCAGCCATTGGCTACTGTCATCTTTATTGATAGATCAAAATCCAACTGGGGGCAAGACCTTCAGCGTCAGTAAACACAGATTCCTGATCAAAGCATCAGATCCACTCCTCTACAGGCTTGGAAATCACTATATAGACTAGGTTGACTTTGAACTCATAGAGATCTGCCTCTGCTGAAATTAAAGGTTTGCATCATCAATCTGGACCAAAGCACATCACATATAAATCCAAGAAGTGAAAACTTGGGGCTAGAGAGATGGCTCAGAGATTAAGAGCGCTGACTGCTCTTCCAGAGGTCCTGAGTTCAATTCCCAGCAACCACATGGTGGCTCACAACCACCTGTAATGAGATCTGATGCACTCTTCTGGTGTGTGTCTGAGGACAGCTACAGTGTATAAATAAAAATAAACAAAACAAAACAAAACAAAAAAAAGTGAAAACCCTTAGTGGGAAAGGGCTGAGGTAGATGATATCAAGGGAAGGTGTAATAATAGCCTGTGAGACTGAAAAGAGAGATTGAAGACTTAGCAGAGTGTTTGCCTAGCAGGCATGAAGCTCTGGGTTCAATTTCCAGCACCACATACGTGTGGCATAAGAACACATGCCTGTAATACCAGAACAGGGAAGGTACATGCAAGAGGATCAGCAATTCAAAGTCACCTTCAGTCTTCTAACAGGTTCAAAGCCAACAGGAGCTCCAGGAGACCTGCTCAAAGAGGGGCGGGGAAGGACCTCACAACAGAACTTGCAGTTTATGCACTATGCAAATCAAGGCAGACTTTTAGCACTAAGAGCAGTGGATATAGAGTGTAAAGAGAATCTCTTAAAAGCATCACCCATCAATAAAAAAAGAAAAAGCTCATGGCTGATGAGATGAGGCAGGAGATAGGAGGTGGGATGTCCACCAGGGATAGAGAAAATTCTGGGAAATAGTGAGAGGTAAGAGAGAGATTTTCCCTGGAGCACTGAGGAGACAGACATAAACCAGCAGGTAGCTAAACTCAGAAGAGAATAAAGGGGAGATCTACCCCAGGAACTCTGAGGAGACAAGGAGAGGAAACCTGCCATGTAGCTGAACCCAGGTTAGAATAAACAGGATAATAAGTCAAGAGCAAGTCAGAAAACAAGCCAAAGTTTGTGGCCAAGGCATTATTAATCAATAATCAGTCTCAGGCCATCATTCCAGGAGCAAGGGCTGGGAGGAAAAACTGGACTTATTTTTATAGTGAGGACTACTCAAGGGTTCCAAACAAGGGGATGAGATGAGATGTTCATATCTGTACCTCTGAAAGATCATTCTGGCTGCATTGTAGAGAGCAGACTGGAAGGAGAGAAGTCCAAAAGGGAACAAGCTAATTTGGAAGTTGTTACAATAATCTAGAAAAGAAATGCTATGTGAAGCTGTTGCCGTGGGTATACGGAGCAGAGAGCTTTCAGGAAGAATTGGGATTGCCAAGTGTGGTGATATTCAACTGTCATTCCATTATTCAGAACTGCAGGTTCAGCCTAAGAGGCACACACACACACACACACACACACAGAGAGAGAGAGAGAGAGAGAGAGAGAGAGAGAGAGAGAGAGAGAGAGATTTCAAACAAGAGAGAGCTCACCTGGAGTTCACCTAGCATGTGTGATGTGTGAGGCTCTGGGCTTGGTTCCCAGAGAGAGAGAGAGACAGAGAGAGACAGAGAGAGACAGAGAGAGAGACAGAGAGAGAGAGAACAGATCTCAAGATCAATGAGGAATGAAGAGATGAGGGTGAGAGAGAGGGTGGTGATGATGCCAGTCATAGAGAGAGAAATAAAAAAAGAAAGAGCAGTTTTAAGGAAAAGTGATCGGCTGTGGAACAGCCAAGTGAAGCCAGAAGGAGTTTGAAAAACTGGGCCTAAAGACAGCTCTTCCCTGGAGAGAAAAGACGTGAGAGTACAGAGAGCATTCTCGAGCCTGCAACTGTGGATTATGCAGGGAGAGTGTGAAGAGCAGGCATAGAAGCAGCGATATTCGGGTGTCTCGCTTCCATCTCTCCAGCTAAGGGAGGCCTAATTTGTAGCATTTGCTGGTGTCTGTGGTATAAACACCCGCACCAGCTTCAAGCTACCAACTTGTCATCACTGAATGCGGAGTTGCGAAAATACGTACCCATTTGGTTCTCAAGAGCTTCTGTGAGCTGGCTCCAGCATACCCTAAATACAAGGAAGCTTCGAATACAATTCTGCCCTCAGTCCTTAAAGGATAGACAGAACACCAGAAGTGAAAGAAGACTCCGACTTAGGAACTGTAGACAAAAAGGATGTGGGAGGTTTGTGGCTCAGTGGATGAGAAAGGTTAGTGTGAAAGCAAGAGGACTTAGTTCAAACCTCCGACAGCCAGGGAAAGGCTATGCAGGTTATAACTCCAGCATGGAAAGAGAGACACACATAGCCAAGCGCTCCCTGGACAGACAGCTTCAGCTTAGTTCAGCAAGAGAATCTAGCTTTTAAGAGAGAGAGAGAGAGACAACAACAGAGGAAGATAACCAACATCCTCTTCTGGTCTCTCTACACATATGCACAGGCCCATATACCCCATACACATACTCTACACAAAACACCCTACCTACACATATGCACAGGCCCATACACCCCATACACATACTCTACACAAAACACCCTACCTACACACATGCACAGGCCCATACACCCTATACACATGCACTACACAAAACACCCTACGTACACACAGGTGGAGGGAGGAAGGAGCTAAGGAAAGAGTGGTCAATTCTTTCCTCCACAGATAAAATGGTTTTTTGTTTTTTTAAAGGTGTATTGGATTTAGTTTCTAAGAGGTCATGCACACCCTTGACAAGATCCATCTCAATGAGATGGTAAGAATATATGACATAGGATACTGGGAGTAGATTTAAATGTGAAATCATATGTTGAAAACTCCAGATGTAGAATAGGAGACCTAACTTCTCTTTCCCAACAGAAAATCAACTGTATGAATTGGTATTTGATGCATATACTTATACACTCATTGTGTGCACCATGGTACACGTGTGGAGGTCAGAGGTCAACCTGCAGAAGCCCCCTCTCTCACTCCCCATGTAGGTCCCAGAGATTGAACTCTGCTCATCGGGTTTGGCAGTAAGCACCTTCACTCACTAAACCATCTCACTGGCCCAAATCATGCCAATTTACAGCACTGGCATACCAACCATTGTCCTTTTATCCTCTCCCCCATGTACACATAAATGCATGACTTCTGTTCATCCAGGGTATCGCTTCCCTAGGAGCCAAGGAGAAGAATGTGAGTTGAGCGCTGAATTATGCTTTCTTTGTCAACTCAGTTAACTACAGGTCCCAGAATGCTCTTCCCTCTATGTTTCACGTTAGAATTTATTTATTTATTTATTTATTTATTTATTTATTTTTAAAATGATAATTGTAATCTGAAAGGTAGACAGAAATAGCAGTAATGACCATTAGTGGTCTACAGTCAGACATGGAGAACACTCTAAGATACTTGGTGGCCCAGCCAATCAACACTGGCTTTCATACTGTATCCAGAGTCTCTTCCTAGCCATCAGCCCTACAACAGAGAAGTCAAGCCCCCCCCAGCCACAC
>NW_022196897.1:5813620-5813970 GCF_008632895.1 Mastomys coucha
CACCCCTCCCCAGAGCCACACCCCTGCCCGGAGCCACACCCCTCCCCAGAGCCACCAAGGAGTACCACAGAGGCAACAACAACCAAAAGACCTTTCAGTGGTGTTTTCCTTTGGAAGCCCACTGCAGCCTCAGAGTGGTATATATCATCAAGGATTCCTGTGCACCAACACCTAGTCTACGCATTCCAGAGCCTCACAAGGGTGGTGGAAGTACATGCCTTTAATCCAAGCACTTGGAGGCAGTGGCAAGCAGATCATTAAATTCAAGTCCACCCTGGTCTACTGTGGAGAGCGGTAGAGCTGGAGAGGCATTCGCCTTGACAAGATGGCGCCTACATCCGCTGTTGACT
>NW_022196897.1:5817582-5823728 GCF_008632895.1 Mastomys coucha
GTAAACAACTGTTTGCGCATGTGCATAGAGTGAAAAGGCGCCAAGTCACGGCCCATCCCGGGGCGTCATATGGGGTGATGAGCAAACAGCCAATCGTCGGCGGACACACCGCGCTGTGGTATATATAAGCAGTGCCGATTATTGGCTCGGGGTCTTCCTCTTCATGATGCAATAAATGCTTGCTGCAGAAGGATCCTAGTGTCTGCGTGTCTTCTTGCTGGCGAGACGACTGCACGGGCAGCAGTCTACAGAGTTCCAGGATGGCCAGAGCTACCCAATGAAACTCTGTCTCAGAGAAAAACAAACAAACAAACAAAACAAAAGAGCCCAGCACTTCGAAGGCTCAGCTAGGCTGATCTCTGTAAGTTCAAGACCATCTTTGTCTACACAGTGAGTTCCAGGACAGCCAGAGCTACATAGTAAGACACTGTCTCAAAACACAAAAACCAACTAGACAAACAAAAAAAGTAAAAATAAATAATACATAAATAAGTAAAATTAGCGAAGGCCAAAGGCCAGAAAGGAAAGTCTTACTGCAATCTGAAAATAAAGGTTTGCATTCTACAACTCATAAATGGGTGGAGAAATGTCATGGGCAGGGGTGTGGAGAATAGTAAATATATCTAATGAACTTTTGGGCTGCACTACAGTGATTTCCAGGAAAATACTGAAAGCAAGAATGGCATGTTGGTGAATGTCTGAAATCTCAGCTATTTGGGAGACCGGGCAGAGCCCACCTGGGTTACATAGAAGAGTTTAAACCCAGTTACTTCTCTGTAGCTCTGATAAAGGCCATGACCAAAAGCAATTGAGAAGTCGGGGATGGACTACAGCCTATAGTCCATCATGAAGGGATGTCAGCACAGGGACTCCAGGCAGACACATGGAGGCAGCAACAAAAGCAGAGGCCACGAGGAAATGCTGAGTACTGGCTTGCTTCATTTGCTCTCCTCTACACCTGCCCAGGGTTAGCACTCACTACAGTGAGCTGGGTTCTTCCATATCCACCATCTGTCAAGAAAATATGCTACAGGCCAATCTCATGGAAGTGGTTTTTCAACTGATGTTCTCTTTCCTCAAATGACTCTAGCTTGTGTCAAACTGATAAAAACAAAAACAAAACAAGCAAACAAACAAAAACCTAAATAGGCAACTAAGATTGGCCATGTATCAAAATAAAAATTAAAAATTTAAGCTAGTGTTTGCCTATTATCCACAAGGCACTGGAGTCACCTCCTAGCCACTAACAGGAGCATACACATAGACACACATACACACACATAGGCACACACAAACACACACACACATAGACACACACACACACACAAACACATACACATAGACACACACAAACACACACACATAGACACACACATAGACACACACAAACACACACACATAGACACACACACAGACACATAGTCACACACACAGATACGCACACACACATAGACACACATGACACATACATACAGACACACACACACATAGACACACATCACACACACACAGATACACACATAGACACACACACATACATGCATGCATGCATATGCACATGTGCACAGGCACATACTTGAAAGCATCCTTCGGCTAGGTGATAAACCACTAGGGGAAAGACTGAAGAAGAAACCATAATTATCAAGCAGAAGTTACAGGAACCTGTTAGACAGGAAGAGTCAGTTCAATAGATCTATCTAGGACACAGTGAGAACAGCTAATGACAGTGTACCGTTGAAAGTTAGGACCTCAATTTTAAGTGTCCTCAGAAGCCTGTGTAGCTAGGTACAGAGGTCTGTGCCTGAAATCTAAGCACAGTTAAGTCAGCACAGTGAGCTCCAGCCCTACTAGGGTTATAAAACAAGACTCTGTCTCAGAAAGAGAGAAAGAAAGAAGGAAAGAAAGAAAGAAAGGAAGGAAGGAAGGAAGGAAGGAAGGAAGAAAGGGAGAGAAAGAAGAAAGAGAGTGAGAGAAAGAAAGAGAGAGAGAAAGAAAGGAAGAGAGGGAGGGAAAGGAAAGAGAGAGGGAGAAAGAAAGGAAGAAAGAAAACAGAATATCTGACTTAATGCATATGAAGTTATCTCAGTGTACTATCTCTACAACCTATAATTATTTCAAAACCTGGGGTCATGAGATGGCTCAGCAGGTGAAAGCTTGACTCCAAGCCTCAGACCCCAGCCAGTTCCACCCACAGGGCCCACACAGAGGAAGGAGAGAACTGACTCTTTCAGGTTGTCCTCTGACCTCCATATGTACACCATGGCATGCACACACACACACACACACACACACACACACACACACACGTAAATGAAATAGAATAGTGGAAAAGAAATCTTCCGTAGTATGTACAGTCTATACTACTTTTGCTCAGGTTCTGCCTCCTCCTCTGCTTCAGACAATTAGATAAAAAATTCTGGGCTGGAGAGATGGCTTAGCGGTTAAGAACACCAACTGCTCTTCCAGAGGCCCTGAGTTCAATTCCCAACAACCACATGGTGGCTCACAACCATGTGGAATGGGACCTGTTGCCCTCTTCTGGTGTGTCTGAAGAGAGCAATCGTATACTCACTTACATAAAATAAATAAATAAAGCTTTAAAATAAATGAATAAATAAATAAATAAATAAATAAATAAATAAATAAATAAATAAATTCTAAATAAAAATCTAGCAAAGCAGAGTGTGTAGTGTCAGCAGAGTTAGGGGCATCTCTGAGTTGGTTTTTAGGCCAACCTGGCCCACATATCTAGTTCCAGGATAGCCAGGGTTACATAGTGAGACCTTGTTTATTCCCAGCACCTATGTTGGACAATTCACAACCACCAGTAGCTCCAGTTCCAGAGGATCTGACACCCAATTCCAGTTTTCCTTGGCACATGCATGCATGTGGTGCACATAAACTCATGAAGACATATGCACATACACATAATAAAATCATTGTTTTTCAAAGAAAAAAATTGCTTGATAATCTTACTTTTTTTTTTTTTTTTTTTTTTTTTTTTTTTTTTTTTTTTTTTTGAGACGGGGTTTCTCTGTGTAGCCCTGGCTGTCCTGGAACTCACTCTGTAGACCAGGCTGGCCTCGAACTCAGAAATTCTCCTGCCTCTGCCTCCCAAGTACTGGGATTAAAGGCGTGCGCCACCACTGCCCGACTTTTTTTGTTTTTGTTTTTTTAAGACAGGGCTTCTCTGTGTAGCTCTGGCTGTCCTGGAACTCACTCTGTAGACCAGGCTGGCCTCAAACTCAGAAATCTGCCTGCTTCTGCCTCCCAAGTGCTGGGATTAAAGATTAAAGGCATGCACCACTACTGCCTGGCCACAGTCTTATTTCTTGCTATTATTTCAGAAACAAAAAATTTTTTGGAAATCTACTTACAATGCATTTATGTTACATTAGGTATGACACGTAATCTAAAGATGACTTAAATACGTCATTGTATAGGAAGAGTGTGGGCACCTGCAGATTTTTGGTATCTGTTTGGATCCTGGAACCAACATCATGAACATCAAGTGGCTGTTGATGATTCAACAGCTATATATAATAACTTTCATTTGTCAAATTACAAAAAAGAATATAGGAAACAAAATCCAGGATTTGCTCATGATAGACACTAACCTCTGACACACGTCTGCTGATGCAGTCAGCAGAAGGTTCTCAGGAAGAGTAGCCTGGGGATGAGTACAGTCAAGAGGATCACACGCCCTACATCAGACTCTGGAAACCTTTAGACCCGGAGCCTAGCAATCTCTCAGTTAAACAGAAGGAGTTCTAGGAACCAAAGGCCTTGATCCCAAAGAGGACTGAACCCCACATAACTGAATAAATCTAAGACATGGGTCTAGCTCCAAAAGAATCATGGGTGTATGGCTGGAGAGATGGCTCAGCAGTTAAGAACATTTGCTGTCCTTCCAAAGGACCTGAGTTCAATTTCCAGCACCTGTGTCTGGTCATAACGCCCTGTAAATCCAGCTGCAGAGGATCTGACACCCACTTATGTGCCATACATCCCCACAGATGTATACATGTAAATATACATGTAAATACCTTTTCTTTTCATCTAAGAAGAAGAAAAGAAAGTTGTCTGTCTAGTTAAATAGACCATAAATTTCAGACATAGAAACCACTCCCCATCTAATAACCGCTGAGGATAAAAAACATCGAGACTGTTCATGTGGATCTCTAGATCTCTTGTTGAGGGCAAGCTGTAAAATATGCTCCACCACAACCGCAGTTCTTTTTAATGAAGAGGACAAGAGCTAAGAGCCCAAAGAATAATGGAATAAGGAGCCACTTCCCACAAGCATCGGGGTCCGACTGACCATCATGGAGAAATCCATACTCAGCAAGGTCCAGGCTACCGACAAACTCATCAGCAGGCCCAGGCTACCGACAAACTCATCAGCAGGCCCAGGCTACCGACAAACTCATCAGCAGGCCCAGGCTACTGACAAACTCATCAGCCAAGTCAGCTTTCAGGATTGCACAGAGCCAGCAAGTATTTGGGTTCTATTCTTCCATGGTTTCATTTTTGTTTGATTTGAGGTGGGTTTTTTTGGGGGGGTGCTGTTGGGGGTTGAGATAGAGAAGGAAGAGAGATGGGGGAGTTACTATTTAGTCTAGATTGGGTGCGAACTCACTATGCAGCCCAAGTGGGCCTCAAAGCCGTCCTCCTTTTACGACCTCCCTCAGGCATGCTGAGATAACGGGTTTGAGCCACCACACCCAGCTTCTTCCTCTTCTTGTTTTTCTTCTCCTTTTATGCTCCCCCATCTTTTCATCTCTTTTTTTAATTTGGTGGCAGTGTTCCCTATATGTTGGGTGGATAACAGCAGACAGCATGCATTTCCAAAGCAGTTTTTTATTGTTTTGTTTTTAGGTTTAGAGCAAATAAACTGACTTTGAGGGGGGCCTTTTCTCAGACCTCCAGCCTACTTCCATTTTTGATAATACTTTTCCATTTGTTTGCTTGTTTGTTTTGAGACAGGATATCCTCTGTGTAGCCATGGCTGTCCTGAACCTCTCTGTAGACCAGGCTAGCCTTGAACCCACAGAGATCTGCCTGCCTCTGCCTCCTGAGTGTGGCAATTAAAGACACATGTCACTATATCTTGCTACTTTCCTTTTGTTTGTGGTTATTTTTCAAGACAGGGTTTCTCTGTGTAGACCAGGTTGTCCTTAAACTCAAAGGGCAGCCTGCCTCTGCCTCCTGATTACTGGGATTAATAGTGTGAGCCACAACTGCCCAGCTATTTCGGTGACCCTGATGCAGTCCCTTGCTCCGGGACACCAAGGCCGGATCTAAAGCCTTAACTCAGATCTGAGGCTGGCTTGACACTCTTAAGCATGCTTTCCCTGGCACGCTGGCTTTCTCACTTCTTCTGGCCTCCAAGGCTTAGTAGGCATCACTTTTTCTCCATCTCCCCTCCTTACAGCAGGGGATTTTCAGCCTGCCTGCACAGCTGGTTTTTCTCTCAAATCCTAATACAATTGTCCTCAAGCTTAAAATTAAAAAAGAGTAAGGGAACTGGAGAGATGGCTCCGCAGTTAAAAGCACTTGCTCCTCTTGCAGAAGAAACGGGTTGGTTTCCAGCACCAACATGGCAGCTCACAACCATCTGTCACTCCAATTCCAGAGAATCTGACACCTTCTTCTGACGTCCTAATACATACACAGGCATGTGATGCACATGTAATGCATATAAAATATTAAAGAAGAGCTGTGCAGTAGTGGCGTACGCCTTTAATCCCAGCAACACTTGGGAGGCAGAGGCAGGCAGATTTCTGAGTTCGAGGCCAGCCTGGTCTACAGAGTGAGTTCCAGGACAGCCAAGGCTACACAGAGAAACTCTGTCTCGAAAAAAAAAAAAAAAAAACAAAAAAACAAAACAAAAAAAAAATTAAAGAAGAGCTAGAATGTCCAGTGTAGCCCGCGCAGTCCTCTCGCTGCGAAGAAGACACGCGGACACTAGGTTCTTTCTGCAGCAACTGTTTATTTGTCTCCATCCATAGAAAAAAGGGGTCGAGCCCAAAATCCGCACTGCTTATATACACCACAATGCGGTGTATCTGCCCACAACGTGGCGTGTCTGCTCATGATTGGCTGTTCACTCATTACCCTACGTAACGCCCCGGGATGGGCCGTGA
>NW_022196897.1:5827999-5829723 GCF_008632895.1 Mastomys coucha
GGATGGGCCGTGACATGGCGTTCTTTTCACTCCATGCACATGCGCAAACAGTTGTCCTCTAGGAGTTAACAGCGGAAGTAGGTGCCATCCCGCCATGGCGAATGCTTCACGGCTCCCCACAGTCCAGCCCCAGGGTCAATAAGATGGTATCCCCGGTAAAAGTCCTGTGAAAACTTTGTGACCAGAGTTCAATCCCTGGACCCCACATCAAGTTGGAAGGACAGAACAGATGTGGCAAAGTTGACCTCTGAACTTCATGCATGCACCCTGGTGAATGCATGCCCAGTAAATATATATTTTTTAAATGAATAGGAACCAAACTGGTCTGCAAGATGGTCCAGTTAGTGAAAGCCATTACTGCCAAGCGTGGCCACCTGAGTTCAATTCCCCAGCCCACATGGTGGAAGGAAAGAAATGACTCCAGAAATTAGTCCTTGACTTCCATATGCAAGCCATGATGCACATGCGGGCACACACAATACATACACACACACACACACATACACACTCACACACACATACACACACACATACATACACACACACGCACACACACACAAGTAATAAAATAGTGATAGTAATAATAATAATTCCTAAAAATGATAATTTCATATAATATACATTTTTCCATTATAGAAAGGCTAAACTGGACTAATGTGAGGTTAATGATATAATTATTTTTCCCCTTATTGATTTTTGCTTTATTATTTGTTTTGTTTTTTGAGGGGATCTCTAAAAATACAAGGTAACTACAGTATGTAGAGAAAAAAAGCTTGCGCTTCTGCTCCTCCTGCCTCTGCATCTTCTGCTCCTCCTGCCTCTGCATCTTCTGCTCCTCCTGCCTCTGCATCATCTTCAGAATGCTGGGATAATAGGCAACTCTGTAATTCAAATTTCTAAAGCCAGAAACTATGCTCTCAGTTGGGAAGCCCAAAGCAGTAATATGGTTTGAGCCCAGGAATTCAAGTGTCAGTTTGGGCAACAAAGCTAGACCCTGACTCAAAACAAAAGGACTGGACAGATGACTTGCTGTTTGAAAAGGACCCAGGTTTGGTTTCCAGGACTATATGATGTCCCACAACTCTCCTTAATAAGCCCCCACACCAACTCTGGGTGGCAGGCACACATGTGGTGTACACTTGCAGGCAAAACACTCCTATACATAAAATGAATAAATTTTAAAAGAAAAGAAAGGCACTCACAGGAACTGTGGGAATGGGGCTCAGCACTGGAGCACTTACCTGGCTCGCCCTGGGTAAAAGTCTCAAGCAAACAACAATAGTCGGAGTAATAGGAGTAGTAATAGTAGTAGTTCTGATTTCTAAAACATGAGGAAAAACAATACACAAATAAAGCTATTTGAAAATTACAAGATTATTATCAAAAAATATGAACCTGATGTCTGTGACTATAATCAGGATAGATGCAAGCTTTAAGGCAGCCTGGCTTCCATCCACATAGTGAGTTCAGGGTCAGCCTTGGCCATTAACTGAGACTGTCACAAAGTAAACAAAAGCACCACAGCTCAGTGCTAAACCAGGTGCCTAGCATGCACAAGAACATAGGAGTTAGCAACCTCCAGTCCAATGGCCTTAGAAAAATCTACATGCAAGTGGTAACACACACATAATCACACACCACACCACACACACACATAGTCACACACACGCCACACCACACACACACACACACACACACACCACACCACACCACACACACATAGT
>NW_022196897.1:5830058-5831316 GCF_008632895.1 Mastomys coucha
CACACACACACACACATACACACCACACCACACACACACATACACACCACACCACACACACACACACATACACACACACACATACACACCACACCACACACACACACACACACACACCTGCTGTTTGCTTCCTAGTTCTTCTCAATGAGCTGTTCCTTTTCCTTCTCTAGTTGGCTATGGCAATACCTGTTCAGTATTGTAGTCCAGCAGTTAACTGAGTTTCCTACTTTCCTTAGCCACTTGCCAGCTAAGTCCCCTGAGAGATGGTGTCAAAGACAGTGTTCCTGTAATTGTCCATAGCACCCCACCCCCTTTCTTGGGAAGAACAAAGCAACCTCCTTTCAATAGATATAGGGGAAATATGGGAAGATATGGACTATGATGATCAGCTTCTGGTGCAATCTACACAGTCAGGTAAGCCTTAACTGTAATGAAAATTTTGGAATTTTGGCTTCTTTTAAAAACACAAAAATATTGTAAGAAAGTAGTTCTGTTTTAATCCCAGGGGTGGGATATGAGGCTGCCTCAGACTGTCACAGCATCTGACTAGGGCTGCCTCAGACCGTCACAGCATCTGACTAGGGCCGCCTCAGACCGTCACAGCATCTGACTAGGGCCGCCTCAGACCGTCACAGCATCTGACTAGGGCCGCCTCAGACTGTCACAGCATCTGACTAGGGCCGCCTCAGACTGTCACAGTAGCTGACTGTGATTTGCCTTGTGCTCTAGCAGAGGCGTGGTTTTGCGTGCCTTCTGGGAACTTGTTTGTGGGGGTTGGTTGAGGTTTGTTAGTAGCCATGGTCAAAGAAAAACAAAAGGAAAGAAATCAGATTCAGGGATTTTCCTAATTCTTCTCTTCCTTCTGTCCTTCTTCCCAACTGTCTAGTGTTAGGGAATAAAATGGAGGGTGGGGAGCTCTATAAAGGATGGGAAAAAGAACCCATAAAGTAGTCACAACTAGCTACATTTAACTTTAATTGGTTTTTCTCTTTTACTTTTATTTATATGCATTAGTGGGATCTTTTTCTTTGTCTTTTTTTTTTTTTTTTTTTTTTTTGGAGGGGGCGTGTTGAGACAGGGTTTCTCCCTGTAACAAGCTCTGGTTGCTCTAGACTTGCTTTGTAGACCAGGCTGATCTCAAAGTCAAGTTGTCTGCCTGCCTCTACCTCCTGATTACAGATGTGTGCCACCACACTCAGCTCTGCATAGTGTTCTGTCTGAATGTATATGTCTGCCTGCCTCTACCTCCTGATTACAG
>NW_022196897.1:5831327-5858490 GCF_008632895.1 Mastomys coucha
CAGATGTGTGCCAGCACACTCAGCTCTGTCTGAATGTATATGATGTCTGTACCACTTCCATAGCTACTGCCCTTTGCTGGACGTGGTCTTTTAATAAAGCAGTTGTCACTGATATTGTTACTCAGTAATTTTTTTCTGGAGCTATTTTATATTTGTATAAACAACAACAATAGAAAAAGGAAGACTTGGAGCTAAAGAGATGACTTATCAGTTATGCAATCTTAACTGGCTGCTCTTCCAGAGAACCCGGATTCAATTCTTGGCACTCACATAGTGGCTCACAACCATCCATAGCTCTAGGTCAGGTGATCCCAAGCCCTCTTCTGACCCTACAATCACTGCACACACATGGTACATACACAAATTAAAAAAAAAAAAAAAAAAAGTAAACAGTTTCCTTCACATAGTTTTAACTGTTTACCACAAAATAGGCTCAATTTGGGTCCCGAATTACAAATTTATTGAAGATGCCATAAATTTTTCCTCTTACTGAAAATACTGGTGTTTACTATTGTAGAAGAAGTTAAAAATCGCCAGGCAATGGTGGCACACATCTTTAAACCCTGTCTTGAAAAATCAACAAAACAAAACAAACTAATGCAGGCCCGCCATAAGGTGCATACTCTAATTTGAGCATTAGGGAGGTAGAGGCAGCCGGATCTCTAAGAATTTGAGCCAGTCTGGTCTACAAAGCAAGCTCCAGACAGAGTAACCCTGTATCCAAAAAAAAAAAAAAAAAAGCGAAAAGCTGGGGAAGTAGCACAGGTAGTAAATTGCTTGCCTAGTGTGCGCAAGGCCCTGGGTTTGATACACACACACACAGTAAGCCTTTAAATACTTCTAAATTTGCATTCTAGCTGTTATCAAATATTACCTATGAGATTTTTTTTAAAACAAGACTTACTATTTTATTTAGTTTTTGGCCTGCATGTATGGATATATACCACCTGCATGCTTGCTGCTCATGGAAGTAAAAGAGAGAACATGAGATCCCCTGGAACTGGATGGATTACAAGTGGCTGTGAGCTGCCATGTGGGTGCCAGAAACCGAACCTAAATCTCCTACAGAAGCAAACGTGCACACTCATAACTCCCAAGCCCCAACCCATGAGATTCTACAGGTCATGTGTGGTACTATTAACTTAGTAATATTTGCTCAGAAGGAAATGCACAAAGCACATAAAAGTAGAAACTGATGTAGAAAAGCAAGTTTACAAATGTTCTGCTCGAAAGAACAGGATATAAATTTGAATGAAAAATTAAAGAGAACTTAAAATTGCATAACTTTCTTATTGAGTTGAATATCATTTCTCATTAGTAATTTTGATATTTTTACAATACTTATTTCATGAAAGCTATCAGATATTTTTATAATGGAGATATACCAAGGTTCCTAATCAATGTATTTTAATATGCTCTGTTCATAAGCTTCCAGGTAAAATATGAGCATTTTCTCCCTTTGTACATTCTAGGCTGGCTAGAATCCACTTTGCCTCCACCTCTGGGTGGGAAGCTGGGGACTGCAGACATACACCACCACTCTTTTGTATAGTACTGGGACAGACCCCAAAGTCCCTGGATGCCAGACAAGCACTCTACCAAGTGAACCACGTCTCCAGCTCCTAAATCATGAACTTCTGGATGACAAGCTTTGTTTTTCATTCCTCTTAATATATTGGGTATACTTAGTCACCTAAGACAAAACTGGTCTGTTTCTTTCTTCTTTCTTTCTTTCTTTCCTTCTTTCTTTCTTTCTTTTAGCTATGGTTTAGATTTTTGTTTATCTAGTCAGACACTAACTTTTAACTTTTGGATAGGATATCTGTCTGATAGATTACTTCTTCTAGGGGTTTCCCCAGAGAACTATAAATCTGCAATGAGAAGGAAATAGAAATATAGGTAAGTGAGAAAAAAAATGCTAAGGAAAGAGTCCCTGTGAAAGAGAGTACACAACGGAATATTTCATATTCTAAGTTATCCCAAATACCGTGTGCCCCCTAAGCGGTCCTTCCTTAAGGCTTTACCCACACAGATGACCTTAATTAAACTCCGTCCAGATTTATGAAGAGTATCAAATTAAGAAACTTTAATTTAAAAAACAATCCAACCTCCCTGGATGGCTCCCCAGAGCGTAGCCAGCATTACTTAAGACGTTATTGTTGCAGCTAGTTGGAGAGATCAGAGTCACAGCTTCAGTCAGGTCTCCAAGAGTTCTGTGACTGATGCCTAATGGAACCAATTTTCACTCTGGCAGAACAAATTCAAGTTCAATACTAACTTGAATTCGTTGCCTTCGGATGCTAGGATCAGATCTTTGGAGAGGAAATTGTATCAACGCCTGTGCCTATTAAGTGATATTCCATTTATTTCATCTAAATAGCTAGCAGGAACAATTGATAGGAGCGAAATCTAAAACAGAAAACAAATTTTTTTTTAATTATGGAATCTGCTCTATTCTTTTTTTAGCCTTCTTTCTTGCATCTTCTTCAGGGCCTCCATTTTCTACAAACTCCCCACCTCAACTGTAGACCACTGATCTTTCTTAAACAAGAGCAAACGTTCCTGCGCCTTGGCTCACCTACACTAACAAGCATATAACAGTCACAGGCCATTGACTGCCATTCACATTTTTATTACCCAGAGTTTGATGAACATTGATACACTTGCAGGTCTCCCTCTGCACCGGAAAGAAAAGTAATAATTTAGATAGAATTCTAAAAGTTAGCATGTTTTGTCAATAGCTCCATTGTTCCGCGGGTTCATTCATCACAGCTTGCCTGCCATTGAAATTCTTCCTCCCTGACATTATTAAAGTCAGACATTATTAAAGTCATTTCAAAAAGAGATACATGGGCCACTTCTAAGATATTGTCAAGCTGGAATCACATTTTCAGTACTTTATAGTGTATTGTATTTTCAAGCATCTGAAGCAAATATAATATTCCTGCATATTTCCTCTGATAGAATCTTATGTAGACAAAGAAAAGACAGGGAAAGTGATGCTTATCACATGACTTTGGCGTTGTTCCTTCTGATAAGCTAAGATGCCCTGAGAAAACCAACATTGGTTTTCCTATTATGGAACAAATTAAAGGACCTGAGCAGTTGTCCTAATATGTCTCATATTTGTGAGAAAGAAAAAAAATCTTTGGAGAGAAAGCACTTAATTGTATCTGTATTCATCCAGTTTCACTAAAATGTTACTTGGAGATATAATTTATAAATAATCACATTGTTCTAAAGACCACTTAATGGATTCTTGAATTTTGTCCATCACTACCCCCACCCCCACAAGCAAAAATTAAATTTAATTAAAACTTCATAAAAAGCCCAAGACACAAAAACTGCATAGTTTCTAATTTTCCAAGCCTTTTTTTTTTCTGTAGGCATTACTTAAGTAATTTAAACCAGATAGTTTTAAGTTGTTGGTGGGATATATAGCAAAGTGAATAAGCCTGTCCTTATGGAATACACATACTGGTTAGTCATTTTCAATTACTGTGATGTAACTTTACCAAAATATGACTACAAATGGGAAGCCGTCCTTCTGAACATTTAGACCAACTGTGACATACCTTTCAATATCTTTCTGATACTTTGATACAAAAACATGGCTTTGAACAGTTCAATAAAGTTATTTCCCTTTTAGTTGCAAAGAAATAAATTCAGAGCAAAGAGGGTCATTTTATTTGTTAACAGATGATCTTTAATAAAGTGCACACAGGCAGAAACAAGGTAGGTCTCCAACGAGTGAAAATGGAAACACAGGCCTAGAAGACAAATCGGATGAGCATGCAGGATTGTACTGGTCTGTTCAGGCTCTCGTAAGAGAAAGCAAACACCAAGTGATGGCTGTGTCACAAATGCTTAAGTTATCTCATTTAAACTTTTTTATCTCTTGTCCCAGAAATAGACCCAAGTAGTATAAAGTTCTATACACCTTTTCTGTTAATGAAGTTTTGACCCCAATTTTGCTTTACATCAAAATTAGTTGAGCTTCTCACAGGGACTGAGAAAGACTTCATTCAACCCAGCAACTGCTTTCAAAATAAATTAATGGGCAGTACCTCTCAATTGTACAAACATTTTACAAGACTTTCTGCCCCTCCAACATTTTGGAGTTTTAAAAGTGTTCTAGGTTTCAAAGAATAAAAAGAAGTGAAAAGCCGCATCCATCCATCCTCCCCCCTCCCTTACCCCCCAACACAATTTCACCGAGTAATTTATCTTAACTTTACTTTTTAAATAAAGGTCATTCTCCAGGCTTTCTTTTGTCTGCCTTCCCTTTCTATCGCCACTAGCACATATTTGGGTGGTGGGAGAGAGTTCCTAAATAGGACCCTTACTCGAGGAACGTGGGGGTAAGAGAACCACTGACTTGGGACTCGCCCACTTGACCCTCAGTCTTCCCCATCCGACCCCTTCCTGCTCTCTTCAATCCTCTGCCTGTTCTTCCCGGAGCCTGAGCACCTCAGATCCGCACGCAGTAAACTGAGTTTTGTTAGAGGTTTTGGTGGGTTTCCCCCACAGAAAGCTTTGAGGCACATCCGGAGTGTTTCTTCTGGTTCGCTTGTGTGTAGATGCTCGGTCCAGGCAACCCTACCCTTTCAGTAGATCCACTGACCGAGCAGGCGCTCTCTCAAGGAATGCCGACACCCAAATGCAGCACACTGCCCTCCAGTCACAGCGAAAAAACACTGGATGGGGCTTGCCTGAAGCACGTGGCCTCCGGTGACTCGTAGAGAGTAGGCACGCGGGTGAGAAGCCAGGGAAGAACCTGGCAGGCAGGAGATACAGCATGTGCCTGCATCCTCGCCTGGCTTCCTACGTGCCCAAGTCTCCCTGCAATCCAAAGCGCAGATCAATTTCCCTCAGCTTTTTCGTTGAAAAGTTGGGGGAGGAGAGGCCCGACAAGGAAAAAAGAAAAGGAAGTGTGCTCGCATGTTAATTTGTCCCCCCCCCCCCCCCCCCCCCCCGCCATGTGCTTCCAAATTAAAAAGTGGCCTCTTAAGCGACAGGCCTGCGGTTTTCACAGTGTAAAACGGATTAGTGGGCAAGCTCCCTGCCCTTCTCGACTTTCGCTTGCGGTTTGCAAACCCCAGGGCGGGTCTGACCCGGAGGCACCTGCCCAGGCGAGCTTTGCCCGCAGCTGCCTAGCGCGTGGACTCCTCTTCTCCCGCGCCAACACCCACCCCGGGAACCATCGGCCTCCCACCCGCGGGGCGGATCCCGGGCCCAGTGCCCAGGGGGAGGGGAGTTCCCACGGTGTGGACGATCCGTACACTCAAAGCTAGCAGCCTGCCTTCAAGCCCTGTGCGCTCCAGTCCGGGCTCTCCTCCGCCACTCCGGGGTCATGGGTGTGCCAGGGTCCAGGGACCGTCTACAGTCCGATGCCCCCAGGCGCCAACCGGGAGGGAATAAATAATCTGAGACCGCTCGAAACCCTACTTGCTCCTTCATAGGGTGTCCTCCAAGAAGGACACTTCCAAGAGTTCTCACATGTTTGTCAGTTCAAGAAAGAAATTAAGAAAGTAAAAAAAAAAAAAAAAAGTATAGGATAACTCCGAGCACAGGTCGCTGAAGATGCAAGACGTGGATCCCACGCAGGCTGGACGCGTGGTCCAGTCCTCTAGTACGTGCACCTGTCCGCGAGTTTGCCGGGAGTGAGAATTCCGAGATTGGCCAATCTCATCCCATGCTCACAGTAAAAGTTTGCTTTCCAGTTACAGAAACGCCTTCTGGTCTTTCCGCCTTGAAGCGGGTTTTAGGCATCTTCTTACACTGCTGAGAAATATCAATGTGACTTGTCGACCCACAGTGAGGCATCCACAGAAGAGGTCCTGCAGATGGTGGGGCCAAGGGTCTAGAAAATAGCATCAGTGAGGGACAGACTCCGGGGTTCTGGACTGTCGGGCCCGTTTCGCTTGGGGGACCCTTGCGCAAGAGGGTGAGGCGGGAACTACCCACCTCCACCCACGTTCGCTATCGAGATTGGCGAATCAGGATGGTTCCACCTTAAGAGTCGCGGAGCGCCCGGCTGCGGAGGTGCCTGGCACCTGCAGGGGGCGCTGCTGCCCCGCGGTTCCTCCCGCGCCAGGGCACAGCGGGCTCTGCAGCCTTCGTCCCCGGAGGGGGTGGGGACCCTAGGGGGAGGAAGGGCGCGAGGGCCGCCGCTAGGTAGGGAACCCGCGCCCATCTGCCTTGAAAAACAGCCTCCACGAGGCGCTGGCGCTGGCTGCGTGGAGCTTCCCGTCCTTCGGCCCAGAGAGGAAGTGCAAGCAGGCGCCCTCCCCTGCCCCCACCGCCCGCCTCCCCGCGCCCCTCCACCTCCGCTCTCCGACCCCGACCGTGCTTCCCAGACCCTTTGTTCTCCAGGTTGGGAGCAGCTGGGTGGGTTCCCCGGGGAGGAGGCGCCCCCGCCGCACGTGGAGGGGAAGGGATCGTCGCCGGGCTTGCGACCCGCGCTTCTTGCCCTTAGAGCCCCCTGAGCCGCGCCGCCCCCTGCCCTGGCCAGTCCCGTGAGGGCTTTCCCGCCTCTCTTTCCACGCCGCCGCCTCCGGGGTCGCCAGAAAGAGAAAGGGTAAAGACTGACGCCAGGGGCGAGCGAGACCGCGTCTCCTTCCAGGCGCTGGGAAACCGCTGGGACTCGTTTGGGCCTGAACCCACAGCGCCCGCCGCAGGTCACAGAGGACACCCTCGGACCTTTGGCGCACGGTCCCGGCACAGCCTCTCTTCGTGAGGACCCTCGGCAGAGCCCCAGAGGGGAGAGTGGGACATTGTGTGTCGCGCCCAGGAGTCTGATTGCAAACGAACGCCCTCTCCACCCCACCCTCGGCGGCGCCACCCGCGTCGCCCCTCTGCCGCGCGTGACCCCAAGGGCTTGGGCGATTGTGTCTCCCTGAGTACAGTTACAATTGTGTTCGGCTTAATTTCTTACTCGTTTGGAGGCGTCGCGGAGTAAAGCGAGGGGGAGCAGGATGTGGGGTGGGGGAGGGGAGCTAGAGCGGAAAACTGCGGGGGAGGGGAGGGCGGGCACTCGCACAGTGAAGGGCTACTGCGGGTCCCGAGTCCGAGGGGACCGGGCAGCACAGATCGTCCAGGCCCAGGAGCCGTGGCGTGGCCGAGCTCTCTCCAGCCTCCGCCCTGGGCACGAATCTCCGCCAGGCTGCCATCCTCACTCCTTGCACTCCAGCACGTTTGCTCCCGGCCGGGTTGGGGGAGGGTTCCGTACCAGCAGGGTGTCACTGAGTAGGTGCTGCGGCAGGAGTAGCTGCTCGGCCTGTGGCTGTCAGCTCCAGGCTTACGAGAGTCCCCTCCCGCCTCTTGGCTTGACCCAGGTCCTCACTGGCTAGTCCAAAGGCGCGCTAGCACTTCTCTCCGCAGCGGGTTCCGGGGGACACACCCCGTCCCCACCCCCGAGAGCTGGCGGCCAGCTCGGGATGCCAGGCGGCCAGACGGGCGCCCTGCCAAATTCCGCGTTCCTCTCCAGGAGACGGGGAATTGCGTCCTAGGCTCGGGAAAGCCGGTAGTTCGGGCTTAGGACTGGCTTGCAAAGCCCCCCCACCCCCGCCCCGCGCGCACTCCCCCAAGGCGCCAGGGACGCCTCTGCAGGTTGGATTCCTGCTCCGTATCACTTCAATTTTAATTAATCTTTTAAAACACCGCTGTCACGTCGCTTGCAGAAAATTAATCAAACTTGAATCCTTGTTGCATAGCAAGAATTTCGATCCAAGTCTTTTAAAAAGGACTTGACTTTGCAAAGTCACGTCTTTTACAGTTCCTTCATTCCCCCTTTAGCAAGGGAAATACTGCAAAAGTCAGAACATGTTTGCTTCTCTCTGCCTTTAAAATGAAACTGCTTATTTCTGATCTTTATTTTCCTGTCTTTGAACAAAAAAAAAAGTTAAGCGATAAATTGCCTACCTCTGTTAATTCAAAATATAATTAGTTTGAATGATCTTTGTTTAAGAGCCCAGATAAACTAAGATAATCTTAATTTTAATGTGACACGACCCCTATTTTTCCTTGTGAATAATGAGAATAAAGAAGTCATTAATTAATACCAAGGTATCTTCATAAAAGATGGTATCTGGTGGTGCTAAGACACTGAAACATCGGTTGTATTAGTAATTGATACTGTATAATTGAACATGAAGATAGTCGTCTGTTTTTAACCTCAAAGCTCGGAGTTTATTTGGTGATTACTGAGCTTCTAATAATTAATTTTAGTCCCTTCTTGATGCAAAAATAATTCTTACGATTCCCAGTTCCCACGCAACAGAGGCTTATTAAAGCCCACCTCTCAAATGATTGTGAAGCTATATCATGTAGCAACCCTTTCTGTTCCATTATTTGTAGTAAATTTGCTCCATTTTCATGTCCAATTACATTTTCCTTTGCTGTAATTTACTAAAATACAAGAATATACCTATCTTTTTATTACTGTTTGTCTCCCAACTGTAGTCAATTAGCTCAGCTTAATACATGATTCCTAAGACTTTCAGTATTTTAAGTTTCTAAGATTTGAAGATGAATTCCATTAAGGAATCAAAACTTTTGTAGAATGATTGCCACACACCAGATTCTGAGCAGCGCCACAACCTGCGTTAGCTCACCCTTTTCTGTTATTAAAACCGACTGCAAACCACACTCGCCTTCCAACGTGAACTTCGGAACAGCTACTGCAGTTTCCTGCGCTACATTTAGTGTTAGCACAACTTTTGGCATTAATATAAAAATCCTCTCCAAAGTAATAAGGTCTTCCAAATAACAATGGATATTTAGACTCTAGCTGTAAAGTGTCTAGCTATTTCTCACCATGAATTTACTAATGGCCCTGCCTTTTACCCAATCTAAAGGCCTAGGATGTTTTTCTCATCAGTACAAAGTTAAGAAACCTTGTGATACCTTTCTCCAAACACGGGTCACCCTAAGTAAGTATGAAGTATTTTATACCACATAAATATTCTTAGAACCTGCCCTCCTACATCCGAGCATCCTGAGCATCCTGCTTAATTATCAGCACTAGTCCCAAAACTGTTGGAAAGTACTTCAGCTTCACACTTTAATTTCCCCTTTACTACAATTAAAACTTTAGGTCAGTCTATGCTGGCGTAATTCTCTTCTCTTGGATCTTATATTTTCCCACTATAATTTAGGCTGAAATGGGATTAAAACAGGATCTAGAGTTCTAATCTCGGTTGATGTTTTGGTGTATTCACAGTAATGAGTCCTATTCCCTGCGGTCATGAAGCTCCCAAATGTCAATCAAGCAAACTGATTCAGAAATGCCATTGTTCGGCTCCCACGTCACTCGCCTTCCTCTCATTTTATTGAACAATACCGGAGTTCTCTGATCAGTCATTCGGAATATGAGGCATTATCTGGGGAAAATTCACAAAGTGTCTTGATCTTTCTTTGGGAGATACTGTTAAGGGGCTTCCGCAAGGCAGAGAGCTTGTTTATATTTCTGTCTTTGGACTGCACTGTGGATAGGGGGAAAAAAAAACAAGGAATACCTCCTGAAAGAAAATCATGCCGTAAATCCGTCAAAAATTAATTCGTCCAGTCGAATGTTACATTTCTATTTTCGTGTTGTAAGCGTACTTATTTGTCATCTAAAAAAGTATCACGGGGCGGGGTTCAGTTGACATGCCCCCACTTCCAACCCGGTTTCACCCATCTAATAAAACTGATGTGTTTACACAAGTTAACTAAGAATTTATTTGGGAACTGGGAAGAGCTAAGCTTCACTAGGAAGCTCTCTCCCTGCTCACTCTACCCAGAACTCACTCGCTTTTCCCAGTCACAATCCTGGGTCATTCGTGCTTGCGTCCCCGCCCTGAGACAATTCCCAAAGCTGAAGGCGTCTATAGTGTTACCAACTCCAAACAGCCCAAATTAATAATCAACTTAATTCATGGAGGACTCAAGCCTTTATCCTCAGTTCCCTGAAGGCAGCGGGTGTGGAGCCCGGCTCCTGCGAGCACTTCCTTGCAGGGAAGCAGGCGTGCAGGGACAGATGTCAGGGGAAAAGCGATCGATGGCGACTTTCACCTACAGGGTTATGGGCAAGGTAGCAGGAATCAACCCTCTAACTGTGGGTTCTCAGATCGGAATTCCTGCAAACGCGACAGTCTCGCAGGCTCGGGCTACTGGCCTTTGCAGCACCCTTTTGCCACACGCACTCGTCTTCTGTGCACTTAGAGCTGAGGTGACAAGTGAAGGCCGCAGAGGTGGGGACAGAAGGTGGAGCTACTCTCGGGTGGGTCGTGATCGATCAATTTAAAGTAAAAGATTTAAAAAAAAAAAATTCCAGGCTTCCCTTCGGAGAACGGAAGGATAGCTTCCCGCGGCCTGCTCGTCCTTGCTACCGGGGGCTTCCGAGCAGCCGCATGGAGGTCTCGGCGGCTGGTGGCCCGAGCCCAGACCCCAGGCTGCAGCCGGCTCCGCAGGACGAGCTTTACGTAGCTGGCGGAGGGCGGCTGAGCATCTCCGGGAGGCTCCGGTTCCCCCGGCACCGAGGCGCGAGTTGCACGCCGGGCCAGCGCCGCACGCGCTTTTCCCTTTCTCAGCAAGCGGGAAAGGCCTGCTCTCCCAGAGAGCAGAAAGCCGGAGGCCTGGAGGCACCCGGGGCTTGCAGGAAACCCGAGCTCCCTGTGACAAGCTCAGCGAGAAGGGGCGGGGGAGAGCCCAGCAAGCCGCCCGGAGGCGGGCTAAGCGAATTCCTGAGAAAAAACCCCTCTGGAAGAAGCTAAAGACTTCTGCCCCTCCCCCGACCCTCGGCCTTCCTTCTAGTTGCCTCTGCTCCATCTTGCTCTGCTCTCACCTGCGACCTGGCTGAGGGCTTCGCCCCTCACCCCACCCCACCCCACCCTTCATTTCCATCTCCTTCTTGACCTTTCTGAGGCCTGGGCCAGGGTAGCCAGGGTGTTGCAGAGGAAATGAAATTGTTCAGGAGATTACAGTGGGGCTTTTGGCTAGACTCCTACCCACCCACCCCCTTTCTCCTGCTGCCACGTTAAGTATCAACTTGTATCTCCCCTCACAAGAATAGACAATTTTTCTCGCTTATTTGCAGTTTTGCAAAGTTCGACACACAGATCAGTGAACCTTAAGCGCCCTTGTGCAGACACATATTGTGGAGGTTTGTCAAGAACTCAAGGCAGCGATTATAATGACAGGTGAATCCAGCAGCCCCAGGGGGAACCTGACCTAAGTCCAGGACTTACAATAGGTTAGAGACCCAAAGACTCCTCAGACGATTCAAGCAACAGGTACCTCTACCAAGCAGGCTTTGGAGAGTCTTGGTCCTGGACTGGACTCAGTAGGTGTACCTCAGTGACCAGAGACTCAAGGCCCCCACTATGTGTCTTCCCCTGGGAGATCCCTTCTCTCCAGATTACTCCAGAGTCACATAACAGCAGAAATCTCAGAACTCTCCTCTCTGCTTAGGCATAGTCAGGCCTGGCTTCAGCAGACCTCGGTCTTGTACATATTCTTACAGGATTCAAAATAGAGAGGAAGGTTGTGGAAGAAGAGAAGTTGAAGCAGAAAGGGACCAGGGCACAAAAATAACAGATGAGAGTCACAACGGGGAACAAGCTCTTTCTTACCCAAATTTCCCCCAATTCTCCAGATCTGGGAAGAGATAACTAGTCCCAGTCACTACCTCCTCCTGGAGGTCACTTCCCCGAGTGACATTTCACACCTGAACCTGGTTGAACACAACCTGAAGAGAGGAAGGAGCCACGTAGCTTAAGAGAGATAAACAGCTTTATAGGGCATAATAGCCTCCCTGTAGCTAGTCTGCTCTTCACAGAAAGCCTGGCAGGTTCAAGCTGCAGGAACCTAAGTGCTCTGTTACACAACCAGTCTCAGCCTGAGCCCACCATGTTCAGCCCAAATTAGATTGACAGAAATGAGGAAGCTTAGGGTCCCTTCTCCCGCCTGGTCTGTTCCGTGATGAGTAGATGCTCTCACAGAAATGAAGCTGGTCTTTAGAACCATATTTGCAAGTGAGAGTTAGTCATCACTGTGAAGAATACAAGACTAGACCACTGCTGATGTAGAGTTTGGGGCGAGGGGGGCGGGTGTCAGAGAGGTTTGCTTCCTCCCAATTCAGAAATTCAGCTTGACTCAGACCTTCTAATAGATGTTTGTGTCTAGGTTATCAAGGAGTGCTGGTGTGTGTGTGTGTGTGTGTGTGTGTGTGTGTGTGTGGCATTTCCAATGCCGAGTTATCACATAAAGAACTACGTAAAGAGAAAGCGTCTTACAGGGAAAGAGAAGCTAGAGCGTCCCCAGCACACCATCTGAGGAAGTCTTCCTCATTAAAGAAATCCTTTGTATGCTGCTGCTGCTGTTTCCTTCGCAGATCTGCGCCCGGCCACACTGAAGGAGGCAGCTGCAGTAGCTGCTGCTGCTGCTACCTGCAGCAATGTGTCCCTAGCAGCAGACTTGCTGTCCCCAGTGTGTAAGGCCCAGGCTTTGCCCATTAGTCTGTGACTGAAAACAATCCCCCTGCTCCAAGCAGCCTCCGCAATGACTACCCCAAATCCCTAAGCAGATTCCTGGACTTGGAGAAAGAACAGTTCAGGGCATGAGTATCTAAATGCAAGAATCCTACTCCATTTGGAAACCAGTAATAAAATCGTGTGTAATAGCAGGTATCTGTGCCTATATGTATGACAATTTCATACCTTTCTTCTTAGAATGACACTGAAGAATTTTTCTCCTACATAACAGGAAATTCGGTTTTCACATCTTGGTTCAACCTTCTGCAAACCTTATTGTGCCCCCCCCCATTTTAATGAAAGAAGAATTGTACAAGCCACTGCTTTGTCCCAGAGCTGAAACAAAGACTAACTCACAGAGAAAGCTCTCCAAAATGTCCTCTTCTCTGATTTGGGAGGAAAGCTCAGGGAGTCGCCAGCCCATAATTGTGGCTGCTATTTAATCCTCCTTGGTACACAGCTCATCTTCCCACTATGCAGAAGTACCATTGAGATATGACTAACCTTTAGGGTTATATCCCAAACTGGGAGTCTGGGGCTTACACTTGGATTGTCTGGGCCTCTTCTAACCTGAACAAAAAGGATTTGAAGAAAATCACATTTTTCCCTCGCAACAAAGCATTCCTAATCACTTCAGCTTGTTGGTGAATTTTTATTCCCATGTCCACTTGGGGTATTGAAATCGATCGCTGCAATATTTAATATATTACACTCCTAGGGTCATTGCTCTCCTAAGACCAAATTCTCTCCCTCTTGCCCTCAACTCAGCCTGGCTCCTACCCTCCCACTCCCATCTGTCCGAGGCCCTCTGTTTATCTGTCCACCGAACGCCTTTAATTTGTAGCCCACCCAGGCAACTTCAGCATGTTTATTCTGTTTTCTTCTAGTATGGACAATTCTGAAAGCTCTGGGCAGCAGCACACTTAAGGGAAAATGAGGAGCTTAGTAGATTGGAGAAAATTAACCTGCCACAAACAACCTCATTAAAGAACTGCCTACCAAGAGTTAAGAATTAATAGCAAAATGGATGGGAAAAAAACCCCTTGAGTGAAGAGACCTTCAACCCCCTTTCCTGAAAGGTGCATAATTTACAGACCAAACCTAACATTGAGTTTTATTTCCCGTTCCTAGTGACCTGTCCCATAACCTTGTAATCCACTGTGGGGGCGTTTTTCTCTTTGGTGCCTTTGGTCTTTTTTTTTTTTTTTTTAATAAGACTGTAGGTTCTCAGATCCAAATGCTTTCTAATATGTACAGGTACATATGATATATATGTATATATAATTCCATTCACATACAAATATATGTATTTGGTCAAAAATGCACTTACATTGTTTGGGGCCTTTTAATTTAGAAAGGCACTTTAAAAGACTCCCGGGTTCCCTTTGGGAATTGCTAGATGATTTGAAGAGTGCCCTTAAAAGAATTGTGTTTGGATAGGAGAGGGGGTGGGGGAGTCATGCAGAAAGAAGCATGAGAGACCAGACCCAGAGCATAGTATAGATTTAGTGTTCTGATGGGGCTGTGGCTTATTTCCTATATGAAGTTCAAATTTAAGTAAAGCCCATGTCTATGGGCTGTAAGTTGCTCTCCTAATGTTTTATTGGGCAGTGTATCCTATATTGGCATTTTATATGCATAATCTCATTTCAGTGCAGAGCTGCATACTAAATCCTGGAGCAAGCAGATGAGAATTCTGTATGGATATTACACTCAATTTCATTGGCTTCAATGAGACTTTGCACATTGCGATTTCCATTGTAATGGCTTATCTTTGGCTAGAATTTTACACATTGACATGCTATTCCTTTGGCCAGGATCCTGAATGAAGAAACCATGTCAATGGCTCAGCCAGCCATAATGATTCCATTCACATTATAGCAGGTAACTGGACTCAATGGTCCTTACAGTATTTATAAAAAGGTTCCTGATTTTCTTTTCCTTAACAAAAAAAAATTTTTTTGCACTTTTCTCCCCCTTGAAGATCACGTTTAAGACCAGTCTTGAAGTATACACTAAAGTTCAGAACAGAGAGATGTGGGAAGTTCACAATCAGGGTGCTTCCGACTCCTCTGGAAATCCTTCTGTTGTGTCATACCAACAAGAGATTAATGCAAATGACAAGATTTCAGAAACCCTGGTAACCCACCTGCAAAATAAGTAATATTTCCTCTCCATTGAAGTTTTACAAGATGAGGTATGTTCCCCTTGTATTTTACTATAATCTCATATTACAATTGCATATATATAATCTCATATTAAACACAGGTTGAAATGTTTAAAATAATATGAAATGCTGATAGTTTAGGGAAAGTGGACATTTTATAGATACTTTTTATCAAGAAGATGGTAAGAGTATATGACTAATTTTCTTGCAGACTTTTTAAAATTCATGATACATTAAAAATGTAAAAGGAGCCGGCAGTGGTAGCAAACTCCTTTAATCCCAGCACTTGGGAGGCAGAGGCAGGAGAATTTCTGAGTTCAAGGTCAGCCTGGTCTACAGAGTGAGTTCCAGGACAGCCAGAACTATACAGAGAAACCCTGTCTCAGAAACAAAGAAACAAACAAAAATGTAAAAGGATTTTTAAAAAGAATTTTTAAAGGATTTAAATGTTTTTATTATTTTCTTAAAAGCATGTGGACAGCAGAACCACTGAACAATTGTAATGTTAACCAAACTCTTCTACTTTAAAAAACAAAACAAAACAAAAAACAAAACCTTCCTTATGAAAAAAAAAAGTGTACTAGTCCTCTTTTTAAAATCAGATAAGAAACACTTGAGCCATAAAGATGTACACTCTTAATTCTCAATCACATACTTTAAGCTTGTTTAAGAAGTCTTTTATTATTAACAGAAAAAAATAAAATTGCCTTTCTGAAGGCCAATTTGCCACATGATGTGTAACACTTGGAACAAAATTAAAAGCACCTCTGTACATTTGCATCTGGCAACGCACTCTGTGTTAGACCCACAGCCATGTGTCTGTGGAGTGGAGCTCTTGGGTTTGGTATACACGCTGTTTGTGATACTCAAAGCAGAGTATCTCAGCATTTGAGGGCCAAGAAGCTGGGATGTTCTGGCCCTTCACCCCAGCAAGCAAGCGCATCAGTGATCGCAGCTTCCATACTGCCTCTCTCAACTCTGGTGTAAGTTTAGCTCTTCCTCTCTTTCCACCCCAGGAGAAAGGCCTCCACCTGAGTGTGAGGGTTAGGTAGGGGAAAGGATGCTGGGAGCTAAGAGGGTGGGAGAAGAGAAAAAGGGAAGACAGAGGGAAAGTGTGAATAAGACTGTCCATGGTAATTTCTACGATAACATGCAGTTTTTAATTCAAGTAGGTGTGGTAATGAAAACATCTGAAACCTTAGCCTTCCTTAGGGCTGCATATTTTGGACCCAATGCAGAGGAAGAAAACTATCCTTTGACATTTGCCCTGCTGACAATCAGGGTATTCATCTGCAGGGAGGGGAAACAGGGAACTTGAGGAGGATGAGTGTGAACCATGCTTTTCTTTCTAGCAGATCCAGGAGTCCAGGCCCTTCCAGGGTGTTTCAGAGACTGACGAGCAAGCTGTAGCCTAAGAACTCCCATGCATTTGTGTGATAGCCAACTTTCACAGGAGAGGGGCAGGGTGGCACAGTCCCTCTTCCATGCAGGACCTCACCACTGACCATCACTCACCACAGGCATTGTGGTTTTTCCCGGAGCTAACTTAAAGGAGGCAAGACCAAGCATGGAAATTCTCTTCCAGCCTTCCAGTGCCTCTGCATGCTTCTTTAGTATCTCTCTCCAGGAGAGTTCTGATGAATTGGTCGGTTTGTCATCTTGGACAAGAGGATGGCATCCACACACATGGTTGTTTCCCTCTCTTCCTCCCCAGCTTCCGGCCTGGGAAGGCTTTTACAGATCTGTGAGCTCCTTGCTAAGCTGCTACTATTTGGGGGTCTCTAAGTCTACTGACTGGTAAGTCTTTATCCAAAAAGCTCAACACAAGCATATTGATAGTGACAATTAGAAGAGTGGATCCTTCTGGAGAACCTCAAAGCTTTTCTCTACTCCAGTCCATCCTGGGACAGAAAGAGAGTCTTCTGACTTGTTCCATACACCCGACCTAAAGGGAGACTCAGACGTGAGCTTCGAAAACCTAAAAACCTAGATTCTTTCGTTGTTTCTCTTAAGTATGTCTTTCAGACTACATGTTTGTGCACACACACACACGGGGGGGGGGGTGTCCTTATGTGCCACAAGCTCTCCTAATTCTTGTTTAGAAGCCACCCATGTCTCTAGTCAGAAACTCACTGTCCCTTTCAACAGGGGGATACTATTGTCCACACCCCACACCCCCAGTTAGACACCAGTCTATGTAGCTATGGTCCAGGCCGTAAAAACAAAGTATTGCTTGGCATGTATTGTAAATCTACCATCACAGATCTAGAAATCCTGGGAGCCAAGTGTTGGCTGCTCCCTCAGGAGGGAAATATTAAACTGGACAAAGTTTTGTGGAGTGCCCACTAGCCTACTTCTAAGTGCTACTGTTAGGTCTTAGAAAAATAAGGTGAGGAGATCAGCATGAAAGGTAGTGACAGGGTTTGGCACCACAAATTTGGGGGTTGTGTTTTTCAAAGCAAACCAAGTGATCTTTAGGTAAAGCCAAATACACAGGAGGAAAACATCCTGTTTTGAGAGAGACAGGAAGTGTAGATGCACAGCTCAAACCTGTAAGTGTGTTAATTACTCAGGAAAAGGGCTTGGGAGCCCAAGGCTCGAATTTGGTGAATTCATGCAATTTGGAGCATTCCGACTTAGTATTGATCCCTAAACTCAATTTTGAAAACAGCCTCCACCGCAGATGTGTGAGTTGTGTTATCCCGGTATTTGTGCGCATCGATTGACTAAAATAAAATGCATCATACTCTCCGCAAAGAAGGAAGAAGCAGGGACAGTCACAAGAGGAATAGCAGAAAGTGCATAGTTAATATGGGTTGTATGCCAATCCGCCAAACAAGTGCTCTAATCTCAGGGGGATTTCACGTAATAGCTAATTTGGTGAGAGCGAGAGTGCACAAGCAGAGGGCCATCTAAGAAGGGAAAGGAAGATAGCTGAATACAGGTTTTCTCCCTCACTGGAATTAACATTTCCCTGTGATTTGCATCAACTAATGTCCAAACCTTCACTTACAGTCCACCCAAGCCAGATTTTCTGCCATCAGTGTAGGCTCAAGAAGAAATTTGCGTGTCATAGTGAAATGTTGTAAGACAGGCGGGCAGCAGACTGCTTTTCCCTTGGACCCACCAGGTCCTAAGTCCCTGGAAAGGCCGCAGGATCGAGCCCTGGAGGCGCTGTCTGCCTGCCCCTCAGCCCTTTCAGGGCCAGCAGGACCCGTGGGATTCTGTCCTCAACGTTCTAGAAATGAACCCAGCGCCTGCTTGGTTTTGCCCATTCAAGTCCTTGATCCTAACTGGCTGGACAGGGACAGGGAGGTGACCGGAAGAGGAGATAAGAACATTTCATCTTAAAGAAATTATTTTCCATGTTAAACAAACAGAACCAAACTTCTTCCTCATTTCTCTCATTTTATGAATCCCTTGTAGGTTTCTAATGAAGAAACTGTGTGTGTCACCGCGCATAAGAGAGAAAAAGAGGGAGGGAAGGAGAGAGCTCTTTAAACAAAAGACAAGGAGGCCCAAGCAGGGGCCTGGAGCCTTCCCTGGAGCCTGCTCAGCCTGAAGACCCTCCAGTTTCCCAGCCAGGCAGGCATTTTGGAGAGGTTCTACCACCGAGGCGGAACGGTCCGGCGCTCGCGCTCCATGCAGCTGGAGAAGAGCTAGAGACAAAGCTCGGATCCAAGGCCTCACAGCGCGGCTCCAATCAGCGCCCCGAGCTAGCAGGCCTGCGGTCGAGGCACGACCCCCTGCGGGCTGTGACCGGGAAGGGGAGCCTAGGCCCTGCCCAGGCCTTCCCGGGGCCCTGGGTAGCCCCGGCTAGCCAGACTCCCCCCGTCGCACTCAGCCAGCTGCATTTGGGTGCTCGCGAGTTCAAAACACACTCTCTCATTAATTAAAAGCTGGATAGTCTTGTCACTTTCTTTCCTAGCCGAGGAAGCGCCTCGAGAAGTCCCCGCAGTACTCTTGGCCCTCGCGTGAGGCCTTGGAGGTCGAGCGATCATTTACTGCCCTCTGATTGCGCCGAGGACCAGGTTAGCTCATAAAGCCTTTCACACTCAACAATGGGGATTTTCTCAACAATTAACAAGAAACAACATAATAAAGCCATTTACAAAGACCTTGCTATTTACTATAAATTAGGCACTCTTTAAGAGACCAGTGCGTAATTTCACACACTTTACAACTGGGGCTGCATTTTAAACACCCGGGAAAACAAGCTTGTTGCACTTTCCTGTGACCTATGCGCTGAGCACCTCTGTTTCCCCTCTTCCCCAGTAGCAGCTTTGTTTGCATTGCTGCACTCCAACCTCCCAGCCGAGGGTGGGTTTCCAGGTCACTGTCTCACGTTTCCCCGTTTCCAGGTCATCATTCCACTTGCAGATGCACTGAAAGAAGTTCCAAGGGATAGGAACCACCAAACCAAAGCAAGCAGGCCTGGCACCACGTTATTCCCACTCTAGGAGTTGCACCGGGCCTGGCCAGCGTGCTCCCTCCCCACACGTTAGGCCTCTGCTCCTGAGCCTGTTTCCAAGAGGAGATCCGCAGCCATGCTGGCCCCGGCCCTTTGCCCACTTGCCTCTTACAAGCGCATTTTGGAGGCCTCGGAATCCTCTAAGCAATGCAAAGATCTGGGTCTCTTTTGCCTGGGGAGGAGGAATGAGACCTGGGCAAGAAGGTGAGAAATACAGGACAGCAAGTGCAGGCATGGGCGATGACTTCAGGACTCAAGAGAAGTTCAAACTGAGGGGAAGCAGTCCACTCTGATGGAGAGAAGGCCCTAGGTGGCCGACGCGCCTAGCTGCCCTCTGCTCTCGGCCTTATGGCCTCTTGGACTGGAGGCTGCGCAGGACGAGCTGGGGTGCAGGCTCTTCTGCCTGGAGGAGCGAAATCGTCGCACAATCAGAGGAGAGCAAGATCTGGGCGGGAAAAGAAAAGTCACAAAGAAATTTGTTTGCCACCATGCAAAATGGCGGCACTTAAACATCTTTTTGGTGATGATGGTGGCCCTGGTCGAAGAACCCAAGGATGCTCTGAGTCTGTAAAGTGCCCAGAGCTCGGTGGCTGCGGAAAGCAACCCTGGAAACCCTCTCAGCCATTTGCCTGCAGCCTTTGGCTGGCTCCAGAGTCCCTGGTCTTTCCTCCCAGGCCAGTAGGCCGAAGCCCGCGCCAGCAGCCCCTGGCCACTGACCCCTGTTTACAAACACAGCCTGGGGGCGGGGTGGGGCCGGCCTGTGCGCGGGTTTGAGGGCTGGAAGGGAGGCTGTGCACTGCCGAGGACGCCACCAGCAGAGAGGAACCAGGAGTTGGTGCGGGAGAGCAGGCCGGCAGCTGGAAAGGACTGAAGGCCTTGTTTTTGAAACTGTCAATTCCCTCAACCCCTATTGTGAGGGCTTCATGCAAAACATCTCAGGCCTTTTAAAGTAGGAGCTTGTGAGGCCTCCACAGTTTGAAAAGGAGCTAGAGTAGCAGGGGCCTAGGGCATGGGCAAAGACTGATAGCTGCCTACCCCCTTCCTCTTCTCCGTTTTTTAAAGCAAAAGAGGGCCTGCCAAACAGGTAAAATGCGGCCCTTCCCCACCTCCTGGATAGGCCTTAAGTACCCAACCCCCAGGCTAGTTTGTAGAATGCCCTTTGGCCTAGGGAGCAAACTATAACCCAAGCCAGAGGGAAGGTAGCTGTTCCTCACAGGGAAAAGGAGAATCCTGGAGATAACAGAGGTGACAGGGAGGACTGACGCCTGAAAATAGATGCCCTGTTTTCTCCTTGCCAATTTACTGAGTTTAGCTGGTAGAGAGCCTTGAAATTTTTTTTTCTCCTTCCTATTTGGGCGCTGGGAAATCCCTCCCTCCACATGTCCTTTTCAGCAGGAAGATGTTTTCAAGGTGAAGCAAAAGTCACATTTCTTTCTTTTATAGGTGCTGTTTTATTGTTTTTTTTTTTAAAGGAAAATTTCACTGTATTTTTGTTTTCTTTGAAAGAAAAACAATGCTTTCGGGGAATTACTTTCACCTACATCTTCTCCTGTGTGCAAACAAAACTCCCATTCTCATATCAGAAGAAATTTCCAGCCTAATTCTTGTTAGTTAAGAACTTTGTGGAATTTCTAGACCACTGAAAGTCACCCAGACACAAATAAGATAAAAATCCACACATCAGCCCATCTAGTTTGTGTTATTGCTGTTTAGTGGGGGCTCCTTGTTGGTTTTCAAATAAACAACCATTATTGAGGTTACTCCACTGTAATCAAGTAAGGCAATAGACAGGAACACCCATTCTAAAAAGTAAATAGGGGATGGGGGAAAGCTGTATTTTTCTATAAGGCAGATAACCTGACTGGGAAAGAAAGTACACACATCTCTTTAAAAAATAATTAAATTTTCACTTCACAGGCTTATCAGGAAATTACCTGGAATAAGTTTGCTTCACCAAAAAGTCAGAGAAAGGGATTTCTCTTACACTTTCCCCATGTCTGTTGAGCTAATTTAGACACAGGAACCAGTGGCCCTAGAGCCTTTCAGGACTTAAAGGAACAAACCCATTCCCTGAAAACATTTAAATGTAAAAATTCAACCTGTCAATGGAGGTAACTTTTGCTTTTCCTCAGTAAGGCTTAACTTTTGAACAAATGTGACATTTATAGCAGCTGAGAAAGACCTAGAAATTGTCTTTAATCATAAAACAACCCAAATAAAATAAACTGTTCTGGGACTAATTCCCACAGCAGGATGGGAAACCAGATGAGGGCTACTAGGAGTTGAAAGAATACCTTAGATTTGCACACTAAGACTTACTATGTAGTACACTTTAGTGACAGAAAGCCCCACCTCAGGGTTTGCTGTGGCTGGTGTCTTACAGGGACACCGTGGGATAAAATTTATGTTGACTACTCAATAGCTTCCCTCTTGATGGTATCACTCTGGTATGCCTCAGCCCCCATTCTGCTCATTAGCAGCTCCTAGAAGCTGAACCTATTGATACTCTGAGGATTGGGGACCAAGTGTCCAAGCTGGAGCCTCATATTTTGTCCAAAATTATATGGGATATTTGTCTTAATTTGTATTTATTCCATCTTACAGTCTTCCACACTCAAGATCTGTAGACTTAAAATAGATTCTCAGTTTATAATTTGGTAACAGTCTGTAGCCACCATGGAAAGTCTAAATGCAGCAGTCTCTGTACTTGAACTTTCTCGTCTTGTCACTAATTAAAAGAGTGGAAATTACAGACTTCCCCTGTGTAGGTGTCATACTTTTTACAGACTGCTTTGCTTTTGTTTTTTTTTGTTTGTTTGTTTGTTTTGTTTTTCTTTATAAAGACAACTCACTGTCCCTAGATCCTGCATTGCCTTCCAAAGAGGAAAGGACTCAAGCTCAGAAGCCAGTTCAGGTTTCTGGGACTTTTAACTGAGAATATGGACTAGTCTTTGGAAATATAGACTAACATGTATTCAAGAATAACATTCCCCAATTTTTGCTTTGACCATATCTATGATTCCAATAAAAACAAAATCCAGTGAGCCTACATCTGGCAACATGTAGGAAAGGAAGGAGGGCAGCTCAGAGCATCTGCTCTCTCCATGCACATGCATCTGGATGCAGGCATTCTCAGCCTCTGTCCTTTACAGCAGGAGGAAAAGCACAGATCATACACAGCAATTAGGTCTGAGACCATCCAGAACTATCTGAAACTTTTATAGACAAAAGGAAAATTTCAAAGGGAGTAGGCATTAAAAGGTTAAGGAAAATAAATAGCTGAATTTCCATGAGAAATAATGATTTAAATTCACATAGTAAACATTTCATTGGTGTTTTGTTTTGCTTTGTGATTTATGGTCTATAGATGCAACCTCTTAGACTAAAGATAACAAGGATCTAAGATACATAATTTGGTGACCCAAGAATTATTAGATTCAACTTTCATTAAAATAACAACTGATCTTTGCTTTACTTTCTTAAATATGAAACTTTTTAATAGTTGGTCTGTGACAAGTTTGAAAAGTTTTTCTGTTATTTGAGAGGAAGTTTGCCAGTGTTATGCCCAGAACCTGATTGGTCTCATCACAAAGTATTACCACAAAACTGCACCCAATAAACGCATTTCTTTCAGGCAAAAACATTACAAGTGGAAATGTCAACAAAGCCATTCATTCTTGTTACCCTTCTTCAATCTGGAATAAGTAGAAATCTATGGAACCAGGAATTTTAAACAGTGTTTTTAATTGAAAATAAAGCTAAAGCATGCTTTTCAACAGTGCAAATTTCCATAATTTTGATTTACTGCTCTCATCTTTACAATACAGTACACCAGCATAGCCTTACCAAGGGTAGACCATTTGCATGTGGAGCTACTTTGATTTTAAGTGCAAATATAGATAGTCACCTCTGATTGTCACTTGCAGTAGAAACTCTCCTGTTTTATACACAGGATGGCCTGAAACAGAAGTTTAGAGAGATGCAGAAAAAAGCATAAGGTAATAAAATCCAAGTGCCTGAGTTCTGATACCAAAAAGCCCTGAAATCAGTTTTTTCTCTTGGGGTGTGGTGTTATGACTCTTTTTCTTGGTTGTATTTACTGCTTGGTCACTAGGATGAGTTAGACCATTAAACATCCTGCTATTAAGAGAAATGTTTTAATTGTTTTGAAAGCTTGAAGAGTTATCTTCAGATCAGAAGATAAGCAGGATCGCAGCAAGTCATCCTATTTTAAATGTTTGGGTGAGAGCACAGAAGGGACTTTTCCAATTGCAAGGAGTGACTGTAAAGGTGAAAAAAAAAAGCACATCCTTTAAAAAAAAAAGTATTTCTTTTACTTCTCACACAAAAGGCAGCTTTTAAATCAGCATCCAATCAGGAGGCATGCCCCAATCTTTCCATTAAAAACAAAAACAAGAACAACAAAAACAAAACAGTTAAGTGCAACTACTCTTGGAAAGGGGATCGGGGTTTTTTAAAAAAGAGACACCCCACAAATAAGAGCTCCAGAAAATTACATTTGGGCTCACAGAAACTTCTTGCTGCCTCATTGTGTAACCATGTAACCTAACAAACTTCCACTGAATACCAGTTACACTTTCAGGTCTCATTGTGTAACCATGTAACCTAACAAACTTCCACTGAATACCAGTTACACTTTCAGGTCTGAAAACTAGTGCATAAACTTAATGGCTCATTGTAATATTTATTATTCAACCTTTTGACATTTATTTGTAGCAGTTGAATTGAGGTACCGGTGCATTATTAGCATTGAAACAGTAAAGTGTTCCAGCTCTACCATAATAACTGAGTTTTACTTGAGTCTTTAGCCTGAAGTAGTCTGTGGTATGTAAACCAACCCTTCTCCCACCCCGCCCCCACCCTAAAAAAAAAAAAAAAAAAAAACCCGCAATGGGAAAAAAAAGTAATCCGATTTCTGTCTTCAAAATGCGATAAACCAGGACTCCAAAGGGGGTGTAACACCATTAATGGACTTGGTACAAGCCATCCTGTGCAGTTTACAACAAAAGGAAGGTAATATGGTTCAAGAAAATATCTTCCAAAACATTTTTTTTATGAATTAAATTTCCTGAATTTGTGACTAGGTGGAAGAGGTATTGCAGAACCGCCCAGCTGCCATTTCCATATAGGATGGGCCTTGTGAGGAGGTTGGGAATCCTTAGTGGTGTTTAAGGAATACGCTGGCCACAAATCCCCATCCTTCCCAATAATGAGTGAAGGTGGACAAGGAAAATTTGCCATGAAATTAAATGGCCTTTTCACTGCTGATGCTACATTGCTGGCTACCTTTTTGCGTCTGTTTAAAACTGTAAAGTCATCCAGTGTTCCTTCATGTGTCTCAGTTTTACCTGTAGGACGAGGGCTTCTAGCTGATTTCAAATTTGGTTTGACTGGAGGTGTCTGAAGGACTGGTCGTTTGCCCAGTACTAGTGTCCGGTAATTTTTTCTCACCCTGGCACCAAATTTATATTCCCCATCCTCAGGTTTTGGAGATCCTAAAGTGCATGAGAGGCCCTGACTCTGAGCCAGAGGGTTTAAGGAAGGCGTTTCTTTCTCAGGGCATGCAAAGCCTTCCTTGGCTGTGGGTAACAAGGTGTCCTCCTCTTTCTTCTCAGTCACACTGTAAAACTCACCCTCGGTATCATTGCACTCCCACTTTAGCTTATTTGTAATAAGATCAGGTTCATATTCTTCATTAGCACTACTGTCTTCTACTTTGATTTTAATATTGTGCAGAAATGGCAACGTCTTGCCTGTGTCAGTGCAGAGACTCTCAGCTTTAGTTGCTGCTGCTGCTGCCGCTGCCGCTGCCACTGCTGCTGCTGCATCCACTCCGGGATCAGTTTGAGGAGAGGGCAAACCCGTAGCAAATTCAGGACAATGAGGGATTTTGGAATCTTTTCCTGAATTTGCTGTTGTTCCACACGAATCATTATCTAAGAACCTAGCGGCTATTGTGCTGTTCTCAGCACAGTGTGTAGTAGGAGTTGCTTGTAGGCAGTTCCTAGCCTCTCGGAGTATTCTTTGTTGTGGAAACACATTGTTTGTCTTTGGGCTAGGTGAAGAGGCCCCCTCTGCCAGGCAGTTAATTGTCAGGTCAGTTCTCTTTACAGTACTGGAAATTTCAGAGTGTGGGAATGTAATCTCAGATACCCTATCGTTTCTTATCTCTGGGAAACAACTCCCCATGCTGGCCCGGCAGTACACCGGAGCCCCTTTGGGAGCCCAGCTCTGCAGATTCCACTCCTCTGGCGACTCGGCTTTGACACTACTCTTGAGGTCGGGAAGTCGGCCGGCATCCTCGAAAGCAGCGGGTTTGGTTGCAGCGGCGGCGGAGGCCAGATGGTACAAGAAGTTGGCCTGTGCCTGCACGCTGGGAGGCTTGCAGAAGCTGGTGCGCCTGAAACGGATGCTCTGCACTGACACTTGGCTGGACCCGGAGCTGGAGTCTGACTCCGTGGATGAGTCCTCCTCCTCGGAACTGATTTCACTGGAATCCGAGGCCCCGCTGCCCCCCTCTTCCTCCTCCTCTTCCTCCTCCTCCTCTCCTTCCTCCTCCTCTTCCTCTGAGGACACGGAGTTGCTGGAGCTGGACAAACTGGAGCCAAAATCCGAGTCATTGGCCGCATGGTCGGAGTAGGAGCTGGACTCGGAGTCGCTGCTACAACTCTCGGGAAAGCTTCCTAGATGGGGCTGCGACCGGTGGTGGTGAGGGGGGTGGTGACTCGGCGTTGGCTGCTGGGCCCGGTGGTGATGGTGATGATGATGGTGGTGATGATGGTGGTGGTGGGGGGGAGGCGGGCAGAAGCCGTTGACCAGATGAAACCTCTCCAAGCAAGTGGCCCCGGCGGCCGCCGCCGCCGCCGCCGCCGCCGCCGCTGCCGCCGCCGCCGCCGCCTTGGCTTTGTAGGACTTGGGCAGCAGCAGCAGGCGCCGGGCGCCGGCGTGAGGCGGCGCGAGCAGGCAGTTCTTGGAGCCCCCGCGCTTGCGCTTGCAGCGGTAGGCCAGGCTCACCGGGCCGCCCGCGCCCGCGGTCGCCGCCTTGGGCTGGGGCCCGGCCGCCTGGTAGTAGGCGGCGGCGGCGGCGGCGGCGGCAGCGGCGGCGGCGGCGGCGGCGGCGGCGGCAGCCGGGTGCTTGCTGCACAGCAGGCTCCGAAAATAAGCGGGGTCCGAGTGGAAGGCGACGTAGTTTCCCTGCAGCGGGGCAGTTTCATAGTTTAAAGAGGGTTTGCAAGGCGAGCGAACGATCTCCGGGTAGTGCGAGCCCGGGTATTTGCTAAAAATCTGAGGTAGATGGGCGGCGGGGCGCGCGGCGGCGGCGCCGGGACGCTGGGACTGCGCGCTGATTGGCAGGGGCCGCGCGGCTCCGCTCAGGCCCCGCCAAAGTTGGTGCCTGTCCTTCCAAAAAGCCGGGCGGGGGCTGGCGGCGGCGGCGCGCTCTGGCGGCGGCGCCTTTGTGGCCAGGGCCCGACCGACCCTCCTTCGCTTGGTCTTGAGCACACGCTCGGTTTTGCAGGAGGTGTAGAGCGCTTCTACATCTTCCCGGGAGATGAGCGTGCATTTGGCCGCGTGGAAGGCGATACTGTTGATTGCTTTGAGTTTCCGCAACTCCTCCAGGTCGCAGTGGTGCTTTTTCACTTTCAGATGATCCATGCGCTTGTGCACGGTCGTCCTCGGGATGTTTTTCAGCAGATCTGTGAAGACTTGGGAGAGAGCAAACATTTGCTTTCCTTTAATGATGAGGTAGCCGAGCCTCACGCCATCCACCTCTTCGAAACCTGACTTCAGGTCTCCCATCTCGGGCACTAAATGATCCCCACCATTTGCAGTAAATATATACGTGACGCATACATACACATGTATGTATGTTAATCCTCCGCCAGATGCTGCGTGTGTCTCAAGGCATCCTGCTAATAAAATAACAAAGACTGTTATTCCCGGCGAAGGGAGTGCCAAACTCTAGGCGAATTACTGGGGTGGGGGGGGGGG
>NW_022196897.1:5858511-5874676 GCF_008632895.1 Mastomys coucha
GTTTTCGTTTTTTTAAAAAGAGGGAAAAGACCATCCGGTTTCAGATCTGCCAGTGTGTTGGTCTGAATCCTCGGTGCGGATCAGTACCTGGGCCCCGCTACTTCTTCCTTCTCCATTGGAGCACTATGATAATGGAATGTGAAGGGAGAAAGAGAAAAGAAATGCAGCTGCTATTCCCGCCGCTGCTTTAGCTACAAATAAAATGACAGAGTGAAGTGAGCTCGTCCGGAGACACCTTCATCAATTAATTCCCCTAAAGCCAACGCTGATTGGACACTCCTGACAGGTGATGCAATAAAAATTGATATTCCACCCCTTCCCCCCAAAATCTCCTACTAATTAGCATACCCTTATACTGCCACCTCCCCTCCCAAAGTAAATAATACAGCCGGTATATAAATCTTTCCATTAAACTATCGGAGCTCAGAAACAGCCTGACTCACAGACTTCATCAGAAGCAGTGTATGTACGCGAAAAAAAAAAAAAAAAAAAAAAAAAAAAAAAAAAAAAAAAAAAAAAAAAAAAAAAAAAAAGCACCGTATATTCCCCTTTAAAGAAATACTGCCTATTTTTGCTTTATTTGCATTTTACCGATACAGCTATTATCGTTTCAAAGGAAAACATTTAAAAAACATTATCAAGCTCAAATAGATATACCCCACCCGTCTTTTCTTTGGAAAATGAAGCTTAAGGGAAAACGTGCCAGAATAGCCTGGTATTTCCCTTCTGGGAGTGGAGAAGGAGACCGGCTGGGAACTCCAAAGTTAAAACCCGAGGTGACCCACCCCAGCACAGACTTACACTGGCAATTTCTCTGGAGTCCCCCCACCCCCCCATGCCCTTTTACAACCAGAAACAAAGTTATTTGACCAAGAAAGCAGTTCCAGGCTCCAGCTCAGGAACAAGTAACAATTCGCTTCTTTGCTGAGGAGTGGGGCAGGAGAAGGTAGTTTCTCTTCAGGCCCACAACAAAGCACAGATAAGCCAAAAATGAGTACACTTTTCACGATTAAGCAGCCTGGAGGAGATGGGAGGTCATTTGAGTGTCGTGTCCGGCACAGGCTTTAGCCAGGGTCCCGTCCACAGGTCAGAATCCCAGGGAGCAGACACTTCCTTCTGCAGCAAAGGGAAGAAAACGGAAGCTCCCCAAGGTGCTGCCAGAAGTTTTACATAAAAACGAGAAGAAAGTGCTGATGTTTGGTGCAGACCATTTCAGTGGTCGGTGATGGTTCGGCTGGTAGTTTAGATGAATCTTCCACAGCTCCCATTTCCCCCATGTGAAAGCCAGGATCTGTTTTAACAAAATCACTTTGGATGAATATCAGTCTGGTTTAACCTCTTCTTAGTCACTAGCATGGTTTGCTGTCGTTTTCAAGGATATCCAAATATTGCCAATCGAGGGAAAGGGTCTTTCCGCTTGCATTTGCAGGATCTCAGATGGGTGGTTGGCTGCTTTGCAAAATTCAGCAAAATCTTCCGTGTTTGTAACTACAGCATAAATACAGCCCAGGCATCTACATGTTTCCTCCTTCCTCCCAAAATAGACACATCTGTGAGGTTAAAGAATGAACGGATATTTCTGAACCTGTAAGAAAAAAATGCACAATAATTTCTTTCTTCATATTCAAAAGTTCCAGTTTCCCCTGCTGTGATCTGGCCAGCAGGAGCAGGTATGACTCAAAAAGAGAAAAAGAAAAGGAAAAAAGAAAAAAATCGTAAGAAAATCAAACAAACAGAAATCAGACATTCAAAAAGGTAGTTTGCTTGACAAGATGAAGTCTCTCAGCCATGGCTCCCCACCCCCACTCTCATCTTCCTTGTAATTTTCCCAGGAATTTTGAAGAGATTGGGAATATCAAGAAGTACATCCGGAAATTAAGGAAGTCTATTTAAGAGAGTCTGTAACTCAGGAGGTTGGGATTTGAAAAGTCAGCCCTGGACTACTGTCGCTCTCAGCACAGATGTAATCGCCGCTCTTCAACTTAATCAATGTGTGTACAAACCGCGATGTCTAGTTCTTGCCTTTGAAATCTAAGGCTAGCATTTCCATCCAAGAAATCAGAGCTACAGCAAATTACATTTTTGTCCCTTGAATGAGAGAAGGACCACTGAATGGATCTCGTGATATTTCAGGCTTTAAACGTAACCGAGAGGCAGCAATGAACAATGCCTCGCCACAGCTAATACCATCCACCGACTTGGCTTTCTCTGCATCTGGTTCTACCACACCGAGTTTTTCTCTTTCACTTTCACAGGAGGCCAAATGCACAAGCTTTAAGCAGAAATCGAAGTTTCCAGGAAAAGCAAATGCTGGTGTTTGTTGTTTTAAAGTCGAATGACCAGAGCCTTTCTATTGCCAACAACAGTGTTTTAAAATTCCGCCTGATGCACTTATATAGTGCCAGCCCTCTACATCCCACCCACCCCCGCCCACTCCCCTCCTCCAGCTATAAGATTTAGATTAAAGAGCCAAACAGCTAAGAAATAGTAAACTAAAAAAAAAAAAAAAAAAAAAAAAAAAAAAAAAAAAAAAAAAAAGTCTGTGTAGAGGCTCTAAGAAGACATTAAAAAGGTTGGCTGCGGTTCTCTGTTGGGGGTGGGGGGGCAGGGACTTTTGGTTGTTCCTGACTCTTGTTTAGATCCACCCCCCTCTCTTAGTTCCCCTGCACATGGTAGCATGCTTTAGTAAACATTTCAGATCTACCTTTCTGTCCCTTCTCTCTGCCTTTAAAACTGGAAATATAGGTGCTTTTGGAAATTAGTACAATAATGAGCATTATTTTCAAACTGAAGGTGTAATCTGTGGGATCAGCTAGAAACAAGGCAAAGGACAAGGGCTTTAGGCTGGATCTCTACCGACTACTCAGAAAGTGTCTGCATGCTCATAGAGAGGAGCCTTTACACTAGACATCTCAAGTACTCCCATTACACATCTGTCTTTTTGTCTAATACATCCTTTTGTTCCTGTAACTTCTCTATCCTAGTATGAGTGTGTTAAGGCTCCAGCACTGGGGGTTGTGTACACACACACACACACACACACACACACACACACAGAATGTGACAGACAGCTTTCTTATGGCCATCAGCACACGTTGCATATCCGGGGTCTTCTCCAGGCACATTGGGGGTCGATCTCGATAAAAAGACCCAGCAGAGGCCCCTGAGCGCTCACACATGAAAGGCAGGGGACTTTAAGATGGATTTGCATGCACACCGGGGATTTCGATCAATAGCTACCAACATTTATGGCTTAGATTATTAATGCGAAAGCTGGCCAAAAGAATAGGGATGAAAAATTAAAGGTATCTGTTATCAATTATGCTTAAAGTTATGCAATAATTTACTTAGTTTGCCTGGATGTGCAGATCCAGATGTATAAAGTACTATTCTTCAAAAGCCAGGGGGTTTCTTTGATAAATTTGTTGACCATGTCAGCTGCCTCTGCAATCAAAGATGAACCCAATTCAGATGATGGACTGTATTCAAATGTTTTTAAGAGAGGATATATCAACTTCTGTGTTTCTCAAACATATGTACATATGTGGGGGGATATGCTCAAATGAACATGTACATACACACACACACACACTTATCTCTGTAAGTCTAAGGGATGATTGTGAATTTATCACAGTGTGCATGTGATACCCATTGAGTTTGTAAATAAAATGTGACCATTTACTCAGGTTGGAATGCAAATTCTACAGTATCCTAAAAAGTATCGTAGTTTTGAAAACAAAACTGCTTGCTAAAGGAAAATTCTCTGTAGCAAATACAGTTTCTCAAGTATATGCTTAATGTCCACTTATTTCTGTATTTATTGTAAAAAAAAAACCAGCACTTTCAGTTTTTAAAGTGATGGACTGTGAAGATCTGAACATATTTGTCTTTACTTATCCCATATGAGTGTGCTAAATCCACCTTCCGATGCTCTATTTTGATTTATTTTCACTGTATTTTATGTTTAAATACCATAGCAATTCAGTCTGACCTCTTTCCTTGGAGCGCAGTAATGCACAAGGCACTCCCAGTCTTTTAAAGGGTTAGCTGAGAATGCAACAGCAAGTTTCCTAATGGGGAAAGTCCTTTTGAAAATCTAAAGGAAAACCTAAGAGTACTTTTGCATTTCTACACTACAACTGTTATATAATTAAAGTATTGAAGGGCATTAAAATAATCCTTTTTCATCCAAGCTCTCACCCATACATACATAATTTAAATGAGGATCACACACACCATGACCACCACTGTCTAACTCCTCACCATATACATTTGTTTTAGAGATTGCTGGGTACATTTTGTTCAAAGTGAATTCAGACAGAAAAGAGGAGGAATGTCACAAAGGGCCCAACAATGTAGACACAGTGGCTAGAGGAATAAGAGAAATCTCTTAAACTGTTAACTAAAGTCTAATAATGATGATGATGATGATGATGATAATAAGTTTAAAATAATTAAGTCTCATGTCTGAATAGGTTGAAGAGATAGGACAATATAGTGTAAACAGCTCCTCTTTAGCTAAACTTATCTGACATCCCATCTTCTCTTCTTTTTTGGAGGTGAAAATGGTAAGAGGAGAATAATAATTGCTGAAAATGAGGAATAAACTATAACTTAGGATATTTCCTTTAAACTCCTTTTTCTTCTTTTTTTAAAATCTCATTCAAATATATCAGGGCAAGTCTTCCAATAGGCCCATCCTTCTGTTCTTAGACGGTTGAAGAAAGCCCTGTCTTTAACAGAAGTTTGGGACACAGAGTATATGCCATGTTGTCTATTGACCCATAATCAGAATGCAGTGACCTTCTACCCTTTTTTGCCCCCTGACCCATCTTGAATTCAATGCAGCCTTTATAAATTTGCAAATCCTTGGAGGTAAAGGGGTTTTGTGAGGCTTTGTTCTGAAAAAGCGCAAAGAGTGTGCTTTCTAGATTAGACAAAGGTAAAGCCGGAGACCTTAGTGGATGAGATTTTATGCAGGTGAGCACTAGGCAACTCTTCAGATACTAATACTGAATATTGCAAGCTAAGCAAAACATTTGTAAGCACAGGAGAGAAGGAGGTTACAGATTGCATTAAATTGGAGTGTGGTACAAATCACTTCCATGATGTAAGAAATGGCCAGGCCACAATCTTCCCGCTTTTCTCATCTCAAGGGCTGTGGGGACCCTAGTGACCAAGGAAAGAATGGGGTGGGAGGCTACACAAGAGAAGGGAAGAAAGGTTGGGGGGGGGGGGGGGGAGTAAGACCTGATTTGAATCTGCAGCCACATTCCCTTATCTTTCCTGCTATCAGCCAGTTTAAAGGACACCATAATTATGGTAGTGATAAAACAATGCCTGCTTATGTGTGCTGAATAAATAAAGAATGTTTACAGCTTAAGAATCTTTTAATTCCAATTAAATGCTATCAGAGAAAAGCCACTTTTCCTACTGCAACTGCCTTCCCCAATTATCTTATTTTGTTGCAATATTTTCCTATGAAACACAAGGACCTTTCACAAGTGATCCTGAGCACAGGGGACAAACTCACAGAATGTAGTGTTCATCTTCTCCTATTAAATAATACACAGATCACAAGAACCAACATTTATTGGGGTAACCCAAGTTTTTTGTTTATTTTACACGAAGGCCAAATGCGGAGAAACAAGTGATTATACTACGTGTTGAGGCCTACCTAGGGGCTGCTGAAGATACACTAAAATCTTGAGCACCCAGGAATGGAAGATAAGACAGAATCAGTGAATGGTCCCTGGGAAGGGAACCCTCCAGTTCTGTTCTCTTGGCTTCAGCCCAAATCCTCCTCGGAACCCTGGAGCCAATCACGGTCTTCCACTTTCAGCTACTGGGAACACAGGGAAAAAAAGCGGGAGATAAAAAAAAAATCACGTTTGATTTTATGGATGTATATCATTTCATATTCATGACATCAGCAAATCACATCATGATCAGATTTAAACTTGGTTAGGAACTCTCATCCCCATCAGGATGAACACTAAATACCACTAAGCAGAAAATTTGGCTTTTAATTTTGTGATTATAGAGTAAAAACGAAGTCTATTAACTTAGAAAAGCTTACTTTTCAAATCCCAAGAACAATTTCCTACTAGTACATTTCACATAAATACTTCTTCTAAAGTTGTTCTACAACATTTTGATTCAAGCTTTTGTCCCCTCCTTTTCTCTGTGGTAGTGTTTTGTTTGTTTTTAAAAACACGTGGCCAAGGACATATCATGGAAAATGCACTCATTCTGTTAAATGCCTATACAAACCTGCCCTTTTCTCTGACTAAGTAATGATTTGCTGAGCAGAAGCCAAACAACAACAAAAATATCCTTTCCTCGAAGAAAGATTTTGTTTTTATTTGAAAGCAAAGTATTTGGTGAGCTGGTACAAAAATCAAACGTTAAAAAAAATCTTCAGGGTATTTCTAAGTTTTCTGTAGAGTTGCAGGCCCCTTCCCTTTTGAAAGTTTAAAGATCCAGTCCCCTCAATTCTACTGGCAGAATTAGGTGGACTTAGAAGGTCCTAAACGTGACCGATTCGCTAAGGCGGGGGGCTACAGCATGCAGCAACGTGCTCGGCAACTTAATCCTACGCTAAAAGAGGGCAGAGAGCGAAAAAGAATGGAAAATAAACTCTCTCGACGTTCCTAGTTACTTTCAAGGTGGATTGTGTATTTTAAGGCTGATGGGAGCATCTGGTTTTTGGAGGAAAAGGAAGAGAAGGTAAGTGTTTGTCCTTGTATCCACCAGTTCGTATAGAAACAATGAAAGAACAAAGGGAACCAACCACTTCCCCCATCTGAACATTTTGTTTCTCTCTGGATTTCAAGGGTAAAGCTTGCAATGGGACTCACTTTACTCTATCTTAAGTCGTAGGTTGCTGGGGTTGTTGAATTAAGAATGAGAGAAAAGTTGAGATGCAATGTCAATAGGCTAAATAATAAAGGCTGTGGTGACGAATCTGCACTGCGCCTGGCTGGCGCGGCAACTTGCAGAAGTTGGAAAAATGCATGAAGACCCAGCCCAGGAAATAACCTTTGCATACTAGGTCTTGAACTCATTTTTTAATCGGTCTTTTGTGTTGTTTAAAGGAATCTCTGCGCACAGACTGTGTAGTAGGTACTGTTCCATAGGAAGAGAGTGGTGGTGTTCGATTTAGGTCTAAAGTTGATCTCCTTCGATATCCTAAAATGAATAATTTAAAAGAAAAGGGGATTTGATTATTACGCTATTGCTTGCTAATAGAAGAAATGGCAGCGGGGGCTGAGGAAGGAGAGGGATGATATTTAAATATATTTGCTTTGGGGGTACTCTTTATTGGCAAGTCTGCTTTTGTGGATCTGTGTGACTAAGGCACTGAGTGCTCTCTTCATTCTATATAAATGGATCCGCGTGTTGGGGGGTGGGGGGCGGCAAAGACGTCGAGCACGTGAAACATTTTTTTTTTACCGTCCCCCAAGCGGCGACCAAGCCCCCATCCACCCCACCTCAAAATGCGTATATTACCTGCCCTGTTACAGTGACACATGTTTATGTTTATAGTCCTGGTTAGTAGTAGTGTCAAGAGCCGCGGCGAGGGGGGGGGTAGACGAGAGGGAGGAGTAAATGCAACCACCCCCACTTGTTGTTAAAGCAAATTTACTGCGTCCTTGCCGGCCCCATGCGGGGGGCTGGGATGAGTTGAGGGGAAGGGGAGAGTTGGGCTGCGTGTTGGCGGTGGAGGGGGTGGGGCAGTCTGAGCAGAGCCGCGACTCCTCTCTTTCCAGCAGCCCGGTCAATAGGGGAGCGCGCTGGCGCGGTGGAAAACAAAAAGGTTCCTCCCGCTCGCTGCGCTCACGTGGGGGGCTCTGCGCGCCGGACTCCGGGGCCCTGACCTCTGACCTCGGCTCCTCTCCGCTCCCTCCCGGGGCGGGGCGGGGCGGCGCGGCCACTTTTTACCCAGGATGCCACGCGCGGGCCGCGCTCCCCGAGCCCGGGTCCTCCCCGATCCTCCATTCCGGGGCTCGCAGCCCCTCCCCCGCGCCGCTCGCCCCGCGGGAGGATTCTCCGCTGGGGAACCCCCGCCCCGCCCCGCCCCGCCCCCACCGGGCCCTAGCGGCGGGGACTGCGGCCAGGCCGGGCGGGGTACTGGGCGCCGCGGGGAGGGCCACGGGGGTGGGGCGGGGAGGGCCCGGGGCGGCGGGCGGGAGGAGGCCGGGCCCGCGGCCCAGCCGAGGCCCGGACCTGTTGCCTGCCATTGGTCCGCTCGTCCCGCGCAGGGCCTCTCCTCGGCCGCGCCGCCCCAACCCTTCCGCAGAATCCGGGGGAGGAAACGGGGTGGCTCCTCTCCCCGCCTCCCTTCAACTTTTTTCTTTTCCTCTTGGGGGGGGAGGGACGAGAGGGTGAGGCCGACCTGCAGACGCCTCGGCGGCCCCAGCCTTCCTCGGAAAGGCTCGTCACGCGCGGGCCCGCCGCCCCCTTCGGCCCTCGCTATTTAAGTCCTTCCTTCGCCCCTGGCGGCCCGACTCGGGCCGCGAGCCCCCGGGCCTGCGCCTCCGCCCGGCCGCCTGCCCATGCCGTCAGGCTGGGTTGTGCCCTGGGAGCTACCCGTCCGGCCACTTTCTCCCCAGCCCCAGGAGGCCTAAGATAAAAGCCTTGATTTGCTGCGTCGGCCTGAGCACATCTTCTGCACGGAAGGCATTCGTTGGAGAGTTTAAAACAACTGCATTGAGAGGAGGGAATGAGAGGAGTTGGTTGGTTGCTGGTTAGGACAAGCGACGCGCTTCAGATTGTATTTTTCCTTAACGCGGCAGAGTGTAGTTCTAGTTAAATAAAGGTTGTGCTGGATTGGCTGTATTTCCTTGTAGATTTGGATTTCTGGGGGAAATTTTTTTTTTTTCCGGAAGGAGACAGCAACTCAGCATTACGCTGGCAATGAGACATGAAGACCACTTCTGGAAACCGAGGGAGAGATAGGAGAAATACATTTATAAAATAGGAGGGGGGCAACCTTTAGAGCTGGGGTCACCAAAGGAAGCGCCACGTGTAGCAGGCGGGGAAGGGCCAGGCTAAGGAGGTGGCGGCGGTCGGGAGGCCCGAGCCAGGCGGCGAGCGAGAAAACCCGGGGCCGAGGAGGCGGAGGGAGCTGCACCCGCCCGGCTCCTGAGTGCTCCCATTGTTCCGTGCCGGGCCGAAGTGTGCGTTGTCTTTGCCCGGGCAGGGGGACCTGGGACTCCTCCACTCCCGCCTGCGGCCCACGAAGCTCCTAAAGGCTCGCCCTTGCTCGCCGGGCCGATTTTTGTGACGCTCCGTGGCCTGCAAGGGGGGTTCCCAGCCGTAGACCTCGTAGGAAGGCATCTTCACGACGTGCTGCTGAATGGAGCCTGCTGCTCACTTGTTAGAGAGGAAAGCCACGTAGATATGTTTTTAAAATCACCGCTACATAAACGACAAATGTGCCTCTCCCCCGGAATGGGAAATTAGAGCAGATTATATAATATTTAAAACATGTATAAATGTATGGATTCGCAAATGAATGTTATGGTTCAAAGGAGTTCGGAAAATCACCTTTTTCTGCCCCTATTTGTTACTACTCAGCTCTTTGTTGTGTACAAGAAGTCTGATTTTAAAAGGAAGGGCTCTAACAAAAAGGGGCTTGGGGCTTGTTAAGGTGACACACATTTCCAAAATAATAGGGAATTTCAAAAGGGAAAAACATCCATTATCACTTAGAACCACGTTTTGGAAGTAATATAAATTTGCAACCCATCCTAAGAAACTGGTTTTCTTTGTGAGGCATGTGAGAAAAATATTTTTGGCAAACGTCAGTTTTTTTAAAATAAAGATTTCCAACAAGTGATTCTGGTCATGTAGACAAGACCAAAGTCATCATGCATGAGGGCTCGTGAAGAAATAATTCCAGCCTGTGGCAAAAGAGTAATTTGGATTTAAGATTTATAATAGACTTTGCGGAAATTCCTTCTAAAACACTAATTACGAGTCTGTGTATTATGCAGCACTGTTTCCCAAGGTGGATTTTAAAAAACCAATTAGAATTGATCTCTGATGGAATATTATATTTACACGTCATCATGAAGACATCATTTGGCAAGAGTTTTGAATTAGAAAAAGAAGTTAACAGATGATGTTGTAAATAGCATGTTGAAAAGACCCCTTAAGAGTCAGTTAAAGGTGGTGAACATTGTGATTTTGCATTTGAAATGCTATAGAAGTAGTTTGCATCTGAACACTTTAATTTTACTGGTCTTCTTCCTAAAGCTGCATTTCCTCCTGGAAAACACTTATTTTGAGGTACAGGGAGAAATTTCTATGAGAGAAGTCATTTAAAGTATAACTATGAGAAGGTTAGAAGAGCAGAAAATTAAGTATTTGCAGTCTGTTCAGTCTGTTTCACACTTATCCCCTATTCAATTTACGTTTTTATTTATAAACCTTGGAATATTTAGAATAGCTTTGCGAGTTTATCTGTTATGTAGTTGATGGCAGAAGACCAATCTTCTTTACATCTTTTACTATCTTAGGGTTTTTTTTTAAATCTTTAAAGGAAAAAATTAACTCACAATATACTTGTGAGAAAAACAAATGGTCAGAAAAAATGGGGGTGGGGACAGCGAGGGACAAGTAGCATTTCTGGTCAGTCTTTGTGAGACCTGTCTTTAATATTATGTCATATTTCTCTGCTTAGGCCAAAGACAATTGCTTTTTTAATTGGGCTAAAGTGCCACCACATAAAAATTCCCTACATTCTGGCTCTCAATTCCACAGGAAAGTAAGACTGACAAAAAGATCTGAGGCTTGTGTGTTTAATTCACCAGGAATGTTAAGCTTCATAAGATTCCCACTATGGGGTCATGTTGGTCCTTGGCACTGTTACTGTACAATGCCAAATATACACATTATTGATTTTCAAAATCTTAGATGGCTAGACAAACAGTTTATTAATTGAAGGAATAAAAATGAATTTGTCAGACTCATTCTTTCTGGGACACAATGCACTAATTAACACATCCCTGGGCTTGTTTCTGGATTTGGGAAGGAGTGCCCCCCCTTCACTGAGGAAAACATTTAAATCTTAAAAAGTGACCTTCTTTGGTCCAAATACTATTTAGCAATTCAGCTTAATTTGTCCTTTTCTTCTCTTTCTTTTCTTTTCTCTTTTTTTCAGTTGCAGATATTTCTCATTTCCTTATGTATTCTTCTATTTCCAAACTGATTTTCCTCTTTACCTGTTGAAAATCTTTCACTTACACAATCTTATTGTGTCCTATAACTGACAGCAGAATATGTTAAATTATTTTAATTATAAGAGATGCAAATGTTCAATGTCAGTAAAAAATGGAAAATGGACTCTACATTATATTGATGACACCCTGAACAGTCAGTTTTAATTGTCATCACAGGAAAAAGTCCAGCACTGCGAGTGTAAGGGTTAGGTAACATCCACAAGATCCAAATGCGTTCTAGAGACAGGTTTTTCCCTACTGGAACTTATGTGGCCCTTCATCTCCCAAAATGTAAAAATGTAAAGGTATTACATTTTGTATTAACATTTATTTATTTTATAGTAAAAGAAACAGCTCTGAAGCCAAAGTCAAGGCTAAGTAAAGCAAACTCCTAGAGAAGATGCCTGATTTTGGTCTTTGAAAATATTTCAGATTTAGATAACTAGATTTAAATTTGAGAATCACCTCTCTTTCCAAAAGTTACATGCATCTAAAAATAATATTAATTATAATTGATTCTAAGAGACTTCTGCAAATACAGTTGTAAATTTTACATGAAAAGGTGGATATTCAAATGTAGATAGTTCTAAGCCATTTGGTAAATACAGACTCTAACAGGCTCAAAAAGAGAAAAAGTGCATCTTTTCCTTCATATTCTGAATCTAGATTAAGAAACAAAAAGGACAGGAAAACAGAAGGGGACATTTGGTAAGAGGAAGATGACCAGGGGAGGGGAAGGGGGAGCGGGAGGGGGAGGGGACTAGAGAAGGTAATGGGGAGTAAATATAATGACAGCAAGTGCATGCAATAGATGCATGGATATACCATAATGAAACTCATTATCCTGTACAATATATACTAATAAACATTTTAAAATGCTCATCTTTCATGTCTAGTATATTAATTTTAACTATCAGAAAATTTTGAAGATACTGACTTGGAAAAGTTTTGCTAATCTTTAGAAATTTAACTTTGTATATGCAAAATACACTTGCTTTACTTTGAAGAATAAATTTCAGACTTTACTCATCTTTTTCAACACCAATGTTGAATGTTAAACAAATGTTTCTGTGGTCTTACTACTTCCAGGGCACTTGCTAGGCACACAGTAAGGACCAAGATGAGAAAAAAAATTATCAAGGAAGACCACCATGGCTCATTAAGTGGAACCTTGCAAAAGCCATTAACAGAATTTCGTAGTTTTCAAATTCTGAAAACATAATTGAAAAGAATACCTTAATAAGATTTGAATATATGATATCGGTGCCATGTCAGGGTATGCATCCATAAAGACAAGAAGGCTACTTACTGTAAATAACAAAATTGGTTCCAAAACTTAGTTAAAATAGTATGCACAGATATATACATATACATATATATATATGTATGTATATATAAAACTTTTCACAAGAAAGGTAAAAGTTTAGGTATCAAATAAATAAAACAACTCTTTACTCAAATTTCATCTGAGAGTGTACGTGGATCATAATTGGATTACTATTATTACTGTTGTTATTGTTATTATTGTTGTTGTTATTGTTATTATTACTTGTCCAGCTAGTTTATTTGTAAGGGCAATATAGCAAAATCGAGAAGCTAGCTAAGGAAAATAGTGTTACTACCACAGAAATATTCCTAGTGATATAGAAATATGCCTTAGTTTTTATGCCTTATTACAGAAAACAATCTTAGAATAATAGTTGTAATAGAAGGTGATAAAACTAGTTTTAAAAGGACATAAATATGAATAAGGATAACTTAGAAATCAAGCACTACTTTAAATATTTCTTTCATAAAATCTATTTAGGTAAATGATTATCGAAAAGAAAAATTAAAAAGTTGGTGTCTAGGTTTGAGACTAAAGAAAACTGTAAGAAGATATATTACCATGGAGTGAAAATACATTTTCCCATTATAGTAGGGTTAGAGGTTACATTATAAAATACTTGAGTTTTTTGTTGTCTGCCTCAGATGATTAGTTTAGAGAGGACAGATGGGCCAGTACCGTGTTAGACACTGTATGTAAGGAATATTCCAGACAGTAGGCTTCTCGTTCTCTCCTACAGGTATAAGATGTATGTGCATATTTGGGGAATATGGAATTGGATTTAAATGATAACATTAATATTGAAATTCTCTTCTACAAAGATAGTCTAACAGTCACATGGCAATTTAATTTTTGTATCACTATTTTTAAAAATGTACTTGAACTTTAGCAATTACAAGTTTTACCCACTCTGAGACCTGAGGATTAGCATATTTAGCTAAGTGTTTTTATTATATGTATGTGCAGTATGAGTCTCTGCATATCTCATGAAGGACCAATACAGTTTTTCCCTGTTATATTTCAGGAGTTTCTGGTACACAATGAATGTTCAGTAAATATTTGCTGAGTGAGTAATTCACTGCATATTTGAGCTGCTTTATTCTGCCTATTATTCTTCCTTTGTACTTGATATATTATAGAAATATATCAAATATACAACAACAAAAAGGTTAGTGTCTGGTACTTGAGTAAAAATGAAATGCCCTATTTATTTCCAGTGTTTTCCCTTATTTTCATGACTCAGCATTACAGAATGTTAAAAATCAGTTTTAAATTGGAATTCTAGTGTGTCAACATGTATGTATGCATGTAAACATCTTACACACAATTTCTGCTTCAGATACTATTATTTATGTATAAACCAGGCATAAACTGCATCTTTCGTATTTTTTAACAAATTTTTACACATTTTCCATTTTTTTTTATAAATCTCAAAAGTTCATATAAATGACAGTTTTGTTTTTGTCTTGAAAAGAGCAAGTATTTACTTACACTTATTAGGTGTTGCAGAATGAGGTAAGATACCCCCTTTTTTTTTCATACAAGAACTATCACAAATTAGTTCTATCACAAGAACTAAGCTCCCATGCATTACAAATAAAATGAATGTATTTTTAAATTACTTAGTGCATTAAGGCTTGACTTCAGTGTTTGGGAAGTTATACATTGATTTGCACCAAAATTAGTCTACATTATGAGGCAGAACAGGAATCAGACAATGAACTGATCTCCTTTGTATAAGGGTAGAGGTAAAATATTTGGTACAGTTAAAACAGTATACTTCTGTTTGAAGGCTGCCCTAGCTTTGTACACGTCATAGAGGTCCAGAAATTACCATATCTTCCTAAAAATGTCATTTTACTAATCTGTAGTCACCATTTCTAAATGTATTAATAGTAAAAGAAACTCCTCAGTTTTGTGTTCCTTTAGACATATTGTCTCCCTATCTATAACAAGCTTTGCTAAGTCCCCATTAGTTTGGATCTCACATAGCTTTTGAATGTATCTTCCCACAGATGCTTGCATTGTGCTCTGTTACTGTTCTTAGACTTTTAACAATTATTTTGAAATAGGAAAAGAACAGCCACATTACCTTTTTTGAACATTTTAAAACTTAATATATTTTCTGTGGAGTGCTTAGAACTTGGGGCATTTTAGCATCGTGTAAATGCATTTTCCAGTCCATATTATATTGCTAATTTCTAATAAGCCCTTTGTAGTTGAAAGTAATAAACCAAAGCCCATGAAGTTGCCTTGGAACTGTTTGTCATTTAAACACTCTGTCCATAATTCCCATTTCTTGTTAAACTTTTAAGAACGAACACTTTTTGCTTAAAATCAATATTGGGTACATGGAGAAAGGATTAGGGAAAGGTCTTTTTTTTTTGTGCTTAAAAAAACTACTCAGTCTCTAGCTAATTAATCTGCTCACTTGGTCTAATCTAATCTATATTCTATTTGTGTATGAGGAGGAAGCCCCCATATTTCTCCAATTTAAATGGCATCACATTTGGAAAGGTAAATCTGGAGAGTCGAGCTAGATCAGAGGAATCCTCACTCAAAACCGGGTACCACACTCTTAATGCTGTCATCCTTTGGTGACAGGCTAGGACGTGGGCTCCTTCCTCCTCCAGCTGCATTTTTCCAGATCACTCTATTACTTTGCTAACGCCACCAACCATTTGTATACCTACCAAGCTCTAATGCCGTCTTGGGGCTCCCGCTCAGAATATAGCCCAAACGCAGGCGATTTGCCTGTCTGTGTTGCACTTTCATTTGCCACGGGGGCCAAGATGGTGCGTAAGTGGGCGGTAGATCTGGTAACACTTCCACTGGGTGAACTTTGGGAAGAATCCAGGATGTGAATTTAATGGGTGGCGAAGCTGCGACAGTACTGTGAAGTTAGCGCGGCCAACTGCAGGAAGCCATGCTTCATTACACCCTTCATGGAAGCTGGCACCCTCTCCCAACCATTGTTACCCGCGGGCCAGTTCTCGAGGCACAGGCCTTCAGGTAGGTTCCCGGCGCCACGAGACGCTCCGGGGGCGTCCCCGGGGGCGGCGGCGACCGCGGCCCCCATCCATCCACCCACCCATCCACCCCAGCGCGGCCTCGGCCTCCGGCGCGCCCCGGGCTCGCGAGGCGAGGCCAGGCGAGGCGAGGCTGGGCCGCCCAACGTCCGGGAGCCCGCGCGAGCGCCCCAGAGTCCTCCGGTTGACTCCCTGCGGCCGCGCTGAGCAGCCGGCTCCGCTCGTCCCCCGCCTCCGCACACCTCGGCGCCGCCGAGCGGTGCGGGGGAGGGGAAAGCCTGGAGGTAGGCAGGGGCCGGGGACGCGGCGGCGCGCACGCAGGCCTCGCCTCTCCGGGCCGCCTCCCTCACGCCGGCCGCAGGGCGGGCCAACGCGTACGCCGGGTGACGCTCGGAGGAGGAAGCGCGGCCCCTTCCCCTCCCTCGCCGCCCCGGGCCCAGCGGGAGCCCCCCCAGTGCGCCTGTGCGGAGGCCCGCTTGATTATGTGCGCCCTGGTCGGGCGGCGGCGTTAGCGGCCGGGTGGAGGTGGGGAGGGAGGACGCCGCGGAGGAGGAGGAGGAGGCGGTGGCGGGGAGGTGGGG
>NW_022196897.1:5876196-5883640 GCF_008632895.1 Mastomys coucha
TTTTTTGGTGACTCACTGTGTAGTCTCCAACAGATCCACCCTTCATATTCCTGAAGTTAAAACTGAGTGTTGGAAGGGTTTTGTTTTGTTTTCAATGAGACAGGGTTTTCTCTGTACCCTTGGCTGTCTGGAACTTGGCTCTGTAGCCCATAAATGGCCTCGAAATCAGAGATCCTCCAGCCTCTGCCTCTGGAATGTTGGGATTAAAGGTGTGTCCTACCTGGGAAGTTTCTGTTTTTTTACATAGGATCTTGCTATGTAGCCCAGGCACAATGCAGACAAACAGCAGTTCTGCCTCTCAAGTGTGGGAATTGTAGGTGTGAGCCTAAAGTTTTGTAATGTAATGTGAAGGCTCTCTCAAAGGGGAGAGAGGTAAATTAAAACATTTTTGCTTTATTTTTAGTTTTCATCTGTTTGAGTAAGGGTCTCATTATCAGCTCTTGCTGATCAGGAACTCACTTGTGTAGACCAGGCTGGACCTAGATTCAGACATCTGCCTGCTTCTGCCTCTAGGGTGATCTATCAGGTACTGTTATCTATCGTGCCTGGAATTTTTGAGATGGTTTCAAGTAGCCCAGGCTGACCTTGAACTCCCAGTACTTCCGCCTTCCCAGTGCTGGGGCTTCAGGCACTATTCCTGGGATGTGTGGTGCTGAAGCATTCTGACAGCTAACTGAGCCCAATCCTGGCCTCCAAAGTTCATTCTTTAAAGAATTCAGTGAACAGTTGGGTGGGGGATATTTAGATAAATGATGATAATATTGAGACTGTAACTTAATGGAAACATTGGGTTATTCCTGGTGTCTTTTAAAGGAGAAAGTTACATATTATTCTTGATACTAATTGCCAGTCTTGGCTAAGATAAGTGCAAATCGAGAGAAGATGTGTGTCAATACATTTTACATAGTTTCTGCTAGTTTGAATTCTGTGTGTGTGTATAATACAGTCTTTGGTTGGGATAACAAATAATGAAATAATGGTTATTATGACATTCTCATACATATATCTGGTTATACTTTGTTTAAATATATTTTCCCAGTACCTTTTCACTTCTGCTTTTCTGTCTTGGGACAAGGCCTAGCTCATGAGTTGGATGGTAATTCATTTTTATTATGTAATATTTTGTCAATACAGAAAATGTACATCTAAATATTAACTTTTGCCTTCTAGAGGTGCTTCCAAATAAAAGTGTGTTTGGACTCTCTGCTGTTTCTTTTTCTTTTTTTCTTCTTTTATTTTTTGGATACATGGCCTCATAAAACCCAAAGTCAAAGTTGGGCATATTGATGAGGCCGGCCTTGAACTCCAGATCTTTCTACCTCTATCTCCCAAGTGCTAGGATTGAAGATGTGTATTACTACCCCTCCCCCAAGTCACTGATGCTGTTTTTGACTGATAGGACATTTTTACTTAGATAGACTTACACAGGTTTAAAAGAGATTAGCCTAGGCATGGTGGCTTATGGCTGTAATTATAACTCTTGGGTCAGGCAGGAGGATTCTTTTGAGTTTGAGGCCAGACTGGACTACAAATTCAAGATCCATTAAGTATATAGCTTAATCGAAACAGGTTGGTAGCACACACAAAACCCTAGGTTTAAACTTTATCGTGTAGTAAACCTAACATGATGGCACATGCCTGTAATCCCAGTATTCTTTAGGGCAAAAAACTCAAGTCCCTTCCAGGGGTTGTATAGCAGGTTTGAGGCCAACCTGTGCTATGTGACACTCTTGACTCAACCATAAGACAGAGTTTAGCTTTGGGTATTTAAAATTTCTGTTGATTTTATTTTATGACATTTTCAAGTTCCTGATGAGCAAACTAGAAGTTGAATGTGCTTACAAATTCTCAAAAGAATGAAAATCTCAGCAAATTAAACATGAACGTTAAAACCAACTTGAAGCTAGTGGGGTGCCTAAGTGGGTAAAGGCACCTGCCACAGTGCCTGACCGGATTGATTGCTGAGATTCATGGTGGAAGGAGGGAACGATGCAAAGTTGTCCTCCGCCTGCTGCTGCTGCTGCTGCTCACTCACCTTGGCACACAGTCGCCCCCACAACATACACAGGAGATCATGGTACAAATTGGTTTGGTTTTATTTCTTGAGGCAGGGTTTCTCTGTTCAGCCCTGGCTGGCCTGGCACTCCTGACTGGCCACCTGCTTCTGCCTCAAGAGTGCTGGGATTAAAGGTTTATGTCAGCATTGCCCAGCTATAAAAACTTCATGTTTTTGAAGTTGCTAAACAAAACATCAAGTGAGCCCTTCGCTTTCCTCATGTTTTATGCTGAGGATCAAACCCAGGACTTTGTGCATGTTAGACAAGTATTTTATTTTACCGCTGAGCTGTTGCCGGCGCCCCATCCCTCAGATCTTATAGACAGGATCTCACTGTAACCCATCCTGGCCTATTTCGGCTCCCTAAGTGCTGGATTACATTGTGTGCTACCATGCCCAGCTTAAAAAGACAAAACAGGCTGGGCCAGTGAGATAGGTAAGTTGCTGTTGCCAAGCCTGATTGATGGCTTGAGATCAGGTGTTGGATCTACTGTGAAGATATTCCTGAAAGTTGATTTCCACATGTGTATGCTGTAGAGACTCATACATGATAAATGTAATACAGTAATTTTGTTAAAAATGAGCCTGTGAATTAGGTATGTGAGACTGAGAATATTTGTTGAGTATGCACATTATATAGTTTTCTTTTTAGTAGCTGTATTAAGATAGAATTGCATACTGTGCAGTTCACCTGTTTGGAGTATAAAACGGAGTGGTTTCTGGTATTCTCAGAGTTGTGCAAACACTGTAACAGTCTGTTTTAGATGCTTCTCATCGCCCTAACCCTAACCTTGGATCCATTAGAGGTCACTTCATGTTTTCCCTGGTTCCCACATATCTAGGTAAACACAACTTTGACTTGTTAATTTGCCTTTTTGGATATTTCACTTTTTCTTTTTCTTTTCTTTTTCTTTTTTTTTGTTTTTGGTGAGGATTAGACTCCAGTCCTTGAACATGTTCTGTCATAAACTATCACTTTATTCTCTTGATAAAGTATCAAGTAGCCTGGGCTGGCTTTGAATTGATATGTGGTAGCGATTGACCTTCAACTTGTGATCCTCCTGCCTCCATTTCATTACAGGCTTGCTCCAACAGGCTTGGGTCTATGTGGTGCTGGAGATGACCTGGGCTTCATGCATGCTGTGTATGCTATATTCTATCTGCCAAGCTACACCCTAGCAACCCACAAAGTTTTTCACTTTAGCATATTTTGTTTTGTCTGTTGTTCATCTTATTTTGTTTTTAATTTATTTTTTTTCTTTTGTTTCCATTTGTGTGTTTGTAGTCCTAGCACTTTAAGAGGCTAAGGCCTCTATAATAGTTATATCCTATCTAAAAGCAACAGAAAACAATTGGTACTTAGCCTATAGGAACAGCATGAATTGATGATTTTCTGATTTTATTGTATAAAGAAATAACCCAATGTGAAAAACAAAAGCCCATCCTAACATTTATAGCACTTTGACTCATTTGAGGACAAGACTTTTATGCAGTTGACAGGGACTTAAAGCTCATGGCCATCTTGCTTTAGACTGTAGAGTTTGTGCTTATGCTGTGTGCTGCCACACTAAACACTTTCAGACGTTAGTGGAAATAACCCAAAAGGTTGAATTTTATTTTTATTTTATTTTGAGGTAGAGGTTCTCTGTATACTTGGCTGTCCTGGAACTCACTCTGTAAATCAGGCCTGCATCAAAACTCCTAGACATCCACCTGCCTCTGCCTTCTAAGTGCTGGGAAGGTTGAATTTTAAAATTTTATAATTTTACTTTTTATTAAATAACACTAAACTATATAAAGTAATTTCTTAAGGCAAGCTGCTAAAAAGTGTGAGAGGTAGATGATAGGTTTATAAAGATTGATTTCCCTTAGTTTTCAGATATAAATTTTTTGTTTGTTTGTTTTTGTCTTTGTTTTTTTTGTTTTTGTTTTTTTTTTTTTTTTTTTTTTTGAGACAGGGTTTCGCTGTTTAGCCCTGGCTGATTGGGAACTCACTCTGTAGACCAGGCTGGCCTCGAACTCAGAAATACGCCTGCCTTTGCCTCCCAAGTGCTGGGATTAAAGGCGTGCGCCACCACTGCCCGGCTCAAATATAAATATTTTGTTTTCAAATTTAAACTTTTCTTTTTTTTTTTTGTTTCTCAACAGCTTGCTATGGCATTGTTCAAGTACCTACTGGACCATGGTTTTGTAGGAAATGTGAATCTCAGGAGAGAGCAGCCAGAGTGGTAAGGACTGTTTATCAAAAATACCAAAATACTTAAGTAGTTTAGGATGCCAAGTATTAAATCCTGACTTCAAGTTTTAAACTGATTTTGTAAAATTTGGAAAACAAGTGTGTGTGTGTATGTGTGTGTGTGTCTGTATGTGTATGTGTGGGAGGTACTTTGAAAACTAGACATAGGAAATTATATTTAATTTTGAGCTGAGGGTTGAGCTCAGGCCCTTGTGCATCCTAGGCGAATATTATACCACTGAATTATGTCCTCAGCACTCTACCCAGGAACTCTTTACTAGAGCTGGGTTGCTGGTATTTCTGCTACGTTTAATAAGTGTGGGGGAAGTTTCTTTCAGTGTTGCCTAGAGACTTTGGCCTGAAATCAGAAAACAGACATTTCAACTTATCTTCCTAGGCATATAGCAAAAGTAGAAGTTTTATTTTTGCCTTCAGTGATTCTGGGTGTATAGACATTATGGCCCAGTAGTTTAGTTGATTTTGTGTGAGAATCCATTGTAGCAGAATTGTAGTTAGTTATTGTAGTGTTAATTAGCAGATGGAGGAGGAATTCAATCATGCACATTTCAAGACTTCAGGACTATAGTGTAGTTGGTATAATGTTTGCTTAATGTGCACACAGGTCATAGGTTCTACCCCAGCAGTACATTAAAATGGGTCAGAAGTTCAAAGTCTTTCTTGGCTACATAGTGAGTTCTAGTTTAGAGTAACCTGGGCTTCAAAAGAGGCTGCCTGGGGTGTGGGGGAGTTCTTTTAAAGACTTGAATATAGGACTTGGAATATGGGAAGCCTACTTTTGACATTTTTCTCATTGTAGGATAATATTTTTAGGGTGACTAGGTCTCTTAAGTGGATGAAACTATGCTTAAATTACCAGTAAACACTATAGTGAAGTAAGGAGGCCAAGGTGGGAGCAGGTGCAGTGTGTTAAAGGTGGGAAGAGCTAGGACAGACAGGACAGGAAGGTAGGAATGCAGGAAGAGGGAGGCCCCCGGGGATGCGGAGGGCAGGCGCTTCAAGTGCCACTTGTTTAGTTTTATTCTTTTATTTTATGGGAATGGTCAAATGTCAAGGTAAATACAGTAGTTATATTGGGAGCATGTTTTATTTTAATTTATTTAAGTTGGTGGTATGTGGAATCCATTTAAAAAAGCATAATCTGCTCTATACTCCTGTAGTGACAGTGATGAGACTGCAGCTGGATTCTGAGCGTGGATAATGGAAGCAGAGTGTTTTTTTATCATAGGTCACAGAATCAAGAACTTGAATTTGGTCAGGAACTTGAACTGGTCCTGCTATTTCTCTGTAGTGCCTGCTTCAAAATTTTCTCTGCTACAGAGTGGTTTGTAGTTAACTTCTCCAAGTGTTTAACTGTGTACTCGATACTGAACTAAATGTTTTACACCAGTTACTCTATTTGTCAAATTCCTGAGGTAGTTTTCATTTTGTAGATTAGGAAGCTATAGTTTAAGGGAGAGAAGTATTTAGAATTGCAGTCTGGACAGCCATTAAGCTGCTCTTGCCCTTCTTACAGCGCCTTCTGCGGAGCGAGGTGTCTGTATCTCAGCCCCTCTTCATCTTTCCGGCCTCTGAATGTTTCTTTTTCTTTTTTTAAAGACTTACTTATTTTAATGTATACGAGCACACTGTAGTTGAACAGATGGTTGTGAACCTTCATGTGGTTATTGGGAATTGAATTTTTAGGACCACTGCTTGCTCTGGTCAACTCTGCTTCACTCAGTCCCTGCTCGCTTTGGCCCAAAGCTTTGTTAATTGTTATACATAAGTACATTGTAGCTGACTTCAGACACAAGAATGGTTGTGAGCCACCATGTGGTTGCTGGGATTTGAACTCAGGACCTTCAGAGGAGCAATCAGTGCTCTTACCCACTGAGCCATCTCACCAGTCCCCGAATCACTTTTTTGAGATAGGTCCTACTGTGTAGCCCTTGCTTCAAACTCTTGGCTCAAACTGTTGAGATTGGTCAGGGCTACCATACCTAGGTAAGACTTTAAAAAAAAAAAACTGGATATTTTAAAAAATAGGTGTGTGTGTGTAAGACAGAGCAGTGGGGAGGGAGGTGTGAATAAATATGTGTGTGTGTAAGAGTGTGGTTTTGAGGACAGCTGTTAGATGTCAGTCCTACCTTTCAACTTCTTCAAGGCAGGTTCTTGGCCGAGCATGATGATGGCACATGGCTTTAATTCCAGCACTCAGGAGGCAGAGGCAGCTGGATGGATCTGAGGCCAGCCTGGTAATTTAGCAAGTTCCAGGATAGTCAGAATTGCATAGACCCTGTCTCAAAAACCTAAAAAGAAAAAAAAGGAGACTTAGTCTCTTGACTACATAAACAAGCTAGCTGGCCTATTAGCTGATTCACAACTCTGGCTCTCTATCTCTGCAGAGGGTTACTAGGCATGTAGGCACTTGCACTACTGAGTCTGCCTTTTATGTGGGTTCTGGGCATCTGAGCTGATGTTTGGTACTGCCGGCAAGTTCTTTTATATACTTGAGTTGTCTCTCCAGCCTGGACCTCCTGACCTAAGAGCCTGAAATCTCATTCTGGATTTTATCCTCTTGTAGCTAAAATTGCCTCAAATTCGTTTAAGTTAGATGAGGTACCCTTTAAGGTCAAGTTGCTCAGATATAGTTAGGGCACTCTGGATTAGAGATGCTTCACTTGTCAGAAAAGGAGCTCTAAGTGTGCTGACAGATACTGAATACTAATGATCCAGAAAGAAAGCAACATGTTCAGAAAATTGTTTTTGTTGGTATGTATAATGCATTTAAAAGATGACATTAGAAATGAAAAGATAAGCCAGGCAGTGGTGGCGCATGCCTTTAATCCCAGCACTTGGGAGGCAGAGGCAGGTGGATTTCTGAGTTCCAGGCCAGCCTGGTCTACAGAGTGAGTTCCAGGACAGCCAGGGCTATACAGAGAAACCCTGTCTTGAAAAACCACAAAAAAAAAAAAGGTTGGGCCTGTCAGATGGCTCAGTGGGTAAGTGGGCTTGCTCCCAAGACTGGTAACCAAGTTATCCAACTTGGGAAGACATGTTGGGAGGAGGGAACGGACAGCACAGGATGTTCTCCTACCTCCCTACTCACACAGAGTCATGCCTACACACACACACACACACACACACACACA
>NW_022196897.1:5883669-5894653 GCF_008632895.1 Mastomys coucha
GAGAGAGAGAGAGAGAGAGAGAGAGAGAGAGAGAACACAGTAAGAATCAAAACGAAATGTAAAATAGAAGGGAAAAAGACCTGATATTTTTATCATGGTGAAACAGGCTTGTTTGATTTCGTAGAATGTTTCAGCATTGTAGAGGGAGGGGAGGGTTTTGAGTTGGAAGGTGGCTTGGGCAGATATTTTAAAGGAAAAAATGTCAGATATGGTGGACATACACCATTCTTATGCCTGTAATCCCAAAACTGGGGATGGAGGATTGCTGAGTTTGAGGCAGCCTGGTTTCTGTAGAGTGAGACTCCATCTCAACACCAAAAATCAAGCAAAGCCCACCAAGCAACAACAAAAAAAAACCCCCAAAAGATCCAAATCAGACAACAATGGAATCCAAACAAAACTTCTTCTCCATGTAACTGGGAATGACCTTAAGTTTAATATTTTTTAAAGGCCTGGAGCTGGAGTTACAGGTATTTGAGCTGCATGATGGGGGTGCCGGGAACTGAACATACAAGAACAAGTCTGTATTCTTAACCAGTGCTGCTCCCATTGGTGACTAAAACAGCTACCTAAAGGAAAAAAAATAATTTTCGTATTTAAAACAAAGTCTCACATAGCCTAGGTTGACTGAAAACTCATTGTATAGCTGAGGACCACCTCCTCGTTCTACCTCCAAAGTGTTGATATGATGGGCCTGTACCTGTTAATATAGATTAGTTAGTAGATTTATATTTTAATTTTAATTTTTATTACATATATGTATGGCCTCTGGATTTGAACACTGAGTAGCTTGTGCCAACAGAAACTAATAGTGCTAGATTCTCTGGAGCTAAGTTACCACAGCTAATCTGCCTGCTGTGTAGTGGTGCTGGATTCTCTGGAGCTAAGTTACCACAGCTAATCTGCCTGCTGTGTAGTGGTGCTGAGAACCAGGCCCTGGTCCTCTTAAGCCCTTAGCATAGGTTATTAATAGGCAAGTTTATTTTCTATACTCAGTTACTGAGACCCTGTTTTAAACATCTTCCAAAAGGGGGAGGGGAATCAAAAGTATAATAATTTTCTTTTTTTTCCTGGAGACAGGGTTTCCTTTGTGTAGCCCTGGCTGTCCTAGAACTAGCTCTGTAGACCAGGCTGGCCTCAAACTCAAAGAGATCCTCCTGCTTTTGCCTCCCAAGAGCTTAAGTTGTATTACTCTGTTTTAGGTCATCTATGTTCAGTATTTGCATTATCATGTATTTACACTGATGGGTAATATGTATAATTTGTATTACAGGAATGGTGTATGTCTGTGTATTAGATTTTAGAAAAAATGCTGGTGATTAAACCCAAGGCCACTGACATACGAAGCAAAGCTTTACCAATGAGCTGCAGCCCTGCCCATGTGAGACTTGAGCTCCTGAGTGCCGTGACAGGCGCAGTGATGCTGTGCCTGTCTCTTCTCCTGTAGTGCTGGGAGTTGAAGCCAGGTCCTCACTGTCTGGCCCTCTAGCTGCACTCCTAGCCTGTTGTCCTTTAATTTGAAGTTCATTTAATTAAGTTTAATTTGGGGCGTGTGTGTTTACGGTTATTGTAATAAGAAGGCTCTATTAGTGTTTAGTATTTAAGCACTTCATTATTTTGCTTTTGTGTATTAGTTTGAATTCTAGGGAAATAGCTGTTTAGCTGGAGGTAGGATTTCATTTGAGTTTGTTGTCAGTGGACAGTTGGCAGCCTGTTTTCTTCAAGGCTTGGCCTCCTTTTTCCATTTGAGGGGGAGCATCATTTAAGAGAGTTTGGTGGCTGATACTTGTAATCTCGGCAGCAGTCTGGCGACTGAGGCAGGCGGGTTGAGGGCTGGCAGCACTGCAGAGGGAGCTCCATGGGTTACGGAGGGAGACCCTGAATTCAAAAAGGAAAAAAAAGTTCTATCTTCTTTATGTTTTCAAATATTGTTACCTCATTAAATTTTTTTCTGTAACTGATTTAGGAATATGAGACTTTCATTTTTCATGTCTTTTACTTGTGGTTATATTATGGAAGGTGGCTCTCTTCATATTTATACTTATTTAGTGAATTAGTTTTCTACCTTAACCATCTGTACAACACTACTTTTTCATTCATACTTTTGAGAAGATGGATTTATTTGTAGTTTTCAGTATGTAATTTCTTTTATGGTATCTTATTGTTTTAGGAATGGTCAAGTTTCTCAGGTTATTTTTAATTTTTTGTTGTTATTTAGTTTTGTGAGACAGAGTCTCACTGTATCCTTGGCTGGTCTAGTACTTGTATTAACTGTGAACTTACGGCCTTAGCCTCCTGAGTGCTGGGATTAAAGCATGCATCTGACTTTTTTTTTTCCCCTTAAAAAGACTTATTTTTTGTGTGTGAAAAGTCGTAAGAGCATTTATGTCTGTGTACCATGTATGTATGTATGTGAAGTGCCCATGGAGGCCAGATGATGGCATTGTATCCTCTGGTACTATAGTTTCAGACTGTTGTGAGCTGCCATGTGGGTCCGTCCCAGTCTCCCCCATCTCCCCCCGCCCCCGTCACCCCCACTTCCACAGGTTTCTATGAGAAACCTTGGCTACAGGAGACCTTGTCTCAGAAAACAAAAGTTGTTTGGAGTTGGAGAGGTGACTCAGTGGCTATGAGTGTATTTTGTTTTTGTAGAGGTCTTTGGCTTTGTTCCCAACATCCACAGTAACTTGTAGTTCCAGTTTCAGGGTATCTGACTCTCTCTTAGCCTCCATAGGCATTGGTAGGCACATTGGTGGCTTGTGAAGGAATGGTTGTTCATGTCAGTAATGAGGTCAGGACACTCCAAGTTGCTAAAATAATCCTGTCTGAAACAAACTGAAAATAACCAAGTTTTAAGGAAAAAGGAACAAGGAACCATGGGTAAGGGGCTAATGTAGGGCATGTTCCAAGTAAGGGATATCCGTTTACATTGTCTTCGCTTTACTCAACTCACTGCTATCCTTCATATGCTTCCTAAGAATAAGCTTCCAGACTGGACTCCTGAAGCTGAGCCCATTGCATGAATTGAGTAAAACCAGGGTTCTGTTAGTAGAAAGGAGGAAATGGATTTGGGGTTGCAATTGGCAGTCACATTTTGCCTGGGTCAGTGCTTTATTTTTTATTTCTCTTTCTTTCTTTCTTTCTTTCTTTCTTTCTTTCTTTCTTTCTCTCTCTCTCTCTCTTTCTTTCTCTCTCTTTCTTTCTTTCTTTCTTTCTTTCTTCTTTCTTTCTTTTGAGTTTTAGTGTTTGTATGTGTGTACTTGCATTAGTTCATATGTACCATGTGTGTGCAGGTCAGAAGAAAGCAGATCTTCCCTTGGAGCTGGACTCGCAGGCTGTTGTGAGCCACCACGTGGTGCTGGGAAGGGAGCCCAGGCCCTCTGCAAGAGCAGCAGTGCTCTTAACTGTTCAGCTACCTCTCCAGCTCCTTTTACGTCAGCTTTTTTACAATTTAATAAAAAAAATTTTCAAATCCTTTTTTTAAAGATTTATTTATTTTATATACATGAGTACACTGTAGCTGTCTTCAGACACCCCAGAAGAGGTCATCAGATCCCATTACAGATGGTTGTGAGCCACCGTGTGGTTGCTGGGAATTGAACTCAGGACCTCTGGAAGAGCAGTCAGTGGTGCTCTTACCCGCTGAGCTATCTCTCCAGCTCTCACCTCCATTTTACAAAGTCCTTTTTGATCTGTGTGGGTGCTGCTTGTCCCTGGTGTATACATAGAGGTCGTAGTACAACTGAGAGAGGTTCCATGCTGGTCCCTCGCTCAAACTCAGGTCATCAGGATTGCTAGCAAGCGTCTTTGTTCTTGGAGCCATTTCTATAACCCTAAATTTAAAAAATAAGACGTTCCCTTTAAAGCCCAAGGCTAAATCCTTTTTTATCTTTTAATTGCTTCCTCTTATAACTCCTTATAGTTAGGCTGGGTGTGGTGGCCCACAGTTTTAATCCTGGCAGAGAGGACAGAGACAGGAGGAACTAACTGTGCGTTTGAGGCCAGCCTGATATGTATGATGAGCTCCAGGATGGCCAGGACTACATACAGAGACCATATTTCAAAAGACAAAACAAAACGAAACAAAACAAAAATTCTGCAGGGTTATTCATATGGTACTCTGTAGGTAGAGTTTTCTTTTTAACTTTTTCTTTTTTCTTTTCTATTGCTCTGGTCTGCCTTTTGTATGTGTGTGAGTTACTGGAGAGTGAACCTAGGACCTTATGCATATTAAGCCCATGTTTGCCACTGAATGTGTTCTTTTTCATTTATTTCCCTCCCCTCTCGCTCCCATCTCCGTCCCACTCCTCTTTTCTTCCTCTCTTGCTTTTCTATTCTCTTTCTCCTTTCTCTTCATCTCACCTTCTTCCTTCCCTCTGACCCTGCCCCTTTTTGTCTCACTCTGCCATCCATGTTCATATGACCTAGATTGGCCTCGAATTTGGAGGCCATCTCGCCTCCTGATTCTCTCTCAACTGCTGAGATTATAGCCATGCACCACTGGTTTCTAGTTATTTGTGAACATTCTTTCATGATTTTTTTTTTACCCAGGTTACTTTTGATACTTTACTTTTTTTTTAGTGATTATTTGAGACAGGATGTCTTTATATAGGTAGTCCTGGCTGTCATGGACCTCCTATATACCAGGCTGGCCTCCACCCACCTGCCTCTGCCTCCCAAATGGTTTCAAGTGTACCTACCACTGCTGTCCTGGCTGGGATTAAAGTGTTGACCGGTGCTTGCCTGGCACACACTCAATCAAGTTGATGACTCTTATTAGGAAATAGGAAAGTCAGAGAAAATGTTTCTGGGTTATTTCTTTGATAATTTGCTCATTTTTATAGTCATTGTTTGATTTTTTTATATGCTTTTGAGTTTGGGCCTTGGACCTCCCTACTGTATTTATTCAGTATTTTGTATTTAGCTTTCACTTTCTTTCTTTTGTTATTCCCAAGTAATACCTTACTTTAATTCTTCCATTAATTGAAAATCTGTTGAGGTTTTGATTTGTTTTGGTTTTCTGAAATAATTGTTCCTTTTGTAGTGTCTGTTTTTAGTGTTCTAGATTTACCTTTTCTTTTTTAAAAGACAGGCTCTTGCAGTATAGTTCTTGCTGGCTCTAAGTTCTTACCCAGGTAAGTCTTGAACTGTGTCTGTTTTACCAGTGCTGATATTACAGGTGTGTGCCACCATGCCTGGTACCTGCCTAGATTTCTTTCTGGTTTACTCTGTCTAGACAATTCATCATTGCAATTTCTCAGGACAGGAGTGAGATAGTTACCTGGTATTGTGTTATGAGGAGATGGATTGATTTGGTTGCTTTTAGAAAACACTGTCGTATATTCATGGCCCATTGCTGTACACATGAATCGCTCCATCTTGTGTTGGCTGGCATGTAAATTATCTCCTATTTTCCAAACTATGCAATACATGGTGAATAGAGTCCTTTACTACTTGTCTATCTTTCCTTTGTAATGTCCATTAAGTTTTATCTTTGTGGCTTCATCTCACTGTTATTCAATAGATACTTGAAGATCTCCTGCCTCAGCCCTCTGAGTGCTGATATTACAGGCATAGGATACCATATCAGGCTTTTCTTTGAAGCTCTACCTTTAGAATTTAGTAACTGATGCATCTATCTTCTATTTGTCCTGATCTACTTGACTTTTTCTGTCCCACTTCCAAATGATTTGGAATCTTCCCTTTGGTTTTACTTTCTTTCATATGTTCACCATTGATCTTTCCCCCTTCATTGGTAAACTTCGTAAAAGAATGAACAGTAGTTGATATGAGTACTTTTCTATATTCTCTTAGCTTAGTGGTTTAGAAATAAGTACTTGTCATTACAAATGATAGCATTTGAAATCTGCTTTTGCTGTTCACACTTTTCATCATGGGCACTCTACACTAACCCAATTGTCTTTTGGTGACTATTATATAAAATTCCTTGAATAATAAATTCTTTGGTTGCTTAGCATCAGGGGAAAAAAGCCAAACAAACAAAAACAAAACAAAACAACAACAATAACAAACTCTCACCCTTAGGGATTTGGGAAAACTTCTCCTTTTTGTTAGATACATGAAACACTTGGTTTTCCCTTTGTCCTAGCTATTGTATAGCCCAGAGTAAAATCTGGGCTTTAGTTACATCAGCCAAATTAATCTTACTGTTAGTATATTTGTTTTCTCTTCCTCCTTCTATTGGGGTTAGGACTTCCCCTCTTATCTCTGTTTCTCTGCATGTTGATTTCATTCTCTTATACTACAGACTCTCTCCATGAGGCTGGAACCATGACTGCTGGCAGCTCTGGCTTTCATCTTCCCAGCCCCTCCTACCAGGAAAAGGGGCTCTTTTGAAGAATACTGAGAAGGACTCTGACCTGTCTTGGATCATGTGCCCACCATCCCTCTGGCTGGAGTGGGGAGGGTTCTATGAATTGCAACCCTCAGTAGAACTACATAGTTGGAGTCAGGGGTAAGAGCAGTTCCCTGATGCAGGTGGGTGGGCCCTGTTTGAAGAAAGTGAAAACTGTGAACAGGTGAAAAATAGACGTCTGTCGTTCTGGCTTTTAATACTTTTTATTATAGATAGATCCTACACTGTGTACTGGCTTAAGTACTTATCCAGTTAAAACGTTAAGCCTGAGTACATAGAGGCTAATAGACATGTTCATTTACCCTTCAAACTATTATATTTGGCTTGAATCTTCTACAGGTAATTTTGCTGATATTTCAGTGACAGATCTAAATTTTTTTTCTCCCTCTTTTGACTCTATTTTTGACATTTAAACCATTGTGCCAAGCTAGGTGTGGTGCTGTACATTAATAATCCTAGCACTTGGGAGGTGGACAAAAGATGATTAGAAGATTAAGCCCAACTTCCATGCTACATGAGACCTGATCTCACCCCCCCCCAAAAAAAACCAAATCAACCAGCCGGGTGGTGGTGGCAGTGGCGGTGGCAGTGGCAGTGCATGCCTTTAATCCCAGCACTTGGGAGGCAGAGGCAGGCGGATTTCTGAGTTCTAGGCCAGCCTGGTCTACAGAGTGAGTTCCAGGACAGCCAGGGCTACACAGAGAAACCCTGTCTTGAAAAAATCAAAACAAAAACAAATCAACCAACCAACCAACCTATCAACCAACCAACCAAACCCTACACAATATATAACTGTAGTGTCAAAGTTGTCAGTCAAGTTCCCTCAGGTTTCCTCAGTTGCTAGTTTGTTTTTACCTCAGGTGTTTCATTTGCCTCTTGGGATTCCTTTTGGGATTCCTTTCTTACTGTAAAGGTTAAGCTACAAGATTGCTTTTCTCATTGTTTATCTCATTCACAGGGAATTTAAGATTGTTAGCTTTTCTTCTTGTGCTGTCACTGTTGTGAGGTCTAAGCCTTGATTCTTTTTCCTCAGTCTGGATAATTTAGTTACATAGTTTATATCTTGTATGTTGGGATGTGTATGTGACTGTGAATGCAGGTGTCCATGGACCTGTTTGATGTGGTGCTGGGAACGGAGGAGCAATGCGTGCTAGTAACTGAAGAGCCATCTCACTTAGTCACCCCTGTCTAAAGTTTTGTATCTTTGTAGTGTGACATTGTCTAAAAAGTAAAACAGACAAAAAATAGTTTTTCCCCTAAGGTCTAGGGATATGGTTCAGTGGTAGAGTGTTTCCTTATCATTACATGTGTGAATCCCTGGATTTAATTCTCAGTACCCCAAGCCTTACAATTGTGGGTATACGTTTTGGTTGTTGATTCATTTCCTGTCCCCGTGTGTAGACTACGCTAGCCTCAAACTTGCATCAGTACTTATTGTGATCCAGCCCCGCACTGTTAATTATTTTCTTTATATGTGTACATGCCATACATTTTTCCACTCTTTTTTTGTTGTTGTTTTTTTGTTTTTGTTTTTGTTTTTCAAAACAGGGTTTCTCTGTATAGCCCTGGCTGTCCTGAAACTCACTCTGTAGAGCAGGCTGGCCCCGAACTCAGAAATCCGCCTGCCTCTGCCTCCCAAGTGCTGGGATTGAAGGCGTGCACCACCACTGCCTAGCTCCACTCTTGTCTTTATTGTTCTCATTCCTAGTACTGTCTACTTTGTCCCTCAATCTTATCTCCTTGGAAGAAACGCGATTGCCATTCCTGTCCCTAAAATACCTGTTGTTTCCCATTGTTAAGTATTAATGTAGGGCAAAAATATATTTTTTTTAACCTTTGTGCATTTTCACTAAAAGTAAAGGAGAGTAGGGGTATTGTTGAGTCGTAGACTGCTTGTGTAGGTTATATGAGGCCCTGGTTTTGATTCTAGCACCCCTTCTTACCCCAAAGAAAAGAAAAAAGGAGGCTGATTAACATTCCTTTTTTTTTCTGAGCTGGGGCCTCTATAGGTGCCCCTGTCTGTCTGGCCTGGATCCTGCTGTGCACATCTGTCTCCTGAGTGCTGGGATTAGTGTACAATGCCATCTGAGGGAAAATGACTTTTTAAAATGTATTCATAAAATGGTGTCTAAGGCTGGAGATTGTGTAGCAGTTAAGAGCACTTGTTGTTCTTACACAGAACCTGGTTTCAATTCCCTGACTCTTTCCTGACTCTGTGGGTACCAGGGATACAAGTGCGTAGCTGGACTTTGGTACACAAGGGTGCGTTCTTCTTTTTTCCACCCTTTATTCCCCTGGTTTCATCCCTTATCACTAGATGAGAAAGGAAGAAGGATATAGGGGAGAGAGAGAAAGAGAGAGAGAGAGAGAGAGAGAGAGGGATCTTACAATATTTTTCTTGTTTCTTCTTTGAGCACGAATAACAAACTACAACTTACCCTCCTGAAATGACCACCAACCACTAGACCTGCCTCTCAGGGCCTTTAGCATCTGAAAAATTTCCAGATTTCCACACACCACACAGTTGCAGAAACTATTTGTAGCTGGCAAAACTGGACCTCTGCTAGAGTGCTGGGTAAATCATAGTCAGCTGGTCTCAAACTCAGAAATGCACCTGCCTCTGCCTCCTGAGCTCTGGATTAAAGCCTTGCACACCCCTACCCCCCAGCCCTGACTTGATTTTTTTGTTTTTCAAAACAGGATATCTCTATATAGTTGTGGCAGTCCTGAGTCTCTGTAGACTAGGGTGGCCTTGAACTTAGAGATCTGTCTTTGTGGTGGATTTAAAGGTGTACTCCACAATGCCTTGCTATTTTAAGTTAATTTTTATAACCCATGGGTGCCTTCATTGTGCTGGCACCTTATATGTGAAACATCTGCCTTTGTTTCTAACTGCATCTTCATATATTTAGAGCTCAGTCTGAAAAGCCTTGTACATTCTAATTCTAGGCAGTTGCCCTACCACTTAGCTATCCATCTCCAGCCCTTACTTTCTGAGCTTCTACCTCCAAGGTGCTCGGATGAACACCATTGCTGAGCTTTTTTTCTGTTCCTTTCAGTTTTGAATATGTGTCTGTATATGGCCCTGGCTGGCCTAGAAGTCTCAATGTAGGTCACTCCTGCTTCTGCTTCCAGTGATCTGGGATTAAAGTATGCTCCAGCAAGCCTGGTCAAGATGATGCTTTTCAAATACATATGTCAAATGTTATAAATTTCCCATTCAACTATGGTATAAGTGTAGTGAGAATCCTTGAATTTTGTTTTCTTTAAAATATATAGAAATCTTAAAAGAAAGTGGTTTTGTTTTAATCCCAAGTGTGGTGTATGGGGCTGCATTGCACTGACCACAGCCTCCTGCTCTAGCAGAGGCATGTTTTTGTCAGCTGCAGATAGTTTCTGCAATGGTGTGACTTGGATATGTATGCGTGGTGTTTAGAGAGGTTGGTTGTGATATGTTAGTAGCCATGGTCAAAGAAGAAATGGAAAAAACATTAGATTCAGGGAGTTTTCTAATTCTTTTCTCCCCGTTCTTTCTTGTTTCTCTCCTGTCTAGTGTTAGGGGGTGAAACTGGAGAGGGGAGCAATAAAAGTTGGGAAAAAGAAGAACCCACAAAGTAGCAAAGATCAGCTACATATAAGTGCCTTGAAAGTAGTGTATATTTTCTCATTTGAGTTTTATTTTGAAATTTATTATATAACCTTTTTCTTGACATTAAAGAATTTTGTTTCTGATCTTAATTTGATTATGATTATGTTGTTTTAGTCATGCTTTATATTTCTGTCATTTTGTTTTTGCCTTTTTTTCTTTTTTTTTTTTGTTTTTTGGTTTTTGTTTTGCTTTTTTTCGAGACAGGGTTTCTCTGAGTAGCCCTGGCTGTCCTGGAACTCACTCTGTAGACCAGGCTGGCCTAGAACTCAGAAATCCGCCTGCCTCTGCCTGCCAAGTGCCGGGATTAAAAGCGTGCGCCTCCACCGCCTGGCTTCTTTTTTTTTTTTTAAAGACAGGTTTCTCTGGTAGTCTTGGCTGATGTGGAACTCTGGGAACTTGATCCCATCTTGAACTGAAAGAACCCTGTCCTGCCCCTGCTTCTGAGATTAAAGGCCTGTGTCCCCACTGTCTGGCTTTACCTTTTTTGATTCTGGAAGTTGATGTTTATTAGGGTACATTTTTCTGTATATTTATAATATTTTTCTTGAGACTTATTTTTAGTTTTTATTATGTGTACATATAGGTGTTGGCCGTGTGCATGCAGGTATTTGGAGACTAGAGGACATTGGATGCCTTGGAGCTAGAGTTACAGGTGCTGTGCTACACTGTGCTATTCTGATGCTAGGACTGGAGTTCAGTCCCTTGGGAAGAGAAAGCTGGCTCTCCATGCAGTCCTGGCTGGGCTGGAACCTTCTACAGAACCCACACTGACCTCAGACTTGGAGTGGCTGTCCTAATCCTGCCTCCCTGCTGCTGGCAGTGCAGATGTGAGCCAACATGCCTGGGCTGGACTTGACGTGGTCTGGGTTTTTGCTTTTTTCAGACAGGGTCTCCATATGTCCACATGTGATTTTATTTAAAAAAAAAATTTTTTTTTTTTTTTTTTTTTTTTTTTTTTT
>NW_022196897.1:5894697-5902244 GCF_008632895.1 Mastomys coucha
CTGTGTAGCCTTGGCTGTCCTGGAACTCACTCTGTAGACCAGGCTGGCCTTGAACTCAGAAATCCCCTCCCTCTGCCTCCCAAGTGCTGGGATTAAAGGCGTGTGCCACCACCGCCCAGCTTTTATTTATAATTTTAACCAGTTTTTCTGTATTAGTTCCTTTGTGGCTCTAATTATACATTTGGCCTTTTGACATCATTGTAAAGCTAACTGAAGTTTACTTTTTAAAGTCCTTCTACTTTGTTCCATGAGGATAGGGGAGATGGGTCAGTAGCTAAGTGCCCGTTATGTACAGGTCTGAGTTTTGGATTCACAGAACTCATGGAAAAAGCCAGGAATGTTGGTCCCAGCACTGAACGGTATGGTTAGATTTTGTAGTCAGATAGTGTAGCTAGTTGGTGAGCTCAAGATTCAGCAAGAGACCCTATCTAGAAACTTGCAAACACATGCATATACCACACCATATACAATAAACAAACATTACTAGGCTTTAGATGCTGTGAATCAGTTTTTTCTGTTAAGCCTTGCAATATTCATGTTTATAATTTCAAATTTTTATTTACTTATTTTTAAAAGTTATTTTATGTATATATGTATACTATTGCTCTCTTCAGACACACCAGAAGAGGGTATCAGATCCCATTCCACATGGGTGTGAGCCACCATGTGGTTGTTGGGAATTGAACTCAGGACCTCTGGAAGAGCAGTAGTTGGTGTTCTTAACCGCTAAGCCATCTCTCCAGCCCAGAATTTTTTATCTAATTGTCTGAAGCAGAGGAGGAGGCAGAACCTGAGCAAAAGTAGTATAGACTGTACATACTATGGAAGATTTCTTTTCCACTATTCTATTTCATTCACGTGTGTGTGTGTGTGTGTGTGTGTGTGTGTGTGTGTGTGTGTGCATGCCATGGTGTACATATGGAGGTCAGAGGACAACCTGAAAGAGTCAGTTCTCTCCTTCCTTCCTGTGGGTGGAACTGGCTGGGGTCTGAGGCTTGGAGTCAAGCTCTCACCTGCTGAGCCATCTCATGACCCCAGGTTTTGAAATAATTATAGGTTGTGGAGATAGTACACTGAGATAACTTCATATGCATTAGCTCAGATATTCTGTTTCTCTCTCTCTCTCTCTCTCTCTCTCTCTCTCTCTCTCTCTCTCTCTCTCTCTCTTCCTTTCTGAGACAGAATCTTGTTATGTAACCCTAACTTTTGGAAGAGCAGTTGGTGCTCTTAACCACCTGAGCCACCCTTCTAGCCCCTTGTTTACTTATTTTAAAACAAAGTCTCAGGTAGTCTAGGCTGGTCTTGAATTCCTGATATTCCTGTCCCTTCGTCTCAAGTGCTAGGATTATAGGCATTGTCTTAGGGTTTTACTGCAGTGAACAGACACCATGACCAAGACAACTCTTATAAGGACAACATTTAATTGGGTCTGGCTTACAGGTTCAGAGGTTCAGTCCATTATCATCAAGGTGGGAGCATGGCAACATCTAGGCAGGCATGGTGCAGGAGGAGCTGAGAGTTCTAAATCTTTATCTGAAGGCTGCTAGGAGAGGACTAGCTTCCCACATGGTTTGGAGGAGGGTCTTAAAGCCTGTGCCCACAGAGACATACCTCCTCCAACAAAGCCATGCCTCTAAATAGTGCCAATCCCTTGGCCAAGCATATTCAAACCATGACAGGCATATTATAGCACTGTGGTTGAAATTTCTAAAATTTTAATTACTTGTTTACTTCCTCTTGTTTTCTACTTATATGAAATTTAGTTATTATAAATGTTTTAATGAAGCTGGGCGGTGGTGGCCCACGCCTTTAATCCCAGCACTTGGGAGGCAGAGGCAGGCGGATTTCTGAGTTCGAGGCCAGCCTGGTCTACAGAGTGAGTTCCAGGACACCAGAGCTACACAGAGAAACCCTGTCTCGAAAAACCAAACCAACCAACCAAACAAATAAATGTTTTAATGAGCTATCAAATAGTTACGTGCATTTTAATACTGGTTTGATTAATTTTTATTTCACTACAGGGTAGAATTTTCTGCCTTTGTATTAGTTTTATAAAAATTTCTCTGGGGGGTGCGTGGTGGTGGTGGATGTGTGTGGAGGATGTGTATGTTTTGACTCTGTGCATAAGGATGTCCCTATCACAGTGAGTATTTGGAAGAAAGAAGACAACTTTTTAACTTTTGGGTCAATTCTGTCCTTCCACATGGGTTCCAGGTATTCAACTCAGGTTATTAGCATTGCCTATGAGCCATCTTTCCAGCCCACTCCTATTTCTTTTCTTACCCTCTGATATGATGTTCTGGCTTTTGGGAGTATGTATTAGTCACTTTGTGTAATGTTGAACCTTGCTCCCTCTGATTCTTCTGGCCTTGGATAGGCCCTCATATGTAAGTGCTGATTTGGTGTTCAACTAAAAGTTCTGGAATGAGCCTTTGTAGATTTCTTCCTTTCTCTCTCTCTCCAGCTCTCTACTCAGTGCTGGTCTCCCTTGTGAGCTCTAGCCACCTTGGCTTCCTTGGACTCCCAGCTCCATTTCCTCAACTTGGGGAGACCACAGGCCCTGTCTGGGTTCCTCCTCCTTGTTCCTCGGCCTGAAAACTCTCCCAAGGCAGTAAGCTGGGCACTTTTGTGGCTGTGTCATGTTTCTTGTCTCTCAGGTATCATTGTGTTGTTTCTTGTCTAGTACCTTCAGTGCTGTTGTTTTATTCATTTTGTTAGGTTTTTATTATTTCACATAAGAAAGCCGAATCAAGCTCTTTTATTCACTGCATCTTGATTGGAAGTCATGTCATTGTGATACTTTGGGTGTCATCGTGAGCAGCTGAGCATTTGAGCATGTTGTGGTTTGTGTGTTGACCTCAGTTCTAAGAGTCCACTTAGCGCTTTAGCTTCTTTAATTTCTCTATCTAGTTTAATTTGTATAAGGTTTTTATGTGTTGGAGATGATGGTCTTTGTTAGAGAAATGTTTTAATACTTCCTCAAATCTGTATAGTTTCACCTGTTTATTTTCGTAATTGTACCCTTAAGCAGAAATATTTAAGTCTGATGAAGTCTAATTTGTCAGTGTTTTCTTTTATAGTTGTTGCTTACTGTGAGCTAAGACACTTTGCCTAACCCCGAAGTCATGAAGGTAATTTCCTTTAAATTTTTTATTTTTGCTAATTTATATTTAGGTCTGTGACACATTTCACATTATATTTTTTTGTAGGTTTCAGTTTTTGTATATGGCTATGCAGTTACTTTTGAATGAAACCTTTCTTCACTGCATTGCTTTTGTACAACATGTTGTATAATTGGGGCCCTCTTTCAGAACTTCACCTTCAATTGGCCTTAGTTTTATCATGCTGTTCTAAATTTTGTAACTTTAGTATAAATCCTAAAGTTAAAAATGCAATCCTTTAATATTTTTCTCTTCAAGAGTATATATAGTCTAAATTCACATTCTGTATACATATTAGCTTTTCTATTTCCTCCAAAATATCAATGAGATGATATTTGCTTTGGTCTGTAGATCAGTGTTAGAATTCACATATTAACAGTTTGAATCCTTATATTTATCTATCTGTGTGTGTGTGTGTGTGTGTGTGTGTGTGTGTGTGTGTGTGTGTGTATGGTGTTCAGAGGACAGTTTGTGGGAGTCTATTTTGTTTCCCTTCACTGTGGAGGTCTTGGGGATCAAGCTCAAGCCCTTAGGTTTGTTGGCAAGCACCTTTACCTGCTGAGTTATTTTACCAGCCTTGGCCCTGTTATTAAAAAAAACTTTTTGTGTTTTTTTTTATTTCATTTTATTATTTTACTTTTGTTTATATGGTCACATTGTAACTGTCTTCAGACACAGCAGAAGAGGGCAGTGGATCTAATTACAAATGGTTGTGAGCCACCACATGATTGCTAGGAATTGAACTCAGGACCTCTGAATGAGCTCTTTTTTTTTTTTTTTTTAAAGATTTATTTATTTATTTATTATATGTAAGTACACTGTAGCTGTCTTCAGACACTCCACAAAAGGGCATTAGATCTCGTTATGGATGTTTGTGAACTACCATGTGGTTGTTGGGATTTGAACTCAGGACCTTAGGAAGAGCATTCAGTGCTTTTAGCCGCTGAGCCATCTCTCCAGCTTCCTCCTCCCCTTTTGTTTTTTTTAAAAAATAATCCAGTCTGGCTTTGAATTTACACTTCTCTTCAGTGCTAGGATTACTGGGCATGGGTTTTGCAATTTTCTAGAATGTTGAGATACGTGTATATACTGATGTGTATATATATACCATTATGCTTGGCTAAAATGCAATTTTAATTATTCTTAGAATTGAAATTTTTTTGAGACATAATCTACCTTTTTATCTCTTGCAGGACTGCAATTTATTTATGTAGAACAGGTTGGCCTCAAACTTGGAGGCCTCTGTCTCCAGAGTACAAAGATTAAGGGCACATGACAACAAGCCCAGCATGCTGTTGGCTTTTTTATTAATGATCTCATTTTCAAATAGGGAGTTTATTATTTGAAATGTGTCAACAGAGTAGGACTTACTGCCATTGAGAAGATTTTTACGTTCATTAGTCACTAGAAGGGAGAGGTAAACTGCCACAAAATGCCACCTTTAGTAGTGCTGACTGGGGTTGGCCATGTGGCAGAGGGGATAAAAAGGAAACCTAAAGGAATGAATGGGAGAATAAAGGTGAACAGTTTAGGATTGCTTAGTTGTACTTCTTTCTCGGGCTCTTTAGCAGGACTATATATACGTGCTTCTGGGACACCTCAGGTAGGGGAATATAATATCCTGGAGTTACGGTAGGCTAAGGACGTTGTGGGTATAGGCTCTTGGTTTGCACATGGAAGTTGTTTATTGTCTCTTAAGAATTAGCTAGCTCTGGGAAAGACAGTGTTTTCAGAGTCGGAGGATTAAAAGTGGAGCAGGTTCTGGTGCTTAGCATGTGTGCCTTGAATTTGACCTCTAGGAAGGACTGGGAACAAAAGCAAAACCAGCATGAAAACGTAGGTGTAGTGGTTTCTGTTTGTAAAGCTAGCACTTGGGAGGCTGTGCCTGGAGGAGTGTGGTGAGTGTCTGCATTGGCAATGGGTGCTGACTTTTGTTAAATGTTGTTTTTGTATTGAGATGCTATATTTAAAATATTTGTAAATTTCATGTTTTGTTTTCACATGTTACATTAATCTTGTTTATGGGATACATGTTTGTGATATATTAATCTCTAATATATTGTTGGACTCAGATTATTAATGTCAAATCTTTTTAAATTCAGGTACAACAGGAATTTTATAATTTTTTGTAGTTATTGATATAACTGGTTTTTGTTTTATTAATGTTTGAATTTTGTCCTTTTGGGACAGAGTGTCGTTTAACTCATGTTGACCTGGAAATACTTTTTTTTTTTTTTTAAAGATTTACTTTAATTTATGTGTATGTATGTTTTATCTGCTTGTATGTCTGTGCATCACTTATGTGTAGGGTGCCTGCAGAGTTACAGATGGTTCTTAATCACCATGTACAGGGAATTTAACTCTGGGCTTGTAGAAGAACCATTGTGCTCTTAACTGCTGGGCCACTTTTTAGGCCTTTCCCTCCCAATTTATTATGTTCCTGTTTCCCAGGTTCTAGGATTACAGGGATTTATCACCACCCTAATTACTCATTATTTTGTTACTGTTTACTTCTATTTTTAGGTTGGGAGGGCAGAGACAGACTTGGGAGGGGAACTGAGATTAATTAAGATTACTTGTAATAAGTATGGGCATGAAATTGTTTACCAGATGGCTCCCTTTTCTTGGAGGTATTTTGATAATGAAGTTAGCTTTAAAGAAGTCTGTAGATTGATTGATTGATTTATTTATTTATTTATTTATTTATTTATTTATTTATTTATTTTGAGACAGGGTTTCTCTGTATAGCCCTGGCTGTCCTGGAGCTCACTCTGTAGACCAGGCTGGCCTGGAACTCAAATCTGTCTGCCTCTGCCTCTGGCTCCCAAGTGGCTGGGATTAAAGGCGTGTGCCACCACGGCCCGGCTTGTAGATTTTTTTTTTTTTTTTTCGTTTTTTTCGAGACAGGGTTTCTCTGTATAGCCCTGGCTGTCCTGGAATTCACTCTGTAGACCACGCTAGCCTCAAACTCAGAAATCTGCCTGCCTCTGCTTCTCAAGTGCTGGGATTAAAGGCGTGCGCCACCACCGCCCGGCATGTTACGTTTTTTAACATCTGGTTTCTCTGGTAATGATTTTTCTTTTATTTCCAATATTGGTAAGTTATGTCTCCCATACGTCCTTGTATTATTATTGTTGTCTCAAACAACAAGATTTTACTGTGAAGTTCAAGCTGGCCTTGAACTTGTGATGGTCTTCCATATCTTCCAAGTGGTGGAATTACAGTTTGGTAACATTATGTTCATTTTATCTCTTAAAAATCAAGGCTTGCAATTTTTAGCTTCATTATTAATGAATCATCAACTTGGTGTTTAATCTTCTCTGATTCTTTTCTCTTTCCCCCACTTTGTTACTTTTTTTTTTTTTTAGTGGCCCCCCCCAACTTAAAAAAGATCTTTTTGTTTGTTTGTTTGTTTCTCTGCTTATTTTTGTGTTTGTGGAGTTCAGAAACAGCTTATGGGGAGTTGGCTCTCCACCATGTGGGTTCTGAGAATGAAGCTCTAGTCGGCTTGGGGGCGAGCACCTTTCCTCTCCCAAGAGTCTTGTTAGTCCTAGTCTGTTCTTTCAGCCTTCTGTTCTTTAGGCTGGACCCTACATATTAACTTTATATTGGTTTTCTAGTGTGGTAACAGAACATACTCAGACATTTAAAGTATTTTCATTTCACTGTGTCATGAGCAGGAGGTAGTGGTACATCTCTGTAATGCTGACATTCTGAATGGAGAGGCAGGAAAATGACTCTCAAGTTCCAGCTTAGACAGCCTGTTGTAGGCTGACCAGAGCTACATAATGAGACCCTACCTCAGATCAATTTTGTTTTAAAATTATATCTTATATGTACTTGTTTAAGGTCTTTAGTGAATGTATCGTGTTTACTTAAAAAGTACATGTATTATACAATGGCTCGAATTATCTGTCTCTTTGTTTTATGTGTGTTCATATGCACATGGAAACCAGAGATCTACATTCTGTGTGTCTTCAGTAGTCTTCCCCCTCGTTTTTGAGATGGACTCATTTGCTAACCTTTTGTTGCCTTGGTTGACTAGTACAGCTCCAGGGATCCTCTGTCTCAACTTTTTCAGTGTTGGGAATTACAGGTGTGAGCCATTATTTTAATGTAGTTTAGACTTACTTATTTAGTTATATGTTTAGAATTACTTTTCTTTTTAGAATTACTTTAATAACATACAATTAATGTACTATACAGTTCAAACATTTGAAGTGTGTAATTTTTAGTTTAAAAAAATTTTTTGTTTTCTGTTTGTGTGCCTGAGCTGGCAAGGCTTGATGTCAGGCATCTTAAGCATGTGCTCCCTCTCCCTCTCTCCCCCTCTCCCTCTCCCTCTCTCCCCCTCCCCCTCCCCCTCTCCCTTTCCCCTCCCTCTCC
>NW_022196897.1:5903142-5904528 GCF_008632895.1 Mastomys coucha
TCTCTCCCCCTCCCCCTCCCTCTCCCTGTCCCTCTCTCTTTGAGAGGGTCTCACTTTGTAGTTCTGCCTGTTATGTAGACTAGGCTGGCTTTGAATTGAGAGATAGATCTGCCTGCCTTTGCCTCCTAAGTGCTGGGACTAAAGGTGTGCACCACCACTCACAGCCCATTTTTTTGAGATGGGGTCTCTCCTTGAACTTTGAAGTAGAAAGCCTGCTAGACTGGCTGCTAATGAGCTCCCAGGATCCCGGTGCTGGGATCTAGACTCGTGCTGCCATATCCAATTTGTTTCACAGGGATACTGGGGACCTGAGTTCAGATCCTTCTACATGCAATGCAACCATTTTACTGAAGCAGCTTCTGCACTCTTTTTTTTTTGTTTGTTTGTTTTTTTGTTTTTAGAGACAGGGTTTCTCTGTGTAGCCCTGGCTGTCCTGGAACTCACTCTGTAGACTAGGCCGGCCTTGAACTTAGGAATCCGCCTGCCTCTGCCTCCCAAGTGCTGGGTTTAAAGGTATGCGCCACCACTGCCCAGTGTAGACTCATTTAAAAAAAAATTATTTTAAATTACATTTACTTACTTACCCACCTATTGATTGATTGATTGATTGATTCACTCTACATGTGTTGTGTTGATGCACACATAGCACAGTGTGTTTGTGGAGGTCAGAAGACAATTGTTGTGGGAGTTAGTTTTCTACATCTTTGTGGGAGTCAGTTCTCTTAGCAATGTGGGTCCCATGGTTTGCTTGATTTTTCAGGTTGTGCGGTTTAGTGATAGACACTTTTACTCCTGAGCTATCTTGTGTGGCTCACTTTGTTTACTGTTGTAATCTCCATTATTATTACTTACTATTTGTATGTTTGTAGATGTGCTTTGCACACATGGTGGGGATGCCACAGCAAGCACGTGGAAGCCAGAAGACAATTTATGGACTTCTATCTTTTCATATTTACGTGGTTTCCAGAGATAAGACCAGAGATATGAACCATCTTGCTAGTCTTTCCCTTTTATTTTTAGAAAAGTATGTTTGGTGGTGATGAATTCTGCTTACTATTTGAATGTTAACTATTTGTGAGATAAATGTGAACAGAAAGAAGGAAGGGCCAGGAATGTTGGCTAACTCACATATATAATCCATTCCACTCAGGCCTGCAGTTACCTAGTGCTTGAGGTCCCTCACCTCATGATACTGCCATGGCTGTGCTAGAGGCTTCCGGATCTTCTGGATGATTGGCCCTTACAGTTGCTTATTTGCACATAGAGAGTGCATGTGTGAATACATAATTTTGTGTTCACAATAAGTACCTTTTCTTTCAATATTTTATCACATTTATTATTTGGGTCTTGGTCAGGTTTGTGTCTGTATTTGTCTCTGCTCCCCCC
>NW_022196897.1:5904538-5906066 GCF_008632895.1 Mastomys coucha
CTTTTCTGTTTTACTGTTTTTGAGAGAGGCTTTTCCTGTGTAGCCCTTGCTGCCCTGGTGTGTGTAGAGTAGGCTGGGCTTGAGCTTTGTGCCGTCCTCTTGTCCTCTTTCCAATGTGGAGAGAACAGGTATGCACACTGTGTGTCCTCAGGCCTCCTTTCTGTTTGGTTTTGAATTCTCTGAACATTTCTTTTTCTGCATATTGTAGTTGTCCCTGAGCCCTTCTTCTGTCTCCTCTTGTTATTCTGCAGTGCTGGTTTTTACAATGCTAAACAACTCACACAGAACCTTCCATATGCTAGGCAGCCCTCCACAATCCAGTTATATCATGTCTTTGTTTTATTTTTGAGACAGGATCTCTATATAGTACAGGCTAGCCTGTACACAGTCCTCCTGATTTTGTGTCCTCGTGCTACCAGGCCAGGCTTGATTTGTAATTTGGTTTTTTTCTTTGTCGGCCTTGTAAATGCCTTTAAGCTACAGCTCTACATCTTTAGCTCCATTCTGTTATTAACTTTTTCTTTGTTGATATTTCCCATTTTATTTATTACAGGTACATTTTCATTCTATTTCATGTGTATTTTATTTATTTAATTTGTTTAGATAGTTTCACAGTGTATCCCGGGCTATCCTGGAACTCAACATGTAGACCAGGTTGGCCTCAAATCTGCTACCTCCAAAGTCTGGGTAAATTTGTAATTGACATTGATTTTCTTTTGTTTTGACAATGCTTAGCCTCTTCTAGTGTTTTTTTCTAGTTCTTTACAGGTGAAGTAATGCAGATCATGTCACAGACTTTATCTTATTTGTTGAAAAGGCCATGTTGTTTTTGTATTCCTTTGATGGAGCAGATTTTTGGGGTGGGAATGTATTTTAGTAGTCATTATCTAGTCATTACCCTAGCACCTCAGAAACCAAGCATGATGGGTGGAGCGTGCCTAGCATGCTAGCACTAGAAAGTAGACAAGAGCACCAGACTTTCTTGATATGCCAAATAGGCATTTGTGTAAGACCCTGTCTCAAAAAAATGAAAAAATAAGAAATTGTTTTTGTTTGTATGTGTCTATGTGTGTTGTGTAGAAGTTCAGGCATATGCATTTCTAGGATACATGTGTGGAGGTAGAGAGGATAACCTTGAATGTTATGTGCTTCCTCAGTAGTCAGCTCCACATGCACTTTACCCACTGAGATGTCTCCTAGCCTTGAAGGTGATATTTTTTAAAATCAGAGTTGGTTGATTCTTTGGATTCAAACCATCTTGTATGTATTTTGAATACTTGTTTTAAACTTTCCAGCTTGAGCCGGGCTAGTGGATTGCCCTGTGTGTGTGTGTGATGTAAGATCAACAAAAACTTGGGTTGATTATTTGAAAGTAGGACTCTTTCTCCTTAGTTTGCCCCATTTGGGATTTAGATCTTATGTTACAGACACCAAGGATCTTCTGAAACGTCTCTTGTGCTGACTTAGGACTGCAGGAGCTCTAGGGTTGTGTACTGCTTAGGTCTTAGGACTGCAGGAGCTCTAGGGT
>NW_022196897.1:5906569-5916492 GCF_008632895.1 Mastomys coucha
CAGCTCTAGGGTTGTGTACTGCTTAGGACTTAGGACTGCAGGAGCTCTAGGGTTGTGTACTGCTTAGGACTTAGGACTGTAGCTCTAGGGTTGTGTACTGCTTAGGTCTTAGGACTGCAGGAGCTCTAGGGTTGTGTACTGCTTAGGACTTAGGACTGCAGCTCTAGAGTTGTGTACTACTTAGACTTAGGACTGCAGGAGCTCTAGGGTTGTGTACTGCTTAGGTTTTAGGACTGCAGCTCTAGGGTTGTGTACTGCTTAGGACTTAGGACTGCAGCTCTAGGGTTGTGTACTGCTTAGGTCTTAGGACTGCAGCTCTGGTGTTGTGTACTGCTTAGGACTTAGGACTGCAGCTCTGGGGTTGTGTACTGCTTAGGACTTAGGACTGCAGCTCTAGGGTTGGCTTTGTCCTGTCTACAGTGTCATATAGTTAAAAAAAAAAAACTAAACTCTCATGGTTGTTCTTCTCAAGTTTTCACTTAGTATAGATTCTAGATTCTTTTTGTTTTTATCTGCCATGCATCTCATTCAGTTAGCAATTACTTGTGTTCTTCAGGGGTTATAGTTTTTATTACTATTATTACAGGTTGGTCCTCGTAAGCTTGCCACTCTCAGAAGTCTAAATTCATTTACTATTGATTTTTGATTTTTAAGAAATGTATGATATAGTTCAGCTGATTATAATTATATTTCTTCTCAAATGTTGAGATAGGACTCTATGTAACATAGCCCAGGCTGGCCTCAGATTTATGTAGCTGAGGGTAATCTTGAATTCCTCCTGCCTCTACCTGTTAAGTGCTGGTCTTACAGTTGAGGTCCACCAAAACTGGCCCAGTCCTTTGAAGAACTTACCCCATTCTGTCTCACTGTGTAGCAGTGGCTGGCCTGGAACTTGCTGTGTTGACCAAGCTAGGGTTGAACTCAAGACATTAATTTGTCTCCATCTCCTAAGTATGCATCACCATGCTCAGCAAGCTGATTCTTTATTTAAAAAAAAATGTATTTTTAAGATTTATTTTTGTGTATATAAATAGCTGTGTGTATGCCATTTTTGTGTGCGTATGAGTGTTCATGTATGTTTGTCCATGTGCGCATGTGCCAGCAGAGACTAGAAGAAAATGTCATATCCCCTAGAGCCAGGAGTTAAGAGACATTAGTGAGCCACCTGATATGGGTGCTTGGAACCTGACTTGGATTCTCTGGAAGAGCAGTGTTCTGTACTGCTGAGCCATCTCTCTTGTCCTTTAAGCTGGTTCTTTTTTGGGTTTTTTTGTTTGTTTGTTTCTTTTTTGTTTTTTTCGAGAAGGGGTGAACTCGCTCTGTAGACCAGGCTGGCCTCGAACTCAGAAATATACCTGCCTCTGCCTCCCAAGTGCTGGGATTAAAGGTGTGCACCACCACCACTACCGGGCCTCAGACTGGTTCTTGATGGTAGTAGAAACCAAGACCTACTTGACTACAGTAATTCAAGCCTGTATTCGAGATCGTAGTGATCTTTGTAAATGTCAAAACCTTGTATATGGCCTGTGTTAAAGGCTTTAGATGATTTCCCATAGTCTAGCTGACCTTGAGCACGGTAACCCTTTCAGCCCCGAGCGATGGAGTGCTGCTACCATACCCAGTTTTCCCTCTCTCCAAGTAGGTCTTGCATGTTTCCTGGGATGGTCTCAAACTCTCAGACTATTGACATTCATGCTACAACATCCCAAGGATTTTGTTACTCTTCTACCACATTTGACTCTGGTATTACTAATAGGAAAATTTGGTACTTTGCTTGTGGACCAAGTGGCTTCAATTCATGGAAGTACTACTGGCTAAGTTTCCCAAGTATTGGGATGGCAGGCATGGGCCACTATATATGATTTTAATGTAAACTTTTTCTTTTTTTTTTAAAAAAGGGGGGTCTGCAGAGTTTTTAATGTATATATATAAATTGTTATCTAGTATTAAAAGAAAAATCATTAAGATATTTTAAATGATGGAGAGATGGTCTAGTAGTTGTTAAAAGCACTTGCTGTTTTTGCAGAGGACCTGGGTTAGGTTTTGAGCAATCATATGATAGGTCACAGTCATCCATAATTCCAGTACCAGGGAGGGGATCTGCTGCCCTTTTCCGGCTTTGATGGATACCTTCAAACATGTGGTATGCATGCATGCATACCTATACATACATGTAAAACATTCAAACAAAATAAAAATGAATCTTTTAAAAACAAGTAATATACAGTTAACAGTTACTTTGTCAAAATTGTTCTGGAATACTCCTGGTGGCAATGAATAGAAATGGTATTCTATTTTTGTTAGTTCTGAAGTTGAAAGATATGGTTTTGGTGATCTGAAAAAACTTCATTGCCTTTTCCTTTTCCTTTTTTTTTTTTTGTTTTTTACTTTTAATTTTCTTTAAATAGAGATGTGAGCTGTGTCCCCATAAAGATGGAGCTTTAAAAAGAACAGATAATGGGGGTAAGTACAGTCCTTGAAAAAATACTGAAAATTGGAATGGTAGTTCATACTGTTTTATTAAACATTGTTTGCTAAAATGTTAATAGTGATGTAATTAATTAATTGGAGACAAGGTTTCACCATGTGATCCAGGCTAACCTGAACTCACCATCTTCATGCTTCATTGTTTCATATCTGGGGTTGTAGATGGGCATATTTATGTGTAGTTTAAGTAATTTTCTGAATTCACAGTTTGTCTTCATTGTGGGCAAACTTAAGTATTGGCTGTTTTATGTAGAATGATCCACATTCTTCTACTTAAAAACCTTGATTTATTTTATATTTTGAGACAGGGTCTCAGTATATATTCCTGGCTGTCCTGGAACTCAGTATGTAGACCAGGCTGGCCTCTAAACTCACAGAGATCTGCCTGTGTCTCCTAAGTGCTGGGATTAAGGTGTAAGCCACCACACCTGCTTTGTTTTTGTTGTTGCTGTTCTGAGATAGGACCTCACTAGATGCTAGGGTTACAGGATCAACCTTACCTGGCAAAGTACCCTTACTACTATGTTCCCCCTAAGTGCTAGCTTACAGTACCAACTATACTTGGCAGGATGTGTTCTTTCCTGAGGATTCTGAGCATTTCCTCTTCTGAAAATTCTGAATCTGAAATACTGAAACTGAACACCTTTTGAACATTAGTTTTAGATTTTGGGTATTTGGATTAGTGATGCTTAGATGGTAAAGTCATTGTAAATGTTCAGAAAAATATCTCTGGTCCCAGTCATTTTAGATGAGGACTACCCCATTTTTAGTTTTCATCTTCACTTTAAGTTATCTTTCCTTGAGAACTGTGTCTACTTCTCTCTCCCCGGCCTTTCTTCTGTCTGTTTTTGTTTTGATCCTTTCCTCTAGTCCTTCCTTTCCTGGTGTTAGCTCAGGGCTTAGAGTTTTCTGCCTAGCCCAGCCTGGCCTAAATGTGTGGCAGTTCCCTACCTCTGTCTCATGAGTTCTAGGATTATAGGACTGTTAGTTCTTCATGGCTGGATTAAAGTACTTATCCTTTGTATATCAGTATCATTCTTACCATATAGGCATGAGCTTGTTAAACTATAAAAATTAAAGTGACTGGTAAAGTATCAAGAAAGATAGGGTCTGTTCTCTCCCCGTTAAGATGGTCATAAAGTATTTCTCCCTTAATTTTGTTAGGAATTACACTGGTTTATTTTTGAAAGTAAAATTAGCCTATTTCCCTAACATAATGAGATTTATTTTGTTGAAGATACTGATTTCTGGAGGATAAATGAATAAAGAAGTTGGCACCTGTTCATAAGGGATTAAAACAGTGACTTCTCTTTTTATATTGTTTTTAGCTTTTGGAATTAGTGTTATGGTGGCATTATAACAAATTGGGAAATACTCTTTTTCTGGAGTTATTTCTGTAAAACTAGGATTTTATAATCTTTAAATATTTGGTAGGAATAACAAATACATCCTGAGTTTTCTATAGGTTATTAGTTTGAATAATTGATTTTAGTGATTAAATAATTTAAAATTTTCTAATTGTTTTTTGGTTTGTTTCATTTGGAAACTTTGGCAATTTATTGATTTCCCCAGCTTTAAAACTATTGGTAAAAGTTGATTATTTGGTCTGGAGAGATGGCTCAGTGGTTAAGAGCACTGACTACTCTTTCAGTGGTCCTGAGTTCAATTCCCAGCAACCACATGGTGGCTCACAACCATCTGTAATGGGATCTGATGCCCTCTTCTGGTGTGTCTGAAGACAGCAACAGTGTATACATACATGAAATAAATAAATCTTTTTAAAAAAGTTGATTATTTAACTGTTTACATGTGGTCATAAACTGCTTAAATTCTTAGAAATGTGTCATAGGTGCTTTTCTTATTGAGTAAACATCATAGAGTGAGTATATTTACACAAGCCTAGACATAAATTATATGATGTAGCTTATTGCCTCTAGGTTACAAACATACATCATATTGCTATACTACTGAATAATGTAAATAACACATAGTGGTAAGTTGTTAAAAATCTAAAGAAAGAAAATGTATAACAACTATCTGTACAGGGTACTTAGTGAAGTTTAGGAGACTTGAAATTGTCTTTGGTGAGTAATTGAAGTCAGTGGGGAGGGAATGTGAAGGTCTAAGACAGGAAGGAGGTATTCTGGTTTTGGTTTTTCAAGACAAGGTTGGTTTCTCTGTGCAACCTTGGCTGTCCTGGAACTCACTCTGTAGACTAGGCTGACCCTGAGCTCAGAGATCTGCTTGCTTCTGCCTTCCAAGTGATGGGATTAAAGGCATGCACCACCATTGCCAGGGTAAAAGGTCTTTTTTTTTTTTTTCCCCAAAAGATTGTGTTTTACTATGTATTCCTGGTTGACCTGGAATTCTGTATGTATGAGGTTTATCTTAAACAGAGATCCTCCTGCCTCTTTCTAAGTGCTAGCATTGAACTTGTGTGACACCCCTATCCCGTATCTTCTTTCTCTCTCTTTCTTACACCTTTTAAGTTTTTTGTTAGAAAGAAACTTAGAAACAACACAAGATAATAAGTTCAGGGGTATCAATATCACTCTATTTTCTCTTCGCATACCATCTCCTTGAAAGGTCTTCAGGGCAGACATACTCATGGGCTGAGAATGTAGCTTGTTGGTGAGCACTTGCCTAGCTTGACTGAGGAGCTGAATTCAATCTTTAGTACTGCAAACAAAAGAAAACAAACCCTAAAACACAAGAAACGTGGAGCTGTTAGGACTTGTAGTAATACTGCCTTGTAGAATACCTTCTTAAGGGCCTGATTGAACGTACAGTTAACATATTTTGTTTTTAAAAGTAAATAGAAGGCATACAAATGAAAATAGCTAAAAACATAGAACACACATTAGCCAGTAGCATAATTTTTTCTATTACTAGTAAATATTGTTATATACACACATAGTTGCATGTGAGTAGCATATTGAATGCTAGCATAGTAAGTTTGTTCAGACCCGCATTACTATAAATATGTTAATAATGTAGTGTGCAGGGACTTGTAATGGCTAGAAAAATTTGCCTTTTCTAATAATCTTAGGGGAACATGGTTGTATATGTGGAGTGTCTGTCATTTATCAAAGTGTTATGTCTGACAGTACTGTTAGCTGAAAATAGAGTTTAGTAGTCCCTCCTCCTCCTCTTTTTAAATTTTTTTTAAAATATTTTTTCCTCTTTTTTTTATTTCCAAGACAGGGTTCCTCTGTGTAGCCCTGGCTGTCCTTTAATTCTCTCTGTAGACCAGGCTGGCCTGCAGCTCAGACTTTCCTGCTTCCTCCTCTCAAGGGCTGGGATTTAAGGCGTGTACCACCACTACTAGGCAAGACTGTGTTTGGTTCTTTTTAATAGTTTCTATTTCTTCATCAGTATGTAATTTTTTGTGCACGTGTAAGACAGTTCAGTTGAAGTCTTTACTTAAAAAAATCCACTGTTATACTTTTGTATGAAGAGTTTCTGTTAATATCTCCTGTGAATGAGTCATTCTTAAAAATGTGCTTGTGTGCGTGCACAGAGTGTGCTTGGGTGTATGAATGTCTCTGTAGGAGTGTGAAAATGTGCTTGTGTGCGTGCACAGAGTGTGCTTGGGTGTATGAATGTCTCTGTAGGAGTGTGAAAATGTGCTTGTGTGCGTGCACAGAGTGTGCTTGGGTGTATGAATGTCTCTGTAGGAGTGTGAAAATGTGCTTGTGTGCGTGCACAGAGTGTACTTGGGTGTATGAATGTCTCTGTAGGAGTGTGAAAATGTGCTTGTGTGCGTGCACAGAGTGTGCTTGGGTGTATGAATGTCTCTGTAGGAGTATGAAAATGTGCTTGTGTGCGTGCACAGAGTGTGCTTGGGTGTATGAATGTCTCTGTAGGAGTGTGAAGCCTAGACGTTGATGTTGAGCACTTGTCTTCCTCTCATGGAACCTGGGATTCATTGACTTGCTAGACTGACTGGTTAGCAACTCTCTCCTGTCTGCTTCCCAGCAGAATAATCCATGTGTTGCCTGCCATACCTTATGATTTTGTGGGCACTGGGTTCTCAGTTCAAGTCCTTATGTTTACACAGCAGGCACTTTCCCTACTGAATTGTCTCCCTGTGTCGGCATGCTTTCCTTAATAAACTTTTAAACTTCCTTACTTTAGGATGTATTTATTGAGGCTGTAGTTCAGTACTACAGTACTCTGCTTTGAGATCTATCCTAAGTATTGTAAAACTGAAAACTGGATAGTTGAATGTTAGAATGGGTTAGTTAATTCTGGAGTAAAGTTCCGCTTTTTCAAGTTTACGTTTTGCTGTTTGCTGTGCTCTTTTTTTTTAATTGACTTGTAAATTGTGTATTTTTGTTATACTTGATGAACACTCTTCAGTGAGTGTTTTGATGATTTATTTCCTTGAGCATCTAGTGTAAAATAAATAGTGAGAAAAAGGGAGGGGCAATTAAAAAAGAAATACCGTCTATTTGTGTTTGTACTTTGTGTTTTCTCCAGTCTATCTACCACTCGTCCTTACTTCTCACTTCTTATTTGTACCACACCTAGATTCTAGCCAGAGGGCCATTGAGGGTCTTCTTAGGTCTTAAGTGTAGAAGCTGACTTCTTCCCCTTAGGCAGGTCCGTGGCTCTCCACACCCTTCGGCCCATCCAGGTGTTGTATTCCAATGCACTAGGTTGCCAGAGCGCTCTCTAGTTCTTTTTCTAGTCTTTTGGTACTTAGTCATATGTTTCACCTATATTCTTTTCCTCCAGGCATCTGTGGGTTGAATTTAAGGGCTGCTTTCTCTCTTGAGTGAACTCAGAGAGTGCAAGACAGGCACATCAGTCCTTGGTCGGCTTTCAGACCTTTGAAGAATGGACAGGCATAATTCTTTGCTCATAAACTTGTTTCTGGTTATTCTGCCACCAGAGACTAGAGTCTCTCTACACTGGAAACTCAGTTACATTTAGGATCTCTCGAGCTTTCATATATATATTAAAAGAAAGATTCCAAAGAGCTCCCATCTTTTTTCCCCCTTTAGTTTAGTAGGTGCTTGGTTGTGGCAAACCTTTCACTATTTTCCAGAGTTTAATAAGATAATTTAATAATTTCTATGTACTTTTTTGTTGTTTCTGGTGTGGAACCTGCCCTTGCACCTGCTTCCTTTTCCCATTTTTGGTTGGTGTATATCTGGCTATTCGCATCCTATGTGCATGTGTACATATGCTTATATTTACATAGGTGTAGTCTCATGGCCTAGTGTACATATGCTTATATTTACATAGGGGTAGTCTCATGGCCTAGGTTCTGATTCTACCTTAGCCTCTTTAGTGATGGATTACCACTGGGATCCCTCACCATGCCTTACCCTTTTAAATATATATTTTATTTTTTTGGGGTTATTTGAGACAGGATTTCTCTGTGTGGCCCTAGCTGTCCTGGAACTCACTCTGTAGACCAGGCTGGCCTCAAACTCAGAAATCTGCCTGCCTCTGCCTCCCAAGTACTGAAATTAAAGGCGTGCGCCACCACTGCCAGGCCCTTTTAAATATTTTTAAGCTTTGTCTGGGATTTGGTTAAGGTTTTTGGAGACAGATCTTGTATTTGTTAGGTTACTTTATATCAGTGTACCCAATCCTTCCCATTGAGGTAATAATTCTTAGCTTTCCTTTCTTTCCCTCCCTCCCTCCTTCCCTCTCTCCCTCCCTCCCTTCTTCCCTTCCCTCCTTCCCTTCTTCCCTTCCTTTCCTTCGTTCCTTCGTTCCTTCGTTCCTTCGTTCCTTCGTTCCTTCCTTCCTTCCTTCCTTCCTTCCTTCCTTCCTTCCTTCCTGTAGACTTGTTCTTACCTTCATCTCTCAATTGTGGGCCAGTTCACCTGGCAGTGCTTTATAATCTTTCTTATTTGAAAGATTTATTTCTTTTTATTTTATGTGTATTGTACTTTATGTGTAGGTTTTGCCTACAAGTGTGTGCATACACATAACATACCTGGTCAGAGGAAAGTGTTCAATTTCTGGAGTTAAGAAGGGTTGTGAGCTGTTCTGTGGGTACTAGGCACTAAACCAGGCTTGTCTGCAGGACCAGGAAGTGCTCTTAACCACTGGGCCACGGCTCCAGGCTTGTGCTTTGTGCTTCTTTTTGGAGCTGTCTCAATAGTTCTAGGCTGGCTGGCCTGGAACTCAGTTTGTAGACCAGGCCAGAGATCTGTCTGCTTCTTTCTCCCATGTGTTGGGATTAAAGGTGTGTACCAGCCCACACAGCCTATTGTTTTTAATGTAAGTAACTGTTTGTAGCCAGTATCCATAGAAAGTAGCTATACACACCCCTCCCCCCCATTGAAGCTTTATTTTGTAATGATTTTTCCCTTTTGAGGGACACGATGCTTCCTTTGAAAGTACCTTTTGTCTGTCTGTTCATGGTGATTTGCAACTCCCTTTGCACTGAGCCATCTTGCTTTATTTACATATATTTGATTATAATAAACATACTTATTTTGTGATAACTCAATTGTAGGTCTGTTCTAATTTTCTTAATTTTGTGGGATTTCATTTGTGCTTTTTATTCTGGAAATTGTAATTAATAAATGATGGACATTATTTGTGACTAGTTGTGAAAACTTAGTTTCCTTCCGAGATGATGCGTAAGAAGTATTTGATGCAGAGGATGCTGCTGCTTGTTTAGGACTGCTTAGCTTGTTGAGATGAAGATGGTTAAAGCCTAGTGCTCTTGCTGAGTGCCATGGCATATTAGTTTTCAGTCTTAGCTTCTAGTCTGTCAATGATTCTACTTGCCTTTCTCCATGCTGTACCCCACCTTCCTGGAATTTCATCTTTTTCCAGTTTACTGGAAACTCTTTAGTGCTGCATGAGCTTTTTGTTGTTTGTGATTCATTCATTCATTCATTCATTCATTCATTCATTCATTCATTCAGTGAGTGCATTGTCTTGTCGCTGGTCTCAGCCACACCAGAAGAGGGCATTGGATCCTGTGACAGATGATTGTGGTTGCTGGGAATTAGACTCAGGACCTTTGGAAGAACAGTCAGTGCTTTTAACCGCTGAGCCATCTCTCTCTCCAGCCCCACACTTTTTATAATTAAAAGAAACTTTAACATCAACTGGTAATAGTTCAGATAAAGATTTAAAATAGAAAAATGGCAACCATTATAGGAACATTCAAAATATTGACAGTATAAAAACTAATATATCATATTTAAGATTAGTAAGATTAAGCATATTAACATCCTTTTTCCTCCTTTTTGTTCTTGGTGAGACTAGATCCAACCCTACCCTTGTGTCTACTAGGCAAGTGCTCTGCAGTTGAACTGCTTCTCCAGCCTTTGAAAATTGAAGTTTTAAGCTATAAATTATTGCAAAACTGAGAATGGAACCTAGTGCTTCACACAGTAATCAGGGATACTACTACCTACTGAATTATATATATATATATATATATATATATATATATA
>NW_022196897.1:5916502-5932251 GCF_008632895.1 Mastomys coucha
ACATATATATCTCCTTCACATTATTATTTATTTAGTTCTGGCTCTTTAAAACAGTGTTAGCTTTGTAGTGTGGTCTGATCTTCAATTGACTGTGTAGTGTTTGCTGACCTGGAAATGGAGAACCTTCTTTTAGTTTAGTCTCAGAGTATTTAGAGTGCTTGGAACTTTCATCCTGCTTTCTTCTAAAGTGGGTTTCAGAAGTAGTGTCTGTATGATTAGTCTGTCCTTAAGTATCAGTGTTAGTACCGGAATTCCTAAGTGCTCTGTCTGTTTATGTTGAGTGCATAATAGATGCAGCCATGGTTAGGAACCTCTTGCACCAGTAGTGAGTGGATAACAATTATTATATAAATAATGCAGTAGCCAGATTTTTATTACAGTTTTGTTCTGGATTTGCATAAATAGTCATTTTAAGAAATCTTAAGACAGGTAGTAATTTTATTTTTGATAAAACTTGAAGAATGACATTGTGTATTTATTTATTTTTAGGTTGGGCTCATGTGGTTTGTGCCCTCTATATTCCAGAGGTACAATTTGCCAATGTTTCTACAATGGAGCCAATCGTTTTACAGTCTGTCCCACATGATCGTTATAATAAGGTACAGTGGATGTCATCTTAATGTTTGCATTTTTGGTTATGAAACTAGGAGATAGAAAGGAGGTGGGCTTTTTTTGGGGGGTTGTTTTTGTTTTGTTTTATTTCTTAAAAATGTTAACACCTTTCTCTAACTTTATAGACATTTTGAGAAAAATAGTTACCATCTTGAGCTAGAGTATTAAAATAAGCTCACAGGAGTGTAAAACAGCACAAACAAAACCTGTCTCTTTTATTTGAATTTAGGTAGATATTAATGTTTTCAGAACATTTTAATTACTCAGTACACATTTGTCTTTGAAGATTTACTGACCTCTTGCCTTATAAAGTACCAAGATTTTATTAGATTTGAATTAGTCATTACTTCCTGTCAGTAGTCCCAAGGCTAGGTAGGAGTTCAGGGCCTACCTAGATAACACACTGAGACCCTATGCGTTTGCTCCCCCTTCTCCTCCTCTTCCCCTCCCCTCCCCTCCCTTCCTCCTTCTGTCTCTGCCCTTCTCTTCCCATCCATCCATCCTTCCATCCATCCTTTCTTTACCCTGCGTGTTACAATAGAAACACTTAACCATTTGCTTATTGGTCACATTGCTTTGTTGCTGCTGTTGTGTGGTCAGGGCTTTCTTGTTATCCAGTGTTGCAGGCACTGTTGCCATGTGAAAGGAAGTACATGTGAGTCTGTGGAAGAATGCCATTTTAATTAGCTTTGAGATTTCAGATATGTTAACAATAATCTTTTGGTTAAGTTATCATTTATTTAAAACATTGTACATGTGGAGAAATTTTCCTATTTAAATCTTTTGACTTTTGAATTTTTTTATATCTTATATACCTGCTTATAAAAGATTTAGATCATATACTTAGTTTTCTCTGCTTTTGAAACTGAATAATCCTGAATGTATTTTTATGTCAATAGATGGTATTTTTACCATTTCTTGGATCGTTAGTGTATGTATCATTGCCTGTGGAGCAGCCTCTGTGGATGGGGCTTATGTCATACTGTTAGGATCCTTGTAAAAGGGTATGCGTATTTTGGAAGTTTGATTATTGTGTGAAGTTTTTCTCTGGAATGTGAGCAGTTCTTAAGTAATTATGTTAATTGTGATTTTATTATTAAGAGTGCTGGTTTTGTTTTGTAAAGTGCATTGTTGTTTGGCCTGCATGTATGTCTGGGGGAGGATGTCAGATGTTGGAGTTCCACACAGTTATGAGCTGAGTATGGGTGCTGGGCATCTTAACCACTGGGCTCTCTCTCCAGTCCCAGTGCTGTTGCGTGTAAATTCTTTTCTCAGGTGTTTTTTTTTTTTTTTTTCCAGGTTAATTAATTGACCTCGGTTTTTTTTTGTTGTTGTTGTTGTTGTTTTTGTTTTTTTGTTTTTTAATTGACCTTGTTTTTATTATAACATTATTTCTTCAAAGTGTTTTTGTTTTTGCTTTTGTTTTTCGTTTTCTAAATAGCCCCCCCTTTTCTGTTTTCTTGTTTTATTTTATGGAGATAGGCTCTCTTGTATCTTCAGCCTTGCCAAGCAGCAGGGGTGACCTGGAACTTGTGATCTTTCTTCAAACTCCATAATGTTGAGGTTACAGGTGTGTGCCAGATGCTATTCATAGAATAGCTTTCTTTATGGAAATGTATATAATTCTTTCAAGTAATTTTTAATTTTTGTGTTCGGGTATGATATTTGTATGTGTGTGTTTATGTACATGTATGTGCAGGTGTGTGCCAAGAAGCCAGAAGAAGGCATTGGCTGTCCTCTGTTGGTTTCCACGTTGTTCTTTGAGACAGGGTCTCACTGAACCGGAAGCTTGCGGGGGGTTTTGCCTAGGCTGGTACCTAGCAAGTCCCAGCCATCCTCGAGTCTCTTCCCACTATCCAACAGTGCTGGGGTCAGAGGTTTGTGCAGGGCTAGGCCTTACTTGTTATATGGTGCTAGGATCAGAACTCAGGTCCTTATGCTTGCATAGCAAACACTCTTCAACCTTTATTTTATGTTACCTTTCAAATTCATTTAAAAACCAGTTTTCCTTATAAATTCTGCAATAACATCAAGTTTACTTGTAGGCTCTAGGAGAGGTACAGAGTTCTTCCTCTTTATTTTGTTTTGTTTTGTTTTGTTTTTTGTTTTTTTGTTTTTTTTTGAGACAGGGTTTCTCTGTGTAGCCTGGCTGTCCTGGAACTCACTCTGTAGACCAGGCTGGCCTCGAACTCAGAAATCTGCCTGCCTCTGCCTCCCAAGTGCTGGGACTAAAGGCATGTGCCACCACTGCCTGGCTAGATTTCCTCTTATACAACAATAATATTTAGAAAATAATGTATACACTAAATATACTTATTGTCCTTACAGCATTGTTGTTCTCAGGGTCTCTTGGTATAGTTAGAAAACAGACATTTGCTTATTAACACTGTAGTGCAAATTTACATATTAATATCATTTATGTTGAAAATTATTAGTGATTTAAATCTGATGCAATATTTGGATAAATAATACTTCTGTACACACACACATACTGATGTGTTCTGTACCTGTGTCTGTACACTGAGAATTCATCAATTCAGTGGCTTTACCAATTGTAAATTCATTTTCTGTATGTGAGATCCTTGTAGCTGATTTCCTTGTAACTTCCCTCTGGTGTCATTTGCTTCTCCCTCTGGTGTCACTTGCTTCTTGTCCTCCATGGCAGTCCTTCTCCCCTCTTCAGGATGTGGCAGCTTCACTCTGCCATGGCTGATTTCCCTGCTGTGGGTGATCTTCGGTTGTTCTGACATGGCTCTCACCTTTATCTTGCCAATTTTAGGGGAACAATCCCTAGGCACATTGTGACTCCCTAGTATGGAGACTTTCCTTGCTTCGTCCATCATGTTTTTAAGAACAAAATATTTGCCGGGCAGTGGTGGCACATGCTTTTAATCCCAGCACTTGGGAGGCAGAGGCAGGTGCATTTCTGAGTTCGAGGCTAGCCTGGTCTACATAGTTCCAGGACAGCCAGGGCTACACAGAGAAACCCTGTCTCAAAAAAAAAAAAAAAAAAAAAAAAAAAAGAATAAAATATTTGAAGAGGAAGAAGGGAGAAGGGGTAGAAGGAAGAAGGAGTTACCTAGTTTTAAATTTTCAGTCTCATCTAAATTAATTTTACAAGGTGACAAAATATGTGTTCTTTCCCTCTCTGAGTTGATTAGTAAGTTGTTTTTCTTTGGAGACAGTTTCATCCACCTGCCTCTGTGCCCCAAGTGCTAAGACTAAAGGCATGCGCCACTACTGTCTTGTTTTATTTTTTATATATTTTTAATTTGAGAATTTTATATTTAGTCAATGTATTTTGGTTATGTATATCCCTCCCCCCCATTCTTTCTCTAGCTCCCAACACCCATCTCCCCCATGTCTCCTAGCTTTTTTTTCTTTAAAAAAAAAAAAATCAAATAACCCCTCAAGTTCAAAATTAATGCTATGCAGATGCAAATGACTGTGAAGCCATCTCTTGGAGGCTACTCAGAACCACATTCCCCAACTGCTGTGAGTTTGTGAGTGCAACAGCCCTTCATGCTTTGCAGCAGTGCTCACAGACTTCTGAGTCTCACAATCTTACCAGCCCCTGTTGTGTCCTGCTCCCTGAGCCTTGAAGATGGAGAATGGTGTACATGTCCCATTTGGGCTGAATATTCCACAGACACTTGTTCTTGGACAAAATGTCCTTATTAACCACCATCCCCTGCAGAAAGAAGGTTCTCTGATGGGGGCCAAGAGTCTGTGGATACAGAAATAGCTGTTTAGAAGGTAGTTTGATACTGTTTCAATTTAGCAAAATAAAGTGGTGATAGACCAGGGCCTATATCCTTTTCCTGAGTCTTGATCAGATTGGTACTGGGCATGAGTTTCCTCTTACTAGAGCAGACCTTAAATTGAGTCTGAAAGCAATTGGTTGCTCCCATACTACTGACTATTCATAACACTATTAAATGGTTTGGCTTGCCATTCGGGTTGTTATAGCTCACAGGGTTCACAGCTAGGTAAGACTGCATGGCTTTTCTCTCCTAGAAGCCTATGTGGCAATCTTTGGAACTGTGAAAACTAGCCAGTTGGGGGTAAGCTTTCGGTGTTTTTCCCATGTCCTGTGCCTGAATTATGTTGGAGAGGAATTTGAGCCAGAATAGCTGAGTTGAACCAGCCAGCCAGAGTTCAGAAAGAATTAGAAAGGGTGAGCTTATTCAGTAATAAGCCTCTAAGACAACAATTGTGAATAAAAGTTATTTTACACTTTGGGGGCTTCTGGGACTTCCCTGACCAGCAGTTGAAAGAGCTATTATGAAGGGGGAAATGATGATAAGGAAAGAGTAAATTTAAATGAGGGAGGGACAGAAAAAGGTATAGAAAGGAATAATTAAGGAAACTTGAAAAGTTGTGCAGAAACCTAGTTTATAAGCTTTATGAGAAAAAAAATAAAGAGCTTATTTATTTCTGGTGATATAAAGTCATTTTGAGAGAGGGGATAGGTAGTCAGTGGGTACAGCCCTTCTCAAGGCTCACTCCACCTTCTGGAGGAACTTTTTGGAGTTCCTGAGTCCTCTGTGGCAAGCTGCTCCTTGGATACAAACCCACACAGCCCCTGTCCTGTCCTGTGTGAGCTTGGGATGCTAGGTGCTGCTAGTGCCAGGCCATGCTTGTTGCTCTCTCAGGTTTTGGTTTTTGTTTTTTTTCCTCTCTAACTCAAAGATCTGTTTGCCACCCAAGTGTGGGATAAAGGTGTGTGCCACCACTTGAGGCTGGCAGCAGTTCTAATTTTGATTAGGCTGCAGCTTCGTTGTATAATTCTCCAGCTGTGAAGTTTGTTTATCAGAGAGTTCACCTCCACCCCCCATTATGTGTCAGATTTAATTTTGAATTTAAAGCATTTTCCTGCTCATTGTTAACAAATTCTAGGTAGAGTACCTAGGGATGTGTAAAGAGCCTTGCACATCTAGCTCCATAGTAATGAGGAAACAAGAAGTCACATCTGAGGCGTAACAGCTTACTAGATTGGTGTTTGCTAGAGCACCACCAATTGATATTGATAATGGTATTGATAATGACCCTAGGCATGTATGTTATTTATAAAATAGTATATGTGTGATATTTCCTTTCAAATTGGATTTTAATTCTTATTGCTGGACCTTCCTAATTTCACCTTTTTACTGGGATTTTCTCTCATATAAACTGTGTGTGTGTGTGTGTTGTGTGTGTGTGTGTGTGTTGGTGGCACAGTCTTTTCATGTATCCAAGTGTAGTCTGTAATTTATGTAGCTTAGGCTGGCCTCACACTCACGATCCTTCTGCCCTGTCTTTTGAATACTGGGATTGACGTGTTCCAGCAGCACTAGAGTGTCTTGTAGATTTTTTACCCAGTTTGCATCTGTGCTCATATTGTCTTGTCTCATGCAGTCATTTTATTACCATTTACTGATGTGGTGGTAAGGGTGCTGTCCTATTCCATTGTGTCATCTGCAATGGTATTTTTTTTTCCCAGGAAGGGTCATTTGCAACATTATAAAATTAGAAATTACAGGTGTTTTAAAACATTGTTAAAAAGAAAAAAAAGAGATGCCCAGTGGGTAAAGGTACCAAGCCTGCCAACTTGAATTTGAACCATAGGACCCATTGGGCATAAGGAGAGAACTGATTCCTGCAAGTTGTTTCTGATCTCCATGTGTGTACTTCGTGGCTTGTGTCATCTACAAAATAAATATAAGTCCCTAAAATGTTTCTATATTCAACACATAACATAATATAACTGTAAATAAATGATCACATTTATAGTCCTTTTAAAAATAGGACTTTACACACTGTCTCAGTTACCTTAATATTGCTCTGGTGAGACACCATGACTAAAAGCAAGTTGGCGAGGAGACAGTTCCTTTGGCTAACATGTCCACATCATAGTTTATCACTGAAGGATGTCAGGACAGAAAGTCAACAGGGCAGGAACCTGGAGGCACAGCTGCTGCAGAGGCCATGGAGGGGTGCTGCTTGCCGCTTGCTCAGCCTGCTTTCTTACAGACCTGAGGTATTCCCCACCCACAGTGGGCTGGGCCCTCTCTCATCAATCAGTAATTAAGACTATGCCGTATGATCATATAAAGACATTTTTCTTAATGAGGTTTCCTCTTTTCACATGACTCTAGTCTGTGGAAGTTGACGTAAAAGCAGTCATCACACCCACACTCAACGTTCTGTCTATAGCAGTGTGCTCTTGCCTTTCCCAAATTACATGTTCTTTCTATAAGCAAAATACATTTATTTTATCTCAGTATCCCTCAGATCTTAATCCATTTTACCCTCATCACTACCTAAGCTCCATATCTTCCCTCAGTATAATAAATTCAGAAAGTCCTAAATCTTTTTGTAAATCATGGAAGTTAGATCTGGATAGTGCAGTATTTCCCTCAGTTTTTTGAGTCTATAAAACAGAAAGCAACAGGTGTAGTATTGAGATTCTCATTCCAAAATAGATAAGTTGGAAGAATAAAGGAGGTCAATGGTCTAGAGAAAGTATGAGGACCCAAATGTGAATCGCCAGCAAACACATAAAATGTTGGGTATGATGGTTTGTACCTGTAATTCTAGGGCTTGGAATCCAGAGACAGGAAGCTGTATCTCTGGCTGTAAGACAAATTCTTGCTTGCCCACATGACAGACACATAATCTAGACATCTCATTTATTAGCTGTTAGTTGTTAGAACGGGCAGGTTCTGAGCTACTCTAACTTATATTCCAGCCATATGTCCCTGGTTATTTTAACTTATATTCCAGCCATATGCCCCTTGTTATTTTAACTTATATTCCATATGCCCTTGGTTACTTGCTATTTCTCCTGGACGTGCGCTCATAGTCCATCTTTGCTCATGGAGGCTTTCTTTCTCTCTGTCCTTTCTTCTCTCCTTGTCTCTCTGTACCTGTGACCTACAGCCAGGTAACTAAAAGCCTGCCTTCCTCAATCTAATGCCCAATCACAGGCTTTAGCCTTTATTGATCATTTAATACATCTTTTGGTGTATGTGAGTATCTCCTCATAGGGGAGGACAAGAAGATCTTGGGGGCCAGTATTTATTTAGCATTTGAATACATAGCAGCATTAGACCAACCCCCTACATCTGGGCCTTGCTAGCCAGCCAGGCTAGCCAAATTGGTGAGCTTCCGGTGAGAAACTTTATCTCAAAAACAAGAGGGAGAACAATAGCAGAAGATACCCAGTGTGTATGTACATGCTCTTACAAATATACGCACATAGTATGTTTAGTTAAAAAGTAAAGCAGGGTTCTTCATTGTCTGGCAGGGTTGTATCTCTTCTAATGATTCCTTGTGTGCAGTTGAGGACTATATTGCATCTTTTTGTTGTTTGTTTTTGGGTCTTTCAGATGGAGTGTCAGCTGTCCTGGAACTCAATATGTAAACCAGGCTGTCTGCCTCTTTTAAGGAGAAATCTGTCTTCAACAAAAGTCCACACGGTGTTCGCCTTGTATTTAGTATCATAGGTTTTTAAATAGGGGTTTGTTTTGTTTTCAGGTGAAGTTCTACTTTGTAGACCAAGCTAGCCTCATAGAATCCTCCTGCCTCTGTCTCCCAAGGGCTGGGATCCAAGGCTTGCATTACCATGCTCAGCCTTATACTATGTCTTTTAAAACTGTATTAGGGAAGTAAGCGCTCACTTTTCTCCACTATTTTCTTTGTTCTGTACTGTTTACTCTAGCTTCGTTTTATTTGGTACTTTTGAGCCTGAAGATTTCTCTGTTCTTTTCTCCCTTGTGGTTCCCCCCCCCTTGTGTTTTTTATGTAAAGGCAGGAGAAGGAGAGAGCTTCATATTTCTGTCATTAGGAGACCGTTATTGTTATAGATCTTTGGCTCATGAATTTTTTTTCCTTTCTTTTTGTGGGGGGCGGGGTGTCCCTTTCCTAGGGCTATTTTTTTCCTTTCTTCCTTATCTGTCTTATCTGCTGCCTCTGCCTCTTCATTGTCTGTGAAGCTCAAGCTATCTCAACCTCTCCATCTCCTTCTGCCCTTCCCTTAAGTGATGGGATTATAGGTATGTAGCACCATTCCCCCCCACCCCCAAACAAAAACAAAAGCAAAAGCCAGAAAACATTTTTCTCCGGGGATGCCTGTTATATATGTCCTGGGTGTAGTAGTTCACTGCCTGTCCCCAAAGGACCTAGAGCATTTAAAAAGTGTCTGATCAAAGAATGGGATTCCATGCCTTTCCTTTGGTGAGGCCTGAACTGCCTCTTTCAGGCCTGCAGTACTAGAGGAGGTTGTTGTTTTTCTCCCCTGTTCCAGTCTTCCTTGTGACGTGCAATAGAAAATAGTTTGTGAGTAGATGCGATTGCTCTATGAATATCACGCAGTCTACACAATATGCTAATACATAATTAATCTTTGGCAATTTTAAACCCTACTTTTGATTTTATTAAAAAACATTTATTTAAGATAGGTGGTGCTGGTGCATGCTTTTAATCCCCTAGCACTCAGGAGGCAGAAGCAGGCATATCCCCCTCGGTTTGAGGCCAGCCAGGTCTACAGAATTAGTTCCAGGACAGCCAAGAGTATACAAAGAAACCCTGTCTCATAAACAAACAAGCAAGCAAACAAAAAAACAAAAGATTTATTTATTTTGGTGTGTTGGTGTTTTGCCTGCATTTTAAGTGCTCTAGCTAGTACATGCAATTCCTGTGGAAGCTAGAAGGAGCATTGGTTTATTTGAAACTGGAGTTACAGAAGGCTCTGAGCGGCTGTGTGGATCCTGGGAATGGAATCCAGGTTCTCTGTAAGAGCAGCCAGTGCTCTTTACCACTGAGCCATCCGTCCTCCCCAATTTTTCTCTCTCTTAAAAAATTTGAGAAAGATTTTTTTGTTATTGTTTGAGCTCAGATTGATTGTAACTGAAGATGACCCTGATGAGACTAAAGGTGTTTGGGATGGATGGTATGGGTATAGACTCAGGATGGCCTTGAACTCTTGATTTTCCTGTTTCTACCTTCATCTGTGTTCCATTATGACTAACTTTGTTGTTTTTGTGAGGCAAAGTCTAATGTAGTTCAGGCTGGTCTTGAACTTATTATCTTTAGGTGTGGTCTACCACTACCACAACTGGTTTGCTACTGTAATTTTTTTTTTTTTTTCGAGACAGGGTTTCTCTTTGTAGCCCTGGCTGTCCTGGAACTCACTCTGTAGACCAGGCTGGCCTCAAACTCAGAAATCCGCCTGCCTCTGTCTCCCAAGTGCTGGGATTAAAGGAGTGCACCACCACTGCCTGGCTATAAATTTTTTAAAAGTTACTATTTTATATATAAGGGCGTATATATGTTTGTCATATCTGTGCCTAGTGTCAACTGAGGCCAGAAGAGGGTTTTGGGTCTCCTGACACTGGAACTAATGTACAGTTTTGAGTCAATATGTAGGTTCTGGGAATTGATCCTATGTCCTCTGAAAGAGCAGCCGGTATTCTTAACTGCTGACCCATCTCTTCATCCTCTTACTAGAATAACTTTTAAATGCCTGTACTGTTAGGCAGTTGTGATTATATCTTTTAAGAAGTTATTTGCACATATCTATATATAGAGGCTAGTTGCCAACCTCAGGTGTCTCTGGTGCCACCTGTTGTTTCAGACAGGGTCTCTTTACTAACCTGGAGCTTGCTGAGCAGGCTAGGCAGGGGAGCTGCTGGTCAGTAAGCCCCAGGGATCTTGCTGTCCCTGCTTCCCTAGAGCTGGGATCATATGTGCATGACTCAATGTTATTATAAATTATTATAAATGTGCCCTTTGAAGAAGAACTGATAAGCTATTTATTATTTTGAGACAGGGTCTCATTATCTAACTCAGGCTAGCCTGGAGCTTGCTCTGCAACCTAGGCTGGCTTTGAAGTTGTGGTTCTTTTTATCTCTAGCCTCTTGAGTGCTGGTGTTGTGGTTATATGTCATTATTCCTGGACTCTGGTTCCTAAAACCCTCTTATGTGCATTATAGTAGTTGGACATTGGCCTTTGTGTAATCAACTTCTGGTTGGCTGTTTATTTTATTCACCTGATAGAAAAGTAGTATTTCTGCAATTAAGTTTCTATCACACGGCCATCCATGATTTTGAGCTGGGAAAGCCTAGTTTTACATGGGAAATGAACAAAATGGCAGTTAAAATTGTTGCAGTTTAAAGAAGAATCTATGATTTGTTAAACTAACCTATGTCCTACTATATCATGTTATTGGGCCTTAATTGTTAATGTGGAGGGTTGAAATAACCTTAAGTTCGCTTACATGTTTTGTTCCATAGGATATGGAATATATCCTACCTCAATGCCAGTGAAGAGGGCTCTTGTCTGGCAGGGTTCGTGAGTCCAGTGAAAGGCTAATGAAAACAGTGCCTTTGTGAATCCACCCTCTTAAGTAAAGATTAGATAACAAATTTGGTGTCAGTTTCTGAAAATCCCTGTAAAATGCAGATTCATAATTAAGTGTGCCTGAGATTTCTGCCTCATTTTTGTTTTTGTTCTTTATCCCAAGACTTGCTATATATGTGATGAACAAGGAAGAGAAAGCAAAGCAGCCACTGGTGCTTGCATGACATGTAATAAACATGGATGTCGACAGGCTTTCCATGTAACATGGTATGTTTCCATCATTGTAAAGAAATAAAATACATAACATGAAATTAAATATCTACTTACTTATGTGTTATTACAGGGCATTTTTTGGGATAGGTTTTCTGTTCAGTGCCGAGGATCAACTTAGTACCTTGTGGATGTCGTAAAATCACTGACCCAGCTACATCCCAGCGCTCTGTAACTGTTTTTAACCAAAAGAGCATATGTTGATCTTGCTTACTGTGCTGTGATTTTGAAGCATGTAAGAATTTTACCCAGGCCTGGTGGCAAAATCATATAATAACCTGCTACTCAGGAGTCAGAGGCAGGGAGACTTCCAATTCAAGATCTGTATGGGTTACAGAATGAGTTCAAAGCCACTTTGGACAAGCTCATGAAAGGGGACGAGTGTATTTAAAATAGTGAGATGGCTCAGCATGGAAAGGCACTTGCTTTCTAAGCTCAATGACCAGAGTTTAATCTCTGGGTCCCACGTGGCAGAAAGAAAGAGGCAACTCTCCTAAGTTGTTCTCTGACATGAAAAATGCAGTTCAGGCTCTACCCCTCAAAAACACATACTGAATGTACGAATACAGACAGTCACAAAGAAAAGGAGGTAGTACTCGAACTTAGTACTAGCATGCTTGCCTAGCATGTGAGAAACCCTGAAGCACCTCAGAAGGAAGGGGCGTGCGTGGTTGCGGTGTATAACACCCATCACAATGCTGTTTCAGACCTTTAGTGAGGTATGAGCTTTATTTGCACGAATATTGATTTTAAAAGTGAAAATTACTAATTGTGAAGAGAAAAGGGATTTAGCTGTGCCCCTTTTGCTGTTTTTATATCACTATTTGTTTTTTCTAATAATTTTTAAGATTATAATTATCTTAATAAAACACTATTGTTTTGTTTTCATAGGGTTTCATTGCTCTACAGGCCTGTTTCAAACTTGTGGGCTCAACTAGTTCCCCTGAGCACTTGGGATTACAGGCCTGTGTCATTCATTATATGCAACTTTTAAAGCAACTTAATTGCTATTTGGTGACATAAACCTTGATACATTTTTATTCATGACAGAGATGAAGAAATTATTATAAATATAACTATAATTTTAAAGAATGATAAATTAATTGCAAATAGAGGTGAAATATCCTTGGCTGCACCTCCAGTAGAGCTTTTCTGTCTCCTTCCTTCTGTGGGGGAGCAGGGGCATACGTACTACCTTGCACATTCTAATGAAGTAAGCAGGTGGTTTCCAGCAGAGCTATACCTCTGGCCACATTTGCCTGTATGTTGTCTTACAGGTGCTAAAAAGTTAATTTTCTGTGCTTAAATATGTCATGGTTTGAGGTGTATTGACAACCGTGGTGTTCATTTTGCAGTGCTCAGTTTGCCGGGCTGCTTTGTGAAGAAGAGGGGAATGGCGCAGACAACGTCCAGTACTGTGGCTACTGTAAATACCACTTTAGTAAGCTGGTAAGAGTGGTTTCCAATTCAATATTAAATAGCACTTGATTTTGACCAGGTGGTGACACAATTACAAAAAGGGCATAAAATAAGAAGAACATAGTCACAGGTTTTCCTTGATTTTCAGTGAAGATTGAATTCAGTTAGCTTGCTGGGTGGCGGTGGCAAATGCATTTAACCCCAGTGCGTGGGAGGTAAAGGCAGGTGGATCTGTGTGAGTTGGAGGCCAGTGTGGTTTACGGACAGAGTTCCAGGTCGGCCAGTGCTACACAGAGTAAGTAATTAATAACCCTGTCTCGGTGGGGAAAAGGACATTTAGCCTGTTGTTTATTGACAGTGGAAAGAACTAGTCATTTTATTTTCTGCTTTCCTAGAGTATTACAGATCAGAGTATGTACTAGTAATTGATAGCAAATACCATTTAGTGAAAGCATTAATTTTAGAGAACTATTGATTTTAATGAATAGTTACTTTGACTTCCTGTTAGTAATCGTTTGGGATTTCGTCACTGTCCTTATCCTCCTGTTGCCTGGCTCTTGCCCATTTCATTTGTTATAGACTTAATTTTTCCCTTTTCATCTACGAGGATGTAGAAAAGTAGAAGGCTGTTTTGTAAGTTGGTTAGAGACTTTGATAAAAGATATTTAGACTCATGTTTGAAAGATTTTGAGATTTAGTCAGACTTCATGGTTACAAAAATCAGACTTACATGGATAGTTGAAGCATTTTGAAGCCTTTGTCACCTTTTGTTTTTTAAAGTTTTGAAATTTTATGTGTATTAGTGGTTTGCCCACCTGTGTGTGCACCACCTGTGTGTATGTGTGCCACATGTGTGCTATGAGGCCAGACAGAAGAGGGCATCAGTTCCCTGGAATTGAGGCCTGTGAGCTCCTGTGAGTGTTGGGCACTCTGAAAGAGAGCAACACATGCTCTCAACTGCTGAGTCATCTCTTTAGCTCATAGTTAGAAACTTTGGATTTTAAGCACTTATGTCCATTTTCTTTGAAAAACACATGGGTTTTAGTGCTCCAAGAATCTGTTTTTTAGTTCTTCAATATGTAGATTCATATACCTAGTGGTTCTAGCATATTGTTATCGTGTTTCTCATTAAATGATGCATGACTGTCCCTAGAAGTGTGTATCTTTATCAGTGTTTGCTAATGACAGATTTATCTTAAGGGGTGATAGAAATGAAGTGTTTACAAGAAGTTTAGATATTATAAAGTTGAAAATTTTGACGCTGGCCTGGTGGTATGTTTGTGGCCCCACCTATCCAGCCAGCACTTGGGAGGAGGGAGAACAGTCAGTAGTTTAAGGAGGTGAGAGCCATCTTCCAGCTGTGCATTGTTGAGGGCCAGCCTGGCTGCATGAGACCTTAAACAAAATCATTTTGGTATTTGTACAATTAAGTTTTTCTCATTACTAATTATTGATGTAATCCTATTTGCTAGTTTTAAAAAGTCAATCTGGTTAGTAAATATAACTTGCATAAAACTTGCACTTGTTTAACAGTCACTTTAAAAACCTGTTTAAAACTAATTAGTTATGGTGCCACTTTCATGCGGTATCATCCAGTCCTATATTTTAAAAGTGTATAATGTTTTTACCAATACTTTTAAAAATGCATGGGTCTAACACTGATATGTGTTTTAATTTGTTAATAAATGGCATGTAGAGATGCGCTTTTAGAGAACTATTTTTCTCAGTATTGAAAGTGTTTCTTGCTTCACTACTGGCATAAAGTAACTCTGTCAATGTGGACTTCTGTTCTTTCAGGCTTGCCATCTGTTTTTCTCCTGTGTCCCAAGTGTTGGGATTTCAGGTGTGTGCCACTATGCCCAGAGGCATTCTTCTCTAACATGGCATTTCCGTTAAAAGCTTTCCTTTTCTTAACTTTTTATAAAGTGAACTTTGAGAATGTAGAAGGTTATTTACAAATAGGTATGTCTTGATACCCTTGGGGAGGAGGACAGAGTGTCTCTCTCTATATAGTCTACGCTAACCTTGAATTCAGAGATCTGCCTGCCTCTGCTTCCCTAGTGCTGGGATTAAACATGTATGCTACTATGCCTGGCTTATTTTCACACATCTTAATAAAAATGCAAAAATATGGCATTGATGTTAAATATAGGATTAATTTTTTTCTTTGTAATGCAGTGGATTGTGTTTAAACTCTATTATGTAAATTGAAATAATGATTTTTTTTAAAACGACACTTTAGACATTTAAAAACATTTTATAGTAAAAGTAGTTTAAGCCTAATAAAAAGTGGATTTTTTATATACATATACACATATGTATATATTTTCTTTTTTAGAAAAAGAGCAAACGGGGATCTAATAGGTCCTGTGATCAAAGCTTGAGTGACTCTTCCTCTCACTCTCAGGATAAACACCATGAGAAAGAGAAAAAAGTAAGTGACTTGTTGTTGCCAATCATGTAGCACAGCATTTAATGAACTTTACAAAACTCTTTAGGTAAAATTGCTTCTATATGCTAAATGTAAACATTGTAATTCAGAAAAATTTTGGCTTAATAGAATATTAAATCAAAGACTAGTTTTAAAATAATGCCATATTTGTAAATAGTTTTGACCATTGGAATTGAAAATTTAAATACAGGTTGATTGACAGCATGACAGTGATTTCTTGCATGTGTAACAGGTCATGGCACAGAATGTTGGGATGACATGAACAGTGACAGTGTGCTGCTGTGTGTCACTAGTGATGAGTTCACATGTCATCAGCTCTCTTCCTTTATAACAGGAAAACTTGGAATTCTAAATATTCTTGCCTGGTTCTTATTTTTCAATGATGCTAATTTTTTTCTAGTGGCCAAATATATTATTTATTTTCGAATGTATTGCTTTTTAATTAAAATACTAAATCTTGCCTAAATACTAATCTTCTGATTTAACTGTTCTCTGCTTACATTTTTACTTACTTTAAAGGCTGTGGTTAATTTTTTTTAAAAAAGATCTATTTTATTTATTTTATGTGTATGTGTACACTGTAGCTGTATAGGTGGCCATGAGCCATCAAGTGTGTGGCTGCTGTTGAAGTCAGGACCTCCCCCCCCCCCCCCC
>NW_022196897.1:5932390-5938937 GCF_008632895.1 Mastomys coucha
GTGGTTGCTGGGATCCGAACTCAGGACCTTCAGAAGAGCAGTCAGTGTTCTTACCTGCTGAGCCATCTCGCCAGCCCTAATTTTTTATTAATTAAAAGTGAATATCATAGAATTATTCATTGATTTGTGATTAAGAATATATTGGAGGCATAGCAAAGGAATAAGTTCTCTGAATTATCTTTGTGGAGATAAGATAAAAGAGGGCATCTTAAAGAGATGCTCTTATGCAGTTGATATGCGTTTGTTTTGAAGCTGTGTCTGCAGGTTGCATTTAATGTGTGAGAATAAGGTCATTATATCTGTGAAGTGCTTAGGATTTGTGAAATGCTAATGTATAGTTATTTTAGCACATTTTGGTTTCGGTTTGTTTGTAGCTTTTTCAAGTATAATATTAAATTTTCAAATATTTAGTTTTGAGAGTGTTTCTTACTGTGACCAAAAAAGAGTAAGTGCAACTTTATATTTAAGTTGAGTATAGTTAAGAGTTATATATGTAAACATTGGAGGTATGTGGTAACCAGCAGTTCCACATGTTGGTCTTATGAAGCAGTTTTGTGATAAAGTAACAAACAGTAGGATATGTTTACTGCTTGGATTTTTGGTTAGAATGACAGGAGTTTTTTTAATATGGGTTTTACTAAATGATTCCATGTGAAAGTATGAACTGACACATTTCTGTAGACAGGCCTTATTACAGTGTGAAGTCCTAGCATTTGGTCTTTATCTGTGGTATTTATTTCATGAGCATTGCATGGTCATACTGATTTGAATGTGTGCTCTGTCATGTTATTGAAGGACAGTACACTGTCGAAAAAGTACAGTTTAGTGGTTGTGCTTATCACTTACCTCCCACAAATGAATATTATTTTCTATTTTACCAAACCTTTGTAAATTGTTGTGGAATTTAGATTTAAAGGTATTGTATTTAATTTAACTTATTTAGCTCCAGATTTTGGATTTGAAAACAATAATTTAATTTTATTTTTAGCATATATTAAAGGTAGAACAATTTTTGCTATCAAGCCTAAAATCTACTATTTTATTTTTCTCCTTCTCGTGCTAGTAGTGGAGCCCAAGGCCTCAGGCATGCAAGACAAGTACTCTGCCACTGAGCTACATCCCCAACCCATATGTCTATGTTTTATTAATAATTGAGGTTTATCATATACATTCATGAGTTAAACCTTCTTTAAGTTTTATCATTAGACTAGTTAGCTTGCTGCGGGGTAGGAAGCAATGCCATAGTTGAATTGATGGGAGTGTTGCAGACAGAACTTTTCCTCCATCTTTACTCTTAAAATAAATAAGAGCTATTCTCCTTGTTATAAGGAGAATTGTAAGCTGCTTCCCTATTCAGCATTCCTTAGACAATGTGATTCTTTCTGTGTTGCTCATCATGTAAGACTTAAGCCCTTGTGTTTAAATTGTCATCTTGCCCCATCCTCCTTCATAGTTGTATTTACAGGCCTGCATCACACTTTACAGGCTATATTCTCTTGCATTTAAATTTTAGGCTTGGCATGGTGTAATATACATGTGTAATTTCAGTACCCAGAGAAATAAATTAGGAGGTTCAGTAGTTCTAGACCAACCTGCGCTACTAACAGCAACTACAGATAAATATTAGAAAAAATGGCCCCGCTTGTTGAACATTTCCAGACCTTATTGTATTAAGTGTTACAGGTAATGTTGGATCAGTATGTGGGAGGATATCTGTAGATTATGGACAAGTACTATAGTACTCTATGTAAGAGATGTGAGTATGAGTGTGTTTGTGTGTGTCAGAGAGAGAGAGAGAGAGAGAGAGAGACAGAGACAGAGACAGAGACAGAGACAGAGACAGAGACACCAGAATGTGTCCTGGAAACAACCCATGAATACCCCCAGGAATGTTAATCGGATGATGATAGATTTCATTGAAATGTAAACACTCATATCTCTGCATACTTTGGTATTTCACTTATTGTACTTTTTTTTTTTTTTTAAAGAGAAGATCCTCTTGTAGGCTAGTCTTCAATTCTGACCTTCTACCTCCCAAATTCTGAAAAATGTAGGCATGTGAGACTGTCCAGCAGACATTTGTAAATTTTGGTAATACTATTCTTTTTATTTTATGTAATTTTTGATTCTTGAGATGAACTTTTCTGTGTCCGAGAAAAATTCAGTATGTCTTGGAATTCACTCTGTAGACCAATTTGATCTCAAACTCAAAGATCCACCTGTCACTGCCTCCCAAGTCCTGGGGCTTTAAGGTGTGCACCACTACTGACTGACAGTAATACTGTTTTAAATGTCATTAAATGATCTACTTATTGTTTATCTCCATCATGGATCATACTTTCTTTGTATGATGTAGAATGTATTTTTAGTAAAGTATAAGCATGTTGCACATACATTGCATTTAATACTAAATATCTTGTTACCTAAATTTTTTAAATCTGAAACAGGACTGGCAATAAGACCATGCTAGATGCTGCTTTTAAAACAAAAATTCCGCCGGGTGGTGGTGGTGGCGGCGCATGCCTTTAATCCCGGCACTTGGGAGGCAGAGGCAGGCGGATTTCTGAGTTCGAGGCCAGCCTGGTCTACAGAGTGAGTTCCAGGGCTATACAGAGAAACCCTGTCTCGAAAAACAAAAACAAAAAAAACCCAAAAGAACAAAAAAAAATCCCAAATGTTTGATTTATCAATGAAGACTGAGGAGCCAGATGCTGTAGTGAAAGCCTACTAGCTCAAGAGAGGCAGAGAATGCACCCTGCTGATCTCCTATCCCCCCCCCCCCCCCCCCCAATGTCACAGATGGAAAAAGTCCTTCTTTCTCCACAATGGCTTAAATATCCATCAACTCAGAGACCCTCCTCTTTCCTGTCAGCTGGTTGCTTTCTGTTGACTTTACTTAGCTCTTGTTTACAGTATGCTTGTGGGTTAAAGGTGTTTGCTACGGCTGAGCCACGCCAAAAGAGGGTTTTCCAGTTCACAATGTCCGTGTTCACAGTGTGATCAAATATTCAGCAACAATTAGGTATATGTTTGATTCTCCATAAACAAAAGATGGAACAAAACCAAAAATCAAGGCTTATAACTCTTTGATCTTACGTATTTAGGTGATATAGTTGAGCTAGCTTCGGAACTGTAATTCTCCTGCTTTAGCCAGCCTCTCACAGGCTGGGACTGCAGGCCTGCTGCATTCTACCTGCCTATATCTTGGTTAGCATATATATATATATGTATATGTATATGTACATACATATATGTATATGTATGTACATATATAAAGTGCTGTTTTTTTATACATGTCTACAATGGATTTTGATATTGACTCCAGTATTCTTTCTTGTTCTATCCCCTCTGATCATCTTCCTTTACCAACTAGTCTCTCTTCTACTTGTGTCTGGTTTGTTTTGTGTGGGTTGGATGACCCAGTGAGTTTAAAATTGATTATAGGAGTATAGATGAAGGGCCATTTATAGGGTCACAAATAAGCACAAGTGGAGAATAAAGGTCTCTCTCCCCAGCAACTCTTAACTGCCTATAGATACTCTGGGACAGCTGGGCCTACATTTAGAAAAAACAAAAAACAAACAAAAACAAACAGAGGAAAAAAAACAAAAAAAACCCAAAAACCCAACAGTAAGAGATGGTTAAGAACACTTGCTGCTCTTCCAGAGGATCCAGGTTTCATTCTCTGCAAGGGGCGGTTTACCAACAACTGTTGATAGCTCTGGTTTCAAAGGGTGTCCTCTTCTTGCCTTGGAAGGCATCAGGCACACATGTTGTGTACAGACACACTCACAGGCAAAATACCCATACATACGAAAATAAATAAAATTAAATTAAAAAAAGAAACTGTAAAAAATCAATTCAGGTTTTTCTCCCAGCCCCTGCTCCTGGAATGATAAATGCCTAGGCCATAAGCTTTGGCTTGTCTGACTTGCTCTTAACTTACCTGTTACTCTAACCTGTGTTCAGCTGCATGGCTGCCTTCCTTTCCTTGACTTCTTCCCTCCATCTCCTCAGAGTTTCCCCTTATTCTCTTCTGAGCTCAGTTACCTGCTGCTTTCCCATGGGTTCTTCAGCATTCCAGCTGGAAGCTCCTGGGCTTCTTTCTCACTCCTTCCCAGAGCTCTCTGTATCCCTGCTGGATGTCTTGTCTATTTCCTGCCTCAGCTCATCACCCATAAGTTTTTGTTTGTTTGTTTTTTGTTTTGTTTTGTTTTTTGAGACAGGGTTTTTCTGTGTAGCCTTGGCTGTCCTGGAACTCTGTAGACCAGGCTGGCCTCGAATGCCTCTGCCTCCCAAGTGCTAGGATCAAAGGGGTGCACCACCACCGCCTGCCATAAGTTTTTTAATGACAGTTGCTACTTATAAGAGATTCTCTCCACAAGAAACATTTACAAATTCACAGGTTTTGCTTTTCAGGGAACTTCTGTGTGACCAAAGTTTAATTACAGTAGGTTAAGAAACACAGGTGTTGTGGCTCACACCTTTAATCCTAGTACTAGGGAGGCAGAAGCAAACAAACCACCCTGGTCTACTCTACATAGGGAATTTCAGGTCAGCCAGAAATACACATTGAGACAATTGATTGGAGATGGCTCAGTGGGATACAGTGCAGTGCAAGCATGAGGACCTAAGTTAAGTTCAATCCCCACCACCAAGGTGTAAGCCAGGTGGAGTGGTGCTTACCTGTAAATATGTGGGGAAGGAGAGAGAAACAGGTGGATCTTTGGGGATCATTGGCCATCTAGTTTGGCTGAAACATCTCTTATAAGCATCACCTGTCAATAAAAAAGCCTATGTGCTGAGGCAGGAAATAGGAGGTATATAGGAAATAGGAAGAGGCAGTATTCTGGAATATAGTGAGAGGCGGAGGAGATACCAGAGAGATGCTGAGGAAGGAGCAGGCCGGGACTGAAGGAGAGGAGAATAACCAGCAGGTAGATGAACTCAGGTTAGGTTCAAGGGAGATTGGTCCTGGTTTTGGAGGCATGAAGCTGAGGAGAGGTAACTAACCACGTGGAAGACATAAAATAGTTTGAATGGGTTAAGTACGTTAGGAGCTAGTTGGAGAATGGGCCAAAGTTTATTTGTCTTAGGGTTTTACTGCTGTGAACAGACACCATGACCAAGGCAACTTTTATAAAGGACAACATTTTACTGGGGCTGGTTTCCAGGTTCAGAGGCTCAGTCCATTTTCATGAAGGAAGGGAGCAGGAAGGGAGCAGAGAAGACCTCCAATATATAGACTCTATCTCAACAAAATTTCTGGGTCTCTGAGTCTGGTCCCATCTGCTTGCTGCCAGAGGAAGCTTCTCTGATGATGACTGGATAAGGCACAGATCTAGGAATATATCTAGTTTCTGCTTCTTGGTTACACAAACAGTTTTGGAATGAGTTCTTTGTTGTGGAGTGGGCCATAAGTTAAATCGGAGATTGCTTGGCTCTTCAAGTTCTATGCCACCACTGCTCTAGCATGTTTTGCAGACAGGTCAAAGGTTTTACTGCTGGGTTGGTGTTGACATTTTTCTTTCAGTAGCTTTCCTAGTACCTTCCTACACCAAGGAGACTGAAGCTTAGGGGGTGAGGTTGCATGTAGACACCAGCTGGATTCAGCCATGCTGCAAACTCTGGGTGAATTAGCAGTGGGATGAGTTAGCAGCAGGAGCCCCGCTGTCCCTGTGGAGAACAATACTTTGCCTTAACAACAACCTGCAATGTTTGGGGATTTCCATTCGACCCCCCTTGGCCAACATCTCAATTGAGTTCAGCTCAGTTCCTGTCTCCTCCTGGTGACAGGAGACAGCCAGCTAAGACGCCTTCAGGATCACCTCTTACATTCCAGGAAGTTTGTCACTGCACCAGCTTTCCACATGTGACCCACAGGTGCAGCCTTCTTTCTGCATTCTATTCCTCTATCTCATCTCTCCTCCCCTTCTGAACCCCTAGTACTGTCCCCACCCACCCCCAGTCTGCCCATATTAATTGATTGTGTTTCTTTGTCCTAGAGAGATCCATGCATCTCCCTCATAGACCCTTTACTTCACCTTTCTATAGGTGTATTTATTCACGTAGGTATTACTCTCCAAAGAAAGGAAAAATAAATGGGAATTGATATAAATGTGTTTTGAGACTGACTCTTATTTCTGGGAGTGTTTTTTATTTTCTTTTTGTTTTTTCTTAAAGTAGGTTCTGGAACCAAACTGTCCTTATATTTAAAAGGCAAGTACTTTATCTCTCTCTCCAACCTGGTTGTTCTTTATTAATAGTTTCTCTTAAGTTGATCTTCTTAATATTGTTCACTATTGTAAATAATAAGAAATTAGACTGTACCTTTGAAAATCCGGAAGTGTCTTGTTAACTGATACTTCCTGACTTTGTCCGTTCATATTTCCAATTTCTTTGATTTTGAGACGAGGCCTTATGTCTGCTTTGTTGTACAGGAGGACCTTGCACTTCTGGCATCACATCTCTGCCTCTCGTGTGCTGGGAATTGAAATCAGTGCTTTGTCTTGCTAGACAACAGAGCCCCAATTTTCCTTTTTTTTTT
>NW_022196897.1:5938947-5969720 GCF_008632895.1 Mastomys coucha
TTTTTTTTTTATTCTAAGGATTTAGTAAGACTCGGGTCTTGCTTTTGCTGGGTACATAATGAGCTATATATACCCATAGATGCAAATTTCAACACCATTCTCTTTAGGTGCTCAGTAGCAGTCTACTTAAAAGCTACAAGTTTCTGATAACAGTCTTTTAAAAATCATTTATTTATTGTACCTTTAATTTTTTAAACATCTACTTTTAATGATGATTTTAAAACGCTTTAACTTCCCTTGTAGCCCACCACCCACCAGAGGTAGTGGAAAAGAAAGGATACAGGGGAAGTGGACATGTTTAGAAAGGTTCTTTGGAGCAACTCCCATCTGTGTTGTCAGGAAATCAGCAGTTCAGATCACAAGTCAGCAGCATCAGCTCCATCCATTTGCAAACACTTCATGGATACAGCAGCAGTCCAGTTCGATAGTGTGGGGATAGCAAACTGGGATCAGCAGCGGTGGCACTACCCAACAGAGACAGTCAAGACTAAGCCGAATGAGCATGAGTCAGCAGGAGGGACCAGGGCCAACAGGAATGCCAAGAAAAGTTCTCCTCTGTGCCTTTCTTAGTGAAGATCAGCTAAGATGTGAGACCCATAAGCATTGCACTGCTAACTATAAGCAAGCCAAGCTCAGCCTTCATCACTGTTCTATTTACATCAGCCAAACATCACATGTTCTCCACTGGTCTGGCCTCAGCATGTGAGTCTGTCTCAGCTGACGTCACTCTGCCAATCATCCTGAGTCCATGGAAGCAGCAAGAAACTGCAGCCCAGCACCAGAAGACTTTGGTACCATTTCTCTCTGTGGAGTCCCAACAAATGCAGCTCAACTACACAGTGTAAGGCAGACGAATACTTCTGTGTTCTTGGCAAAGAATGCGTCATCACGTGCCCTTTCATGTGCTTGCTTTAGCAAAACATCCTCTCTGCTGTGTCTGCTTCAGCTAAACACTCTTCACATGTTTGCCCCAACAAAACACCATCCAAACGACTTTCCAATGTGTATGCACGTGCTCCACAGTTCCCAAGGACAGTTTGCTGAAGTTGGTTCTCTGCCTTCTGCTTTGTGTGGTCTCAGGATTGAATTTAGCTTGTCAGGCTTGATGGGATGTCTGTCCTCTTACCTGCTGAGCCATCATATCAGCCTTGTGAACAGTCTCCCTAAATTTGCCCATAAATCACATCTTCTGAATACCCTGTAAATTTTGCTCACTCTAATCACAGCTTTTATTTTGAGGTCTTATTGTTGTACGAATATCAGTCCCTTTTTCTATCTGCAAATCTTATCATTTACCTTTACCAGCTTGATGTATTAAATTTTATATTAAATTTACATGGCTTAAAACTACAGTAAAAATTGTGGTCTTGTACTTGTTTATAGGTCAGCAGTTAGAGTTTAACACCTATTTTTAACTCAGCATCTCTCATCCAATTTCTTTCAAAATGTTAGCTTAAAGTTGGAATTTGGAGGAATGAAGATGAGTGACAGACTTGTGAAGGCTTCAGCAAAGGGAGGGCATCTTTAAAATGCCTTATCGTGGGTTTTGAAGCTGCTATTAGCAGGAATTTCTGTCTAATGGATCATCATTCTCTTAGGATTCCCTGAGAATATGTCAGTGACGCCTAGTCTTTTCTAGTGCAAACAGTTTAAGAGAAAAGCAACCATTGCCAACTTTTCCCTTTCTGAACAACTGCATTTTTGTGGGGTGGCTGTGATAAAATAAATGTGATATAACATTTTTCATTTGATTCTTACTGTTGTATTCTCACGTGTTCTACTGCCATTCATACTGTCAATAGTCTCATTTTTGCAGTATATATCTGTTGGTACCATTAGGTCAGTGTTGGTCAGTGAATCACAGGCATTACCTAGGGCCAAAGGTGTTTGGAGACTGAGATGGTTAATTTTAACAGCCAACTTGACACAATGTTGAATCACTCAAGAAGGGGAATCTTAGTAAAGGGTTGTCTAGATCAGGTAGTGTTTGTGTAGGGATTTTCTTAAGTGCATTGAGTAGGAAGATAACTGCCCATTGCCAGTGGCACTCTTACATAGGCATTGGATCCTGCATTTATAAGAATGGAGAAAGTGAACTAGTGCTTATTTTCATATATGCATTTATTGCTGTTCCGTCTGACTTAATGTAATATGCCCATCTCTCAAACTTCTGTCTCTGAAGTTATGATTGACAAAGTAGTTTTTAAGGTTTATTCTTTCCATATCCTTTTAGCATTTTGCTCTACAGTCTCCTTTACTTCAACAGTGTAGGTTCGAATCTACCGGCTGACTAGGAAGTGGAGTAAGGAATGCAAAGAGAAATTAAATGTCCTTTGGATTTAGTGCTAAAGAAGCTGTTGGGAAGTTTCAAAATGGTGACTAGAGCAGAAGCTCATTGAAGGTTGTAGACAAATATAAGACCAGGGTATAGTTTGAGTAACTTAATTCTTTTAGGATTCTTAGATACGGGGCTGGAGAGTTAGCTCATCGTGTAAGAGTACTGGCTACTTTCCCAGAGGACGACCCAAGTTCCATTCCCCACATCTATATGGTAACTCCAGTTCTAGGGCCTTCAGCTCATTGTTCTGGTCTCCATGGGCAGTATGCATGTGGCATATAGACATATATGCAGGCAGACACTAGTACATACAAAAAAATAAAAATAAGTAAACATTAAAAAGATTAGAGGACTAAAAGGAATCTTAAAAAACTTAGATATGAAAAAAGGTGTGTGTGTGTGTGTGTGTGTGTGTGTGTGTGTGTGTGTGTGTGTGTGTAGAAAATACTGTTGCTCTAATTTGGTCCAGAGAGAAGAAAAGAAGCATGAGGGTAAGTTAGCTTCCTTCTGGAAGGTGGCGCTATGTACAGTGGTTGTAAGGATAATGAAGTAGGTAACCTTCAAGATTGTTCATAATTAGAAAGTTGAAACTGATGAAAGCAAAGCCAGATTTATAGAAAACATTGGAGCTAAGATCCAAGAAGGCTTATGACCTTTTTTGTTCCTGATGTTATTGTGTGTTCTTTTTTTTTTTTTTCTAGACAGGGTTTCTCTGTGTAGCCCTGGTTGTCCTGGAACTCACACTGTAGACCAAGCTGGCCTCGAACTCAGAAATCCACCTGCCTCTGCCTCCCAAGCGCTGGGATTAAAGGCATGCGCCACCACAGCCCGGCTTTTTTTTTTTTTTTTTTTTTTTAATAATGTCATGATCATCAGAAGATACTGGCTTGACAGACATGGTGTTTGGTAGGGCCTTCCCTTTTACAATTCTTTCAGTCTTCTGACTCAGAGCTGGTCAGTGTAGGCATGCATTTTTTTAACCTGCTTTAATAAGTGTTCAACCTCTCCTCTAGCCTACTGCCCACCAGAGGTAGTAGTGGAAAGAAAAGTTATTAGGACATAGTGGGGAGTAGACCTGTTTAGAAATAGTTCTTTGGGCCGATTCCCGTGTTTGTTGTTCTCAGTCCAGTCCACTAGGAAATACCAAACATGAGTGAGCAGCTGCAGACCAGTCCGCTCAGCAGGCGTCACATGAACTGTTCAGTCCAGAGCAGACTTCGAGCTGAAGTGGAAACTTAAGGGTTCTTAGGAAAGTCAGTTGTGTTGGATGGTGTTTTGCTGGGGCAAACTTGTGAAAGAGTGGTTTCCTGAAGTGGACACAGGTGAGACTAAGGCAGACTCGTGAAGGAACATTTCGCTGAAGCAGACACAGCAGAGAGGATGTTTTGCTAAAGCAAGCACATGAAAGGACACGTGATGACGCATTCTTTGCCAAGAACACAGAAGTATTCGTCTGCCTTACACTGTGTAGTTGAGCTGCATTTGTTGGGACTCCACAGAGAGAAATGGTACCAAAAGCTCCTGGTGCTGTGCTGCAGTTTCTTGCTGCTTCCACGGACTCAGGATGATTGGCAGAGTGACGTCAGCTGAGACAGACTCACAATGCTGAGGCCAGACCAGTGGAGAACATGTGATGTTTGGAGGGTATAAATAGGACTTGATGGACAGTGAAGGAGTCTGAGCTTGGCTTGCTTATAGAGCTACTGTGCAATGCGTTGGTCTTGTCTTTGCTGCTGATCTTTGCTTTTCTGAGAGATACAGCTGAGAACTTTCCTGGTGTTCCTTCGGCCTTGGTCCTTTCTGCTGACTCGAGCTGAGGCTGAGGCCTGACGCTGGACCGCTGGTACATCTATGACGTGTTTGCGAGTGGATCTGAGCTTCCACTGCTCACCCGTGAACTAAACTGCTGATTTCCAGAGAATACAGGTGGGAGTTACTCCCAAGAACCTTTCTAAGCAGGTCTACTCCTCCCCCTCAACCCCCCTTTTCTTTTCTTCTACCTCCTTAATGGGTCATTGGCTACAAGGGAGGTTAAAGTGTTTTAAAAACCGCCATTAAAAGTTGGAGTTGAAAAAATTAAAGTTACAGTGAAGCTCACCAGCAGGCTTTGGTCCATGGACGCGATAAGAAACTGCAGGAAACTGATGAGAAATTCTTTGGTGAGTTTCTCTATATAACGTCGTCCATGAAGCTCACAAAACAATGTAAGGTGGACCCATATATGTGTGTTATCAGCAGCGAGGTGGAACAAAGCTAACTGATACTTGAGCTTGCACTGTCTGTGGGGCCATATTTAGATTCCTTCTAAACATCGTGTGTGTCTGCTCCAGCAAAACATCATTATGTTTTTCAGACTTTAATGACTTTTCAGAGAGAGCAGAAGTTTCCTTTTCTGGTCAGTTTTATTTTAGCAAAGCAGTAGCTAGCATATTGATAGTTTGTGTACCATTCTTCAAGTCTTCATTACCATGAAAAGTGCAGAGGTTCAGTGCTAGCTATTCCTGGAGTCTGTGGCATTAAAACAAAGCGTGGGCTTATGGCACCTGAAATAAAAACATGGATGCCATCTATTCCTATATACTATTCTGAGTTTTGAGGCTATTGACTTTATATATAACTGTGAAAAGATTGTCTAGAAAAAAATTGCTTTACTTGAAAGAGTATGCCTAGTGAAATTACCACATCTGACTTGGAACCAGGGAAAAGAGTTTATTTAATAACTAGCTATTCAGACATATGAGATTTAGGTAGAATTGTTTCTATACATTATAATGAACAAATTCAAGTGACTTTATATAGTGTTTACTTTCTATTCACAGCCAAATCCAAAAGTGGACTTTTTGATTTACAATTTTTTTCTAAATAATAGATCTGCTCTTGTTCTTCCGTATCTTCCTCCTTCCCTCTCTTTCTCCCTCCCTCCCTTCCTTCCCAGGACAATTTTAGTAGATGTACTAATTTGCTTTCTGTTGCTGTGATAAATACTGACCAAACCAAGGTGGGGGTAAAAGGGTTTCTTTGGCTTACAGTTCATCATTGTTGCGAAGCCAGAGTAGCCAGTTGGAGGATGGAACTCTTTGGCAGACCATAGAAGAACTCTGTTCACTGGCTCCTTCCTAAGCCTGTATATTTAGTTATCTTCTTTACCTGGAAGGATATCTCTCTAGGAATATCACCACCTAGAATGTGTTGAAGACTTCCACATCAGTCAGAAGTCAGTATAATTAAAGAAAATTGGCCTAAAGGCCAATCCAATGATGATTATCTCCTCCTCTAAGGTTCACCTCATCTTAGGGACTCTAGTTTATGCCAAATTGATGAAAACTAGGAAGGATAGCATAGTTTAGGAGAAAAATATAGTATAGGTTAGGTGAAAAATCCTGGCAGTATCCAGAAGAGCTAGAGAATAAGTCATGCCTTTTAAGTCATCTGTGGATTAGAACAGAACCAGACCATACCAAAGAATGGAGGTGGGCTAGTGAATGGTGGAAAGAGCCCCAGGCCCTGCCTTTTAAGAACATTGCCCCTCCCGCTGCCATACTCACTTGTATTGCTCTCTCCTAGCGTTTGCATACTGCCTTGTTGGGTAGACTTTGGGTTGGACCTAGAAGTTCCATACACTTCCAGTCAGACTATGATGGTGTGCACCTAGTATAAATGGCTTTATCTAACCTCAAGGGAAGCTGGATAAATTTTCATGTTACATATCAGCCCTGAATTTGGTGAATAGTGGTTATCTCTGCAGCCTATTTTGGGAGCTTAGTTTGAGACAGGCTTTTATATAATAGGTCAAGCTGGCTTCAAACTTACTGTGTGGTCAAGGAAGACCTGAACTCTTGATTCTTCTGAGTCTATCTCCAAGTGTGAGATTTTAGGCTTATACTACACTTTTCTAGCCTATTTTTTTATTTTTATTTTTTTATTTTATTTTTCTTGGTTTTTCAAGACAGGGTTTCTCTGTGTATCCCTGGCTGTCCTGGAACTCACTCTGTAGACCAGGGTGGTCTTGAACTCAGAAATCCACCTGCTTCTGCCTCCCAAACGCTGGGATTAAAGGCATACACCACATTGCCCAGCCTCTAGCCTATTCTTGAAGCCTTGAATAATTACAGAAAAAATTTTAAAAGCAGAGAACATGTTAAAAAAAAAAAACAAACCCGTTTCATTATCAGTCCAAAATAGCTATTATTACTAGTAAATATTGTAGGATTTTTTCTATGTATACACAGATTAAAGAGAATGGTTAGATAAGAATGTTAAGATGAATTAAATAGTTGGGAAATAGATTATTTTGATTTTCAAGTTATTTTTTTATTAAAGAAATATAAGTTCTTTCAAGATACCTTTAAGGCTAATGATAGAAATTAGAAAAATAAAAATATTATAAAGGTAAAAATTTCTTTCTATTTTGGATTCTTTAAAGAATGTATGTGTGTCTATGTGTGTCTGATTTTATGTATGTACACTGTGACCATGTAGGATCCTGACAGATTAGATCCCCAGAACTAGAGTCTGTAGACTGTTGTGAACTACCATGTAGGTGCTAGAAATTGAACTCAAATTCTCTTTAAATAGTGGGAACACTGAAATCAGGGTGACTGAAAGAACTGGGTGTGGCCCGCGCAGTTGTCTCGCCAGGAAGAAGACACGTGGACACTAGGATCCTTCTGCAGCAAACGTTTATTGCCCTCATCCAGAGGGAAAAAAGGACCGAGCCAATAATCGGCACTGCTTATATATACCACAGCGCGGCGTGTCTGCCCATGATTGGCTGTTTGCTCATCACCTCACATGTCGCCCCAGGATGGGCCGGCGATTTGGCGTCTTTTCACTCTACGCATATGCGCAAACAGTTGCTTACCAGGAGTCAACAGTGGAAGTAGGCGCCATCTTGTCATGGCGAATGCCTCTCCAGCTCTACCGCTCTCCACAACTGGGAATGCCTTTTTCTTCTTTTTGTGTGTCCATAATTTGTGTATATATATATATGCATTTGTGTATGGAGGCCAAAGGTAGAAGTCTTTCTTGATTAATGTTTTTATTTTTTTTTTATTTTTTTTAAAGATTTATTTATTTATTATATGTAAGTGCACTGTTGCTGTCTTCAGACATTCCAGAAGAGGGAGTCAGATCTCGTTACAGGCGGTTGTGAGCCACCATATGGTTGCTGGGATTTGAACTCAGGACCTTCGGAAGAGCAGCCAGTGCTCTTACCCGCTGAGCCATCTCTCCAGCCCCATTAATGTTTTTATATCGTCTGAGGCAAGATCTTTTCAATCAAAACCTGTTCTGTGTCCCTGCGCAGGGAATAATAAGGGGGGGGAAAGTAGCCCTCACCCCACAAGAGCTCTGGTACTCTGGCTGGGCAGACACGGGCGGAGGCTACCTGTGCTCTCCACACTGCCTGGGTGAACTTGTGGCTGTTGGAAACCACTATCCCAGTCGGCGGGGAGTGGAGAGGGCACAGCACCTTGGGCTCTCAGTTTTCGACATCGTGCAAGAGATGAGAACGAATTGGGGTGCCCGGTGTTGGTTTGGTGGTTCTTCTGTGGGTGTGGGGCGAGAGTTGTCCTTGGGCTTGTCTGGAGGCTGGAGCTGGAAGACTTTTCCTGCGGGAGATTAGAAGCGGCTCTTTAGGGGAAGGACTAACACATTGCCCCAGCCAGCGGAGGGCTGGAGGGAGGGAGAGGCATACACACAAGAGAAAAGTATAGGCTGTCCAGGGCCGCGTGAAGAGAGGGGGAGAGTGAGCAAGAGGTGAGAGTAGAGAGAAGAAGAGAGAGAGGGGAGTGGTCAAGCAGCCCCTTTTAGGTTAGGCTATCTTTCTGTTCCCGGGGGCAGAGCATAGCTGGCTGTGGTCAGTTGACTGAGGGTGGAGTCCAGCCAGAATACTGGGAGCTTGGGGCATTGTGTAGCCACAGGATAATGGAGTGAGGGCTCAAGGTGTCAGTGGCTATGTCTGGGGGACAGCTTTACTGTTCCGTCCCTTGTAGAATTCTCTACTGGGTCTTGGAGTAAGCCTCAACTAAGAGCACAGACTGCCTTTCACGGTCCAACATCAACCCAGAGCTTACCAGCTGATAGAGCTAGTCTGATTAGTCAGTTTGATCTGTTGCACATTTAAAGGAAAAAAAAAATCTCAAAAACTAAAGAGGTTAGGTATATGGGTATTTTGCCTGCTTGTTTGCCTATGCACCATATGCGTGCCTGATGACTGCAAAGGCCAGAAGAGGGTACTGGGTCTCCTTGCACCAGAGTTAAAGATGGTTTTGAGCTGTCCTGTGAGTCAAGAATCCAACCTGGGTCCTTGTGAAGTTTCCACCTATACACATTAAAACAAAACAAAAGAAAAGAAGACAATAGTAATTAAAGGTACTTGTAAATTATAAACAATCTTAATTTTTAAAGAATTGTTTATTAAAAAAAGAATTGTAGGCACTGAGAGTTGGAAGTGACACTGTCTCAACTCTGTGGTTATAACAACAAACTCCATGTTCATTTTCATGTTCTTTTCTGTTTTTTCTTTTTGCATAATTTTTTTAAGAAATTTTTTTATGCACAAGTGTGCTCTTCTTGAGTGCAGAGATGGAGTTAATTTTCCATTCACGATGTGGTTCTCTAGCATCAGCCTGACAGTGAGCATCCTTACTCACCAAGCCACCAGACATACTTCTTCATAACATTTTAAAACAGAAGTCACCCTAGCCATTTTCTTACTTAAGATGGTACTCCTTACAGTGATCCTTAATAATTATATAAAAATTTCCCCCAGTGCCTCTGCTGGACACGCAGGGTGTTTCCTTTTGAACCCATTGCATGTATGTATATCTATTTTATATATTTCATATCTTTTATATTTTAATAAGTTATATACCTTTATATTTTTATACATTTTATATATTTTATATTTGCTTAATTTTTAAGATTGTGTGTACTTCTTTTGATGAATTTACAAGGTGAAAGGTTTGTGAATACTTGCCCAATCAATGTTCTTTCTACATTTTTTTGTGGCTTAGTATGTGTGAAGCCATGGATTTGCTCTCTAGCTCCATATAAAATGTACACAGTGATCAACATCTGTAATGCTAACAATGGGGAGGTGGAGGCTGGAGGATCAAAAGTTCATGGTTCCTTTCTAGTCCGTACTGAGTTTGAAACTAGTGTGGCATATATGAGATTGTCTCAAAAGTTAATTACGTTAAAAACCGAAAAGAGGCCAGGCCATGGTGGCCCATGCCTTTAATCCCAGCACTTGGGAGGCAGAGGCAAAGCAGATAGATCTATTGAATTTAAGAGCAGTGTGGTCTACAGAGTGAGTTCCAGGCCAGTGTGGTCTACAGAGTGAGTTCCAGGCCAGCCAAGGTTACACAGAGAAACTATGTCTCACAAAACCAAAAAAAGAGAAACAGAAAAGATAATGAACTATCCTGTTTTCTTAGATTTTGACTTTTATCCCTCCCACCCCCTACCCTCCCAGGTCTTTGGTCTGTAGTTTAAATTTTACCTTTCTGATCTCCTCCTGCTTTCCCCAGTGTAGTATTCTGGAACTATTACCAGAAACTCAAATGATTTAAGTCTTACTGTGTTTATAGTTTCTTGTTGCAAAGTATTAATGCTGTAGTCAGAAACAGTGGGTGTTTTTAGAATAATGTAGTAACAGCTTTATCCTTTTGTGTGTGTTTTATTCTGCTGGAATATAATGCCTTTTAGTACAGGCAAAGGGAAATTTACATTTCATGCCTTAGATGTGTTAAGTGGTCTAAAGGGTTAAATTTATATACTGGAAATATGTACATTCAGCTTGTTTGGTTCCAGATCGGGGACAAGGGGCTCAGGTAGGAATCTTCCATATGTGGAGGGCCTCCAGGTCCTCCCAGCATCCCTCCCTCAGTTCCTAGCAGGCATACCATGCCCTCTCCATAGGCTGGCCGCTTTCTCCAGACATTGCAGGCTCCCCCTATTCTTCTCTCACTTCTTTCTTCTCTAAATTCACCTTGTCTCTCTTTTGCCACTCTCCTGTCTGTCTCTCAGTGGTGACTTCTCTGGCCTCTTTCCTTGGGGGAACCAATGAAGTCATCCACCTGAGAGCAGTTTTCCAGTAAATCTCCCTTGATACATACTCCAATCTAGTTTGAATTGCTTCATTTTGCTAGAGGGAAAACAACATCACAGCTAACTGAAAATTTATACCCAATACCGAGAACATTTTTAGTATTGAAAAATCTTTGCCTTTAAATAAAGTTGGGATCTTAATATGTAATTTGTTGTTTACCCGAATTCCAAGTTTTACATTTAGGTGTAGGTTAGCTCTGTGGTTCATAGTAGGATTCCAAGAACCTTGGAATGCCAGTGGTCACCTGCTGCTTCCTTTTTTCTTTCATTTTCTGTTTTGCTTTTGGTTCTTTTGTTGTAATTAGGAACTAGAATCAATTGCTTTTTATGTAAGCTAGGGAAATGACTTTTGGCTTGCGTTTCTATGTCTTAATGTCTAATACCTGGACCTTAAACATGAGAGTGTGAGAGGTGGGTATGGTTGCATGCCTACAGCCACAGCACTGAGGTGAATGAGGCAGGGCTAGCTGCCCTTGCAGGGCTTACTCAGGGGCAGCCTTCTCTAAAAACATTGTGTGTAGTGATAGAGTATGATAATATATGTAAAGTACCCTGTAAATTCTAAATGCAATCTATAAAAGCAAACTTTTAACAAGAAAAATTGTATTTTGCTATTTATAAACATACCACATAATTACAGGCTTCAGTTATTGTTATTTATTCAGTTTTTTATTGTTATTACTTAGGACAAACAAAGGGTCATTTAAGAATTTTTTTTATCCATGACAACTGATAAAAAGGGGTGACTTTTTTTACAGAGGCTTTAAAAGAAAATTATGTATTATTTAATTTAAAACATTTACTTCTGTTTATTTTTAGAAATATAAAGAAAAGGACAAACACAAACAAAAACACAAGAAGCAACCAGAACCATCACCTGCCTTGCTTCCTTCTTTGACTGTTACTACAGAAAAAGTAAGATTGAAGCACCGATTTCTTTTTAATATATATATATATGTATATATATATATATATGTATATATATATATAAAATGTATATATATATGCACACACATATATATGCATATATATACATATATATATATGATAACTAGTGTAATGCTTCTAAGGAGATTTTCCTCCTCAATGCTGTGGTCACAGTGTCATCCACCTTGCAGGCCTTGTGTCATGTACTTAGAACTATTGCTTCCTTGGTCCTTTACACTGCTTTCTGTTTAGTCTTTACTTGTCTCCAAGGACTCAGTTTTCAGGTACCTGTAACGTTGAAATCTGTCTTCACCACATAGTAATTCTGAATTTATATGTCATTACTTGTAAAGAGGGAAAATAATAATTTAAATTGATTACTGTAAACACAAATGGTATCTGGTTCATAGTATTTAGGATATTAGGTACTTAAATTATCATACGATTAATATGAAAGCAAACAGAAGAGAGGTTGGGCCATTTGGAAGTACAGTGAATGAGGAAGTAGAGTGGAGGTAAGACCAGTGTAAAGGCCTCATTAATGAAGGGGCAGACCGCCAGGCAGTGTATAGACCTCGCTATGAAGGCCAAGAGAGCCAAAAAACTTGTCTTGCTAGTTTTTTGTTGTAGGTTGTTGTTGGGTTTTTGTTTTTTGTTTGTTTTGTTCTGTTTTTTTTTGGTTTTTTTTTTTTTTTTTTTTTTTTTTTTTTTTTTTTTTTTTTTTTTTTTTTTTTTTTTGGTTTTTCGAGACAGGGTTTCTCTGTGCAGCCCTGACTGTTCTGGAACTCAGTCTGTACACCAGGCTGGCCTCGAACCTAGAAATTTGCCTGCCTCTGCCTCCCAAGTGCTGGGATTAAAGTCGTGTGCCACCAACACCCAGCTCCAATAAATTCTTACATGCTCGTAAGCATCAATTCATTTCTGTTTTTAAATTTGTGACAAATTGAGCCTGGCAATTCCTAAAAAGTAATCTTATTAGATTGTTTACTTTTTGTAATTAATAGAAGACACAATTCCTTCTGGCCATCATTGTAAATAACTTAGGGTTTTAATTTGTAGCCTCAGCCAAACTTTCAAATGTGTGTTTGTGCGTGTAAATGTGTCCATGCACACGCCTGGGGTCTCTATACTCCAAAAGATTTTCTGTAGTTAGTGGGACTTTCTTCTGTTTCTTATTAAAGTATTTATAGGGAGGATAAAGAACACTTCCTTCTCTACACCCTCTCCTCTCTCCTGGTCGTTCTTCATTAATTTTTTTTGTATTGCTAGAGTTGGAATACCTATCCTCATTCATGCTAGGCTTTCCCACCAGTCCTTTAAGACTTTTTGAATGTAGAGCAAAGCTATTTTTGTAAAACGAATTGCTTTCTTACGTGTAATTTTTATATTTTAAATTTAAAAAAATTAATATCTTAACAAATCTTAAGCTTTGTTATAATGAAGCCAAAATATAAACTTTATCTATGCTATTTCTTATTAAAGGTCACTCTTAGCTGAGCACTGGTAGCGCACGCCTTTAATCTCAGTACTTGCAGGACAGAGACAGGTGGATTTTTGAGTTCGAGGCCAGCCTGGTTTACAGAGTGAGTTCCAGGACAGCCAGGGCTACACAGAGAAAACCCTGTCTTGAAAAACAAACAAACAAACAAAACAAAAAACAAAAAAAAATCACTCTTTTTGTTCTTTTCTCTGTATCTTCCACCAAAACAATTATATTTGCAAGTTAAGGTTTTCTTCTTAAAGCAGTCTTATCTTGGAGGAAATATAAATGCTAAGCACATGACCTTCTAGTATATTTGATACATTAGACTTTGTTATTTCTTGTTTAGTTATGATCATTACATAATAAGTTATACATGTAATTATAAAGATAATGATGAGGAGGGTGGGCAGACAGGGCCTCCGTGTGATGGCGATGGCCTGCCTGGCTAGAACTCACAGCATGCTGCCAGCCTCTGTATCCTGAATGCTGGGAGTAAAGGCATTCACTTCCACACAGTCTAAGTTATATTTTTGATCAGTTCTCATACGTATACATTAATTAAACTGTCACCACAGCTCTACGCAAATTTTCTCTGTAATGTCTTTTGTCTTCATTAGGGTTTCTTTTGCTGCAACAAAATACCATGAGCAGAAAGGAAGTTTGGGTAGAAAGGGTGTATTCAGCTTATACTTTCATATCACTGTTCATCACCAGAGGAAGGCAGGGCAGGAACTCAAACTGGGCAGAATCCAGAAGGGAGGAGCTGATGCAGAGGCCTTGGAGGGCTGCTGCTTACTGGCTTCTTTCCCATGGCTTCCTCAGCATGCCTTCTCTCATGGAGCCATTTCCTCAACTTAAGGCTCCTTCTTCTTTGATGACTCCTAAAAGGAGCCAGTACATATTTAATCTATCTCCAGTGTGTTTTCATTCCCATCCCTGCTCAGGTAAATACAGGTAAATCCCTGCATTTTGTAACTTTAAATTAACTTGAGTCCTTTACAAAGTTTAATAAGAGAAACATACAGTATGACACGTGCGAGGGAAGATCAGTGTTCTCCAGTAGTGACACGGGGCACAGTGACAACCAGCCTGGGACAGCTTCACGTTCAGGAGGACTTGACCAACATATAATGGATCCCACTCTTTTTTTTTTTTTTTGGTGAGCTTTATTGGGTTACAGTTTGGTGATTTTAGTTTTGGGGTATTCTATTGGTTGTATTGGGTTTTTGTTTTTAGAGAAAGAACTTAGGAAATCTGGCTAGATAGGGAGGGGAGAAGATCTGGAAGGGGAAGAATATGATCACAATATATTTAAATTTAAAAATTGTTTTAAACAATACAAATAAATTATTTGATTTGGTAAGTATCTGTCTGTCTGTCTGTCTGTCTTTCCTCTGTCTGTCTATCTGTCATCAATGTGTCTGTCCATCAGTTTTTCAAGATAGGGTTTCTCTGTGTAACAGCCATGGGTGTTCTGGAACTCACTCTGTAGACTGGGCTGGCTTCGAACTCACAGATCTTCACCTGCCTCTGCCTCCTGAGTACAGAGGCACTGTTGAAGGCACACATGCACCACCATACCCGAATTATTATTTTATTTTATGTTTATAATTGTCTTGTCTGTATACCCCCTACTTAAGGCAAGAAGAGGGGCATCAGACACCCTGGGAACTGGAGTTACAGAAGGATGTGAATTGCCAGTTGTATTTTGGGAATTGAAACCAGGTCCTTTGCAAGAACAGCCAGTGGTCTTAACCCATGTCATTCTTCAGCCTCCCTGGTTTGCTAATATTTTGGTGAGGATTCACCATCAGAATTTATGAGAAATTGGCTGTAGCTATCGAGATTTGTTGTATTAGGGTTATGTTAGACTAATAGAATTACTATTTCCTCAGATTCTATTTTCCAGAATAGATAGTAGAGAGTTGGCATAATTTCTGCTAAGTTGATAAATTTACCAATGAACTCATCTGGGCCTGACACTTTTTGATTTAGGAAACAATCAATGATTGAGGCAGTTAAAAAATATATATCAGCTATATATATATATATATATATATATATATCAGCTATCTCTTGTATTTTATAGATTGCGTGAGTTTTTTTTAGTGTTTTTTATGTTTTTTGTTTTTGTTTTAAGATTTATTTATTTCATGTATATGAGTATGCTCGCTGTCTTCATGCACACTGGAAGAGGGCATGGGATCCCATTACAGATTGGTGTGAGCCACCGTGTGGTTGCTGGGAATTGAACTCAGGACCTTTGGAGGAGCAGCCGGTGCTAACCACTAAGCCATCTCTCTAGCTTGTGTGGTACTGTTGTTTTTAATTGCTGAATTTCATTCAGGTTACGAAGTTCTTTCCTATAACCTTGTGTATACTATTTCTTTTCTACCCTTTAATAATGTTGATGGCAACTATCCGGTCGCCATTAGGACTGTGATGGTTACTGTTAGTAGTCAACACGGTGAAGTGTAGGATCACTGAGGCAAGGGAGCTCTGGGGAGTATGTTGACTGCATTGGCTTGAAGGGGAGGAAAGTCCAACAAACTGCTAGAGTGGGTTGCATGCTCTAGACTGCGTGGATAGAGTGGGAGGTGAGGCTGAATCCAGGTGATACCTGCTTTCTGATAGGAGAGGTGATGTGTGACTTTGAACTCTGAAGTAAATCTTTCTTACGTTGTTTTTGTCAAGACTATTTTATGACAGCAGCAGAAAGAGAAACAATGACAGCCCTGTTTAATTCTGTTTTTAGCTATCTCTGTGGTTTTCTAGATTAAATCTATTATGACTAGATGAAGGTATTATATAATTCCTCTTGCCAGCTAGGAGGTGATGGTGCACACCATTAATCCCAGCACCTTGGAGGCAGAGGCTGGTGGATCTGTGTCATTCAAGGCCAGCTTGGTCTACAGGGCAAGTTCCAGGATACCTAGGACCACACAGAGAAACTTTGTCTTGAAGAAAAGAAAAAGAAAAAATTTCCATATAATTCCTAGTCCTTATATTTGGTCAAAGTGCATTTTATAACCCAGAATACCGACTATCTTGGCATATGTTATGTGTGAGTTTGGAATAATGTGTAACTTGCTGTTGAATCAAGCAATCTGTCAATATCAATTATATCTAGTTGATAAACAGTGATTGTCAGTCCACTCTTTTTTTCTCCAATGTCTTATTTAGGGTTCCTATTGCTGCTATGAAACAAAATGAACAAAAAGCAAATTGAGGAAGAATACGGGTTTATTTGGCTTACTTAAAGGAACTGAGGGCAGGAACTCAAGCAGGGTAGGAAACTGGAGGCAGGAGCTGATGCAGAGGCCATGGAGGGATATGATCCTTATTGGCTTGCTCATCATGGATTGCCTAGTCTGCTTTGTTATACAACTCAGGACCATCAGCCCAGTGATGGCCCCCACCTGATCTTTATTTCTTTCTGATGCAGCAATGTTCTCAGCTATAACAGTAGATGCTATCTTGTAGGTCACATACCAAAGTATTGATCACTATATTATTATGTGATGTCCTACTATTTATTTAACTATTTAACTATTTATTTATTTATTTTGCTCTGAATTCTGCTGTGTTTATTTTTTATTAAACTAATAAAATCTATTTTAAAATATACAGCTGAGTATTGACATTTTAAGTCATCAAAATAATTTATAATAGTTAAATGCCTCTTAAATATACATGATATCTTCTGAAGCTGAAAGTAATTTGCACTCAAACCAGTTTTTAAAATCTATTTAGAACATTAAACATGATAGAAGTAGAAAAATCTCTTATGAAGTCCTCTTTGAAAGGAAATTGTGACAGGTTCTTAATTAGACAGAAACTGTTCCATCTCCAAGGGAGAATATGCAGTATAACTGTGGCTTCATAGAATGAATTGGGTAGTATTCCTTCTGTTTCTGTTTTGTGGAATAGTTTGAAGAGTATTGGTATTAGGTCTTCTTTGAAGATCTGATAGAATTCTGAACTAAATCCATCTGGTCTTAGGCTTTTTTTGGTTGGGAGACTTTTAATGACTGTTTCTATTTCTTTAGGGGTTATGGGACTGTTTAGATGGTTTATCTGATCTTGATTTAACTTTGGTACCTGGTATCTGTCTAGAAAATTGTCCATTTCATCCAGGTTTTCCAGTTTTGTTGATAGGCTTTTGTAGTAGGATCTCATGATTTTTTGAATTTCCTCAGTTTCTGTTGTTATATCTCCATTTTCATTTCTGATTTTATTAATTTGGATACTGTCTCTGTGCTCCTTGGTTAGTCTGGCTAAATGTTCATCTTTCTTGTTGATTTTCTCAAAGAACCAACTCCTGGTTTTGTTGATGCTTTGCATAATTCTTTTTGTTTCTACTTGGTTGATTTCAGCTCTGAGTTTGATTCTTTCCTGCCATCTATTCCTCTTGGGTGAATTTGCTTCTTTTTGTTTGTGATCTTTGAGGTCTACTGTTAAGCTGGTAGTGTATGCTCTCTCCAGTTCCTTTTTGTAGGCACTCAGAGCTAACTTTCCTCTTAGCACTGCTTAAGGCTTTAATTTCTTTCTTTATTCCTTGACTGAGTTATCATTGAGTAGGTGCTGTTCAGCTTCCTTGTGTACTGGCTGGTTTTGTGTGTCAACTTGACACAGGCTGGTTTATTCACAAAGAAAGGAGCCTCAGTTGAGGAAATGCCTCCATGCGATCCAACTGTAAGGCATTTTCTCAATTAGTGATCAAGGGGGGAGGGCCCATTGTGGGTGGTGTACTACCATCCCTGGGCTGGTAGTCTTGGGTTCTATAAGAAAGCAAGCTGAGCAAAGCCAGGGGAAGCAAGCCAGAAGTAACATCCCTCTATGGCCTCTGCATCAGCTCCTGCTTCCTGACCTGCTTAAGTTCCAGTCCTGTCTTTCTTTGGTGATGAACAGCAGAGTGACAGTGTAAACTGAATAAACCCTTCCCTCCTCAACTTGCTTCTTGGTCATGATGTTTGTGCAGGAATAGTAACCCTGACTAAGACAAGTGTACCTGGGCTTTCTGTTTTTTTTTTTGTTGTTGTTGTTGTTGTTGTTGTTGTTGCTATTGAAGATCAGCGTTAGTCTGTGGTAATCTGATAGGATGCATGGGATTATTTCAATCTTCTTGTATCTATTTTGTGACTGATTATTTGGTCAGTTTTGAAGATGGTACCATGAGGTGCTGAGAAGAAGGTATATTCTTTTGTTTTAGGATGAAATGTTCTATGGATATCTGTTAAATCCATGTAGTCCATAACTTCAGTTAGTTTCATTGTGTCTCTGTTTAGTTTGTGTTTCCATGAGAGTGGGGTGTTGAAATCTCACATTATTATTGTGTGGGGTGTGATGTGTGCTTTGAGCTTTAGTAAAGTTTCTTTTGTGAATGTGGGTGCCTTTGCATTTGGAACATAGATCGATGTTCAGAATAGAGAGTTCTTGGAAGATTTTTTCATTTGACGAGTATGAAGTATCCTTCCTTACCTTTTTTGATAACTTGTAGTTGAAAGTTGATTTTATTTGATCAACTTAGAATGGCTACTCCAGCTTGTTTCTTGGGACCATTTGCTTGGAAAATTGTTTTCCAAACCTTTACTCCGAGGTAGTGTCTGTCTTTGTCACTGAGGTGCATTTCCTGTATGCAGCAAAATCCTAAGTCCTGTTTACATATTCAGTCTGTTTTTCTATGTCTTCTTTAATTGGTGAATTGAGTCCATTGATGTTAAGAGATATTAAAGAAAGGTGATGGTTGCTTCCTGTTACTCTTTATGTTATTTTTATGTTTGTGTGGCTATATCCTTTGGGTTTGTTGAAAGATTACTTTCTTACTTCTTCTAGGGTATAGTTTTGCTCCTTATGTTGATGTTTTCCATCTATTATCCTTTGTAGGGATGGATTTGGGGAAAGATAGTGTGTAATTTTTTTTTTTTAATGGAATATTTTGGTTTATCCATCTATGGTAGTTGAGAGTTTTGCTGGGTATAGTAGCCTGGGCTGGCATTTGTGTTCTCTTAGGGTCTGTGTGACATCTGCCCAGATCTTCAGGATTTCATAGTCTCTGGTGAGAAGTCTGGTGTAATTCTGATAGGCCTGCCTTTATATGTTACTTTACTTTTCCTCTTACTGCTTTTAATATTTTTTCTTTGTTTTGTGGATTTGGTGTTTTGACTATTACGTGATGGGACGAATTTCTTTTCTGGTCCAGTCTATTTGGAGTTCTGTAGGCTTCGTGTATGTTCATGGGCATCTCTTTCTTTAAGTTAGGAAAGTTTTCTTTTATAATTTTGTTGAAGATATTTACTGGCCCATTACATTGGGAGTCTTCACTCTCTTCTATACCTGTTATCCTTAGGTTTGATCTTCTCATTGTGTCCTGGATTTCCTGGATGTTTGGGGTTAGGAGCTTTCTGCATTTTGCATTTTCTTAAACTTTTGTGTCAGTATTTTGATTCTGTGGAAGATTTACTCCTTCATTATAAATTTAAGACTTTTGTTTGAAGTAGAGAATAGTTTTTGCACCTGGTTACAACAACTTAGGTATATTAGTATTGCATCTTATCAGCAGCCCAATGATTATAGCTGGCTGTCAAACAAAATCAATCTCTGTCTCTGTCTCTGTCTCTCTCTCTCTTCCTTTTTTCCTCCCTCTCCCCTCACCCTTCACCCCCACCCCCACCCCCGTCTCTCTTCCCAAGGCAGGGTTTCTTTAAAGCCCTGGCTGTCCTAGAACTCAAGGCTGGTCTTGAGGTCCTAGATCTTGAACTGCCTGCCTGTGCTTCTGGAGTACTGGAATTAAAGGTGTGTACCACCACTGTTCTGCACAAAATTTATTTTTAATTATTAAATTGCTTTGTATATCACAATAGGTCAATGTTAGCACGCAGTAAAGGATTCTCATTATAGTCAAATAGATTTTTCTCCTTGAGGAAAGGATACAAAGACTGTGGCATGTGGATGGGGAGGTTGCGCAGTAGTTAAGAGCATTGTTCTTGTAGAGGACCTGGATGTGGTTGCTAGCGTTCACTTGGTGGCTAACAGCCATCTGTAATTCCAGTTCCAAAGGATCTGACACCTTCTTCAGTCCTCTGCAGGAACTACACACTTGTGATACATAGACAGGATACCCATATACATAGAATAAATCCAAGTGAAGCTTTAAAAAACATACGTTAGTATATGTAAAAAGGACATGGGGATAGGTTGTTTTGGAGCCATCTTTCAGTGGGCAAGAGCACTGTTGCTATTGTAGAGGACCTGGGTTCAATCCTCAGCACCCACATGATGGCTCTCAACCACACATAACTAAGAGTTCCAAGGGTATCTCACCTCTTTTGAACTTGGCAGGCAGGCAGCAAACATGCACTTGGCCGTACTACCTTTACACAAGCAGACGAAACACTGATACATACTTAGAAACAAAAACAACGGTATTGCCTTCAGTCAGGTATATGCTAGCCAGCTTTCTTTCACTTGGATGGTATACCTTAGGGGACCCTTATGAAGAAGAGAAGTTTCTACATCATAGTTCAGAGGCCTCTTTTTTGCCTGCATGTGTTAGAGGCTATCTGTTCATTTTCAGGTGAATAGGGGCTGTGGGCTGAAGGTCTCTGCTGCCTGACTTCCATCCACTGGGCCCTACCTATCTATGTCCTGTAGTTTCCATTACCTTGAGGAACTCCAACACATGCCTCAGCCAGTCGTTAACACTTGGGCCCTTGGAGACACTCTCAATCCAAATTGCAGCAAGCCCCGAATAAGTACTTTTCTTTCTTGTGTTTGAAAATTGCATGAAAAGCAGATATTTTTACATTGTAAGATCATTCTCAGAGGGAGGGTCTCTACTGTGGTTAGAGGAATTCTCAGGCCCACTTAGTTCTGTCCTACTTTTTCTCCCCTTTTAAACTTTTCTTCTTTGACTTTAAATGTTCACATGAGAATTCCTCAGTAGTTTACTGCCTCAGCAGCACATTATTAATCAAGCACTTTTGAGATAACTTTAAAATTTGGAGTTTAAGTCAAGATCTCTTTGAATGAAACCTGTGTAGCCTTGTGGTTAGTTAGGGCAGTTCATTTTATATAATATTTTAAAAATATGGTCATCAGTTAATTTTTTTTTCCTCTGTAAGTCAGATACTTTTGGAAAACTTAGGAGGTACAGAAAAAGTAATTAAAGTAAAATATTCAGTTACCTTATGTAGGCTTCGATTTTTCTAAACCTAATTTAATAAGGGTTTTTAAAGGCGTCCACTTCCCTTGTAGCCCACCACCCACCAGAAGTAGTGGAAAGAAAGATGAATAAGGCAAAGGGAGATATTGACTTGTTTAGAAAGAGTTGTTCCGGGCTGTTCCATTCCTCCTTAGCAGCAGTCCAGTCCACTTGGACATCACCTCTCACAAATCAGCAAAGGCAGTTCAATCTAGAACAAACTGCAAGGCTCCACCAGTTGGCTGGAGTCCATCGAAGCAGTAGGAGTCTCCTTGAGTATCACCAGAAGTTCTTTGGCGAGGTACTGTCTATGAACTCATGGCCAGCAAAGATCAGCAGTGCAGTACAGTGCAAGGTGAGGCGAACTCATGCCAGAGCCTCCCCCACTGTCTGTGGGCTCATATTTATATTCTTTCTAAACATCACACATCCTCTCTTGTGTCTGCTTCAGCAAAACATCATATAACATAACTGAATTTCCAAAGAAAGTGGAAATTTCCACTTCAGCCTTACTCAGTGATTTTTCTTTTTTTCCTTTTCTTTGTCACTGAATTTTAATTATTTACTCACTGCTCTTTAACTACCCCATCCCTTGTTCATCCCTTGACAGTCTTAATCTTTAGAATAAAAACAAGGACATTGTGTCAAATAAATGAGAATATTGACTAGTACTCTTTAAAATTGTCTTATAGTTGTGAATATTGCATTTCCATGTACAGTATTTCAGTTTTCACTTCCTTTATTTGAAGCTTGAGCAAAGCACAGGGGCCAAGAACGCCACTTTTGAGCTTCACTAGGCCATACACAGATCAGATGTGAGGAGTGCTGAACCTCAGTCTTCTCAGGGAGAAAAAGAGTCTGAAAAGGAAGGTGGGGTAGTTTCCAAGGTGCCTGCCCTGCCTGGAAAAGCTTCACGTTTCTAAAGTAAGCCATGGCGTCTCATTAGCTTAATGTTACTGGTTTGTTAAAAGGTATTGTTGATTTTTTTTTTTTCCCTGCCAGACTTTGAAGCCTTTCTTTTTTGGTCCTGTTTGTGGATTATAGCTGATTAGAGCACTGAATGTTTTGCTTTTATGAGATAATGCTGAACTTATTGTTGAAATGTGTGATTGGCAGAGAGATGATAAGATGGTAGCACAATTGTAGAGTAAAAAGTAGATTTTATGTGAGTACACTGTTGCTGTCCTTAGACTCACCAGAAGAGGGTATCGGGTCCATTACAGGTGGGTGTGAGCCACCATGTGGTGGCTGGGAATTAGACTCTGTACCTGGAAGAGCAGTCAGCGCTAACCGCTGAGCCATCTCTCCAACCCCCAAATTATTAGATTTTTAAAACATTTCTTCTAGTCCTTCATTTGAACATTGAATTTGCAAAAATCACTGTAATCATTTTGAAAATTGATTTTTATTATTTTTCAGTTTCAAATTTATTGTCATACAAAGTGTTACATGTGAAAGTTAATACTTATGTCTTTAAATTTTTACATTTTCACATTAAATTTGATATTACAAAGATTTATTCAAAATTTTATAGGTAGTTCAAGCTAGTCAGTGAATTTAGTCTCCTCAGATACTTGGGAGTGTAACTTTGAAATAAAATTCTTGCTCCCAAGGGATGCTATGAATCATGTTAACCAGCTTTGTCTGGTTTAAAATGCACCCACCCCCCATTTGTCAGTGTCTGGGCACACTTGTATTTAAGATGCTCACTAAAGCCAGAAAATTGTTTGAGCAGTCTTTACTGATTTTTTAGTCCATACATTTCAAAGGCTGAATTTCTCCTCTTTGAAGCTTCCTTCCCTGCACACTCTATCCCTCCTACATCCCAGGAGGAGCCCTGTAGTCTAGTCCTGAGTGTGGTCGTCTACTGGGTTGATGATGCTCTTTCCTTCTCATTCATTGTTGACTTGTAGTCTCATGGCTGAGAAGTAGTATGCTTTTGTGCTCGCTTTGGCAGCACACAACACTAAAATTGGACCGATGCAGAGAAGACTAACATGCCCTGGGCAAGGATGGCACGTAGGCTTGGGAATGCTTCCATAGTTTAGACCCAAACCAACCTAATTAAAAAAAAAGATATCCTCGGTGAATATAATGTTTGAGAAATGAATATCTTTGGCATTTCTGTGTATTTAAAGTATATTACGAAGGCTGCAGTCTGATCTTCAGACAGTCATCTTATCAAGTATTGTTTTAAGACAGTAAGTGATAGGTGCTGTATGTGAGAGAGAGGCCAGGGTAGAATGTGCTTGCCCAGCACATGGAAGGCCTGGGGTTGATCCCAGAGATGGCACAACAACCGCCCAAAAGGGTTAACTTTGACTTCATGGTTTCTGCTTCATTTAATGATTTTCTTTATTGGGCTGTCTGACTTCTTTATAATGTAAATATTCACGTTTGTAAATTCAGTGCTTATTTGTACTGTTTTCTTTGGCCAAATATAATTAGTTCTTTTTTCCTTTTACTTTCTGGTTTGTTTCTTTGTTTTCAAATCAAAATGTTAGACTTACACAAGCACTAGCAACAACTCCATATCTGGATCTTTGAAGCGCTTGGAAGATACTGCAGCAAGATTCACAAATGCAAATTTTCAGGAAGTCTCTGCCCACACCTCTAGTGGAAAAGACGGTTCAGAGGCCAGAGGGTCAGAGGGCAAAGGGAAGAAGTCTTCCGCTCACAGCTCAGGTCAAAGGGGAAGGAGGCCTGCTGGAGGACGGAATCCAGGGACCACTGCGGCAGCGTCCAGTCCCTTCCCACAAGGTAGTAAGTACACTGTTTGAATTAATGCTCTGTAGAAGAACTTTTGTTTTTTTTTAGTAATAACTAATGACTTCTAGATTAATAACTAGTGACTATTCTAGATTAAGTTAGTTGATAGTCTAGGATTATTTCCAAAAATGTTTCTGGAACTTTTGCTCTCTTTACATTTAATGATTTATGTTTTTAAACTATAATTTCAGTGTTTAAATGGCTGCAGAATAGAGATTCAGATTGTGGAGAAAAACAAATGTAGTTTTGTTTTAAGAATAGGAATTTTCTTTCTATATGCTGCTTTTATTTACTTTTCCTATTAAACTGTTTTAGTAGTAGAAGTGAGAAACTTTTATGGAATCTAAGGTCTTAAATAGTGGTGCTTCATAAGCAATGCATTTATTACAAAGCTTGAAGTTAAAGTAGACTTTTACTCAGCCGCTCTATGTTGTATGCTCAGGCTGCAACATCAACAGGCTGCCTGTTGTGTGTATACAGTATACACATAAACAGTGAATAGTATCCTGGTGTCTTTCCCAAATCCTGTTTGGTATTAGACTGGGCTTGTGTTGTTCTATGGAAAATAGGAGTACTTGTAAATTTCAGAATATATACACTTATGTGATTGTTTTATGTAATTTTAAATATGAACATTTATCTTGAAAATCAGAAAATTTAAAATTTGGGGGGGGGAGAGTAAAATCCATAGCTTGTTTACTTGTGTGCATTGTTCCTCTAGAAGTCAATACAAAGGACTGCTGTTTACCTCTACCAAAGCATTTGTTAAACGTAAATCCAGAGTCTTGGAGTAACATGTAAATAGTAGATTGCTAATCTGTTGACCTTTCATTAAAGTTTGTTTATATATTTTATACTAGTAGTAATTTGGAGCCACAGATTTATAACTCTTTGGTATATGTGAATGCGTGTTGTCTTAGAACAGAAAGTCAAATCCGCGTAGGTAAAACAGCCAGAGTCACTAATTTAAGGGAAAGTTAGTTATTTTTATACCACTTTGAAAGTTAGTCAAACCTAATTAACCTTACATGTAACTTCATTCACATCTTGAATGAATCTTATATTAGTAGAGTTGAAACTGTTAAATTTAATTTGAGATGTAGCCCAGGGTGGCCTTTAATCCCCATGTGGGTTCTGATCTCCCTTCCTGGACCTTCCTTCCAAGTGCAGGGTTACAGTGTGCCTTCTTAGGCCTGCTTTATATTCTCAGTTTTAATTTTTATAAAGTGCTAATCCATTTTGAAAAGTTAGCTTCTATACTTTTTGGAATATTTAAGGATTTTTTTAACTTCTTAAGATATAGTAGATAATGTGTTACAGTTGCATAACTGAGATTATCAAAATACAAAGATGGGGTGTTTCAGTTGTCATGCTTTTAATTAACTGTGCCCTGTGAATTTTAGAAAATTTAAATATACCAAGCTCTTAAAAGTATTTGGGTTTTTATTACTACTTTTGTGTGTGTGTGTGTGTGTGTGTGTGTGTGTGTGTGTGTGTGTGTGTGTGTAGGTGTTCATGAGCATTGAGACCAGTCTTCCCTGTGCTGTGCAAGCACTCTGTCACTTACCGTTTAGTATATGATAGAGATGTTAAAGCTGAATCTATTTAGTAGCTTATTTCATTTGGCAAACATGAAGAGAGTTTTTTTGAAATGATAATGGTGGATCAAACTGTCTCCTCCCAGGGCAGTTTCCTACCAGGCAGACAAGGACGTCGAGGTTCGTAAACTGCATAATGTTAGGGGTTGCCAAGTGTTTTTTGACTAGAGTGAGGCTAGAATAAGCAGTTGGAAAAGAGGCCTAGGGGAGCTACCTCTTCCATGATTTTTCATTTTTGCTTTTAGGTTTACTTACTTATGTGTGAGAGTGTTTTTCTATATACCATGTGCATCACTGAAGAGGTCTGAGGGGGACACCAGAATCCCTGGAGCTAGAGTTACAGGTTTTCTGATGTGGATGCTAGGAGCTGAACTTGGGTCCTCTGTAAGAGGAACAGGTGCTCTTTAACTATATCATTGAGCCATCCACATGATCCTTCATTTTTAAAATCAATAAGATGATATTCATGACTGGTTTTCCACTATGAAGCTTCATGGAAATGGAGGAAAATTTAAGGTGTAAATTAGGACATGAAGTCGTATGTTTTGATGGGTGGGTAGATTTGGCTGAATAATTTAACCATGGACAAGGCCTGTTGTTAGAACTTAGAACCCGAGAGATGTCTTACAGTTTTACTATAAGTAGTAACATTTCCAGTTGTGTTTTCATGCTTGAAAAAGACAGTTCCCTGGAGAGCGAGCACATTGTGGTTTTGTCAAGCATTCTATCTGTTCGGTCTTTCCTGTATAGTGCCTCTAACGGTGTTTGGACAGGAGCAGAGAAACTCTGATAAATGTTAGTCTCAGAAGTAGGCTAAAATTTAAGAGCTAATGTATGATACTACCTTTGATAAATTTTTAAAAGATAATTTTAGAGGTGAAGTTGATTTCAGTAGTAACCTTTCTTATATTCGTTACATAGTAATGACCTAAGTTTTGTAGCTTGCTTTAAGAAGTCCTTTTTGATCATTGTAATTTGTCTATTGCTTAGAGGAACATTTTATCCAATTTATCTTCGTCCTCCACCTTTGTTTTTTTGTTTGTGTGCATTTTGCTACAGGCAGTTTTTCAGGAACTCCAGGCAGTGTAAAGTCATCTTCTGGAAGTTCAGTGCAGTCTCCCCAGGACTTCTTAAGCTTTACAGACTCAGATCTGCGAAATGACAGTTACACGCACACTCAGCAGTCATCATCGACCAAAGATGTACATAAAGGGGAGTCTGGAAGCCAGGAAGCGGGAGTAAACAGTTTCAGCTCTTTAGTTGGTCACCCTGTGACCTCAGCTGTTATTTCCCAGCCTAAAAGCTTTGACAATTCACCTGGAGAGTTGGGTAGTTCGAGCCTCCCTACAGCAGGCTATAAGCGGGCTCAGACTTCTGGTATAGAAGAAGAAGCTGTAAAGGAAAAGAAACGGAAAGGAAATAAGCAAAGCAAGCATGGCCCTGGCCGACCCAAAGGAAACAAAAGTCAAGAAAGCGTTTCTCACCTCTCGGTCTCTTCTGCTTCACCAACATCGTCCGTAGCATCGGCCGCAGGAAGTGTAACAAGCTCCAGTCTTCAGAAATCTCCTACACTGCTCAGGAACGGAAGTCTGCAGAGTCTCAGTGTGGGCTCGTCTCCAGTTGGTTCAGGTAAGGGTCTGTGTCTTGTTTGCTCCTCCATCATGTCCTTTCTCTCAGGACTCCAAAGAGTTGTGAACAGTTGTTCTGAGTGTGCTCTGAAGTGCTGGTACATTTAATTAACATTGACATTTGTTCATTTTCATTTTAAAGTTTATTTTATTATGTGTTTTTAAAGACAAGGGCTTATTAAGTAGCCCAGGCTGACCAGGATCATTCTGTAACCAAGGCTGGCCTCAGAGCCTTGATCCTCCTGGATCAGCCTCCCAAGTGCCGGGAGTCGCAGTTTTCTGTTACCATGCCTGGGCATTTTTAGGGAGGAGGTGGCATATACTATAGCACATGTATATAGTGTGTGGGCCTTGGGTTATCACCTTCAGAGCCCTTGAGAAAGAAAGTATCCTACAATTCTAGAAAACTATGTGGTGTTGAAATTTTTAGCATCAATCTCATGTTACTTAGTTAAATGTATATAAACAGCTTATTAGTCATCTATTACTTATTTCTCAGTTGTGTTTTTGCTCCCCCTGCATATTATGTATAACACCAAACCAGGATTCATATTTTAGATGTGAACATGTCTGTACTTGTTTTTTTTTTTTTTTTTTTTTTTTTTTTTTTTTTGCTATTTTCGAGATAGGGTTTCTCTGTGTAGCCCTGGCTGTTCTGGAACTCACTCTGTAGACCAGGCTGGCCTCAAACTCAGAGATCCACCTGCCTCTGCCTCCCAAGTGCTGGGATTAAAGGCGTGTGCCACCACCACCTGGCTTGTACTTGTTTTTGGTATCTTGGTATTTAAAGCTCTTGCTAAACTTAATTTTTTAGTTTTTACTTTTCTTGGTAATTGTACATAAGTAAGGTAAATTTTTGGAGCCCTTTTTTCCATAAGTGATAAATTTAGGATTTTATGTCAAGTTATATCTGAAATGATTTAAAATTTATTTTAAATTTATTTAGTGTTTTTTTTTTAACCACTATTATTTTTTAATCTGAAATGAGAGTTGATTTCTTAGATTTGAAAAGTGGTCCCAGCCGGGTGGTGGTGGCACACGCCTTTAATCCCAGCATTTGGGAGGCAGAGGCAGGCGGATTTCTGAGTTTGAGGACAGCCAGGGCTACACAGAGAAACCTTGTCTCAGAAAAACAAAACAAAAAAGAAAGAAAGAAAGAAAGAAAAGTGGCCCCAAAGCTTGCTTTTTTTGAATTTTGAAATGTTCCAGTTTTGCCTAGAACTGACTCCCCAGCACCATGAGGCCTGAAATTGGCCATGAATCTGTTGTCTGTATCTTGGTGCTTCACCATACCTCTTTATCATTTGCATGACAGTTTGAATGAGTCTCTATGTAGAATGTATGTCACTGGTATGGTTCTGTGTAACCAGTAATTTGTGTTACAAATCTTTTTAATTCTTAAAAAAACTGAAAGTATGTGTTTTATATATGAGTACACTGTAGTTGTACAGATGGTTGTGAGCCATCATGTTGTTGCTGGGAATTGAACTCGGGACCTCTGCTTGTTATGGCTCTGCGTGACCTCTGTTTCCTTTGAGTCAGCCCAAAGATTTGTAAGTGCACTGTAGCTGTCTTCAGACACACCAGAAGAGGGTGTCAGATCTCATTATGGATGGTTGTGAGCCACCATATGGTTGCTGGGGTTTGAACTCAAGACCTTCAGAAGAGCAGTCAGTGCTCTTAACCACTGAGCCATCTCTTCAGCCCTCAGGAAGTATGTATTTTATTCTTTTTAAAGATTTGCTAATGTGTATGATTGTTTTTGTGCCTGTGTACTGTGTTAGTGCCTAATGTCCTCAGAGATCAAAAGTATCCATAGGATTCCCTGGAACTGGAGTTACAGATGACTGTGAGCTGCTTTGGGTGCAGGAAACTGCCTGAGTCTTCTGCAGGATCTCACTAAGCTCTGGCTAGCTTAGAACTTGCCATGTAGCTTCAGAACTAAGATATTTCCTTGCCTCTGCCGTGTGAGTGCTGAGGTTAAAGACAGGCACCACCACAGCCTACCCCAAGTTTTTGGTTTCTTTTTTTTTTTTTTTAAGATTTAGTTTTATTTTCATTTATGTGTATCTTTGTGGTTCCACATGTGTGTGGGTACTCTTGGGTGTCAGAGAAGGCGATGGATCTGGAGATGAGGTCAACATCTCCATTTGATAAGGTTGTATGGTGGGGGGTTTGGGGGTAGTATTGAACCCAGGGCCTCTTGAAAAGCCATCTCTCTACCACCAACCCTTAACAGTTGCAAGTCTTATTTGTCTGTTTTTATTTTTCTGGAATATGAGGTAAACAGCTTTTAATAAATCTTGACTGTAAACTTCACCCCTTTTGTTTCCCTTTGGATTTCTGAAGGTTGAAATAAGATTCAGCTAAGATATATTTTTATGGATAATATTAGTTGTATTTATCCCAAGAGACGGAAGAAAGGATGTGTAAAGACATGTGAAAAATGTTCATTATACTTTTATATTGTATATTTTGCAAATACAAAATAAATAAAATCTTTGGTTTGTTTATTACCTTCAGTAAGCGGAAATAACAGTGATCATTCAAGAAAGAAGCATATATATATACATATATATACATGCATACATACATATATATATATATATTTATTTATTTATCTGATATGTTAGGTTTCATTAAGTGCATTGTTATTTTTATCTCCTTTTGTAGTAGTTTTTTAAAGGGCTATTGATGTCCCTGTTCCACAGTTGACAAAACTGAGGTTTGAGGGTAGCCCAAGGCCATATAGCCTGGAGTTTTTTTGTTTGTTTCTAATAAATGACATCAGTGCCTGTCATGGTTTGCACACAGCCCCCAGTTTAGTGGAATCTGTAGAGGAGTTATCTTACATTGCTACACTAAGCCCTTTCGAGGACTAACATCTTTACTTAAGTCTTGGTGTTTTGGCCATGTTGGGTTGGGTATTCTTTGTGTTTAGTATTTGTCCTTTATGGGACGTTTACCACAATCCCTAGCCCTTCCTCATTAGTTTCTAGTAGCACTTCCCCCATAATGAATATGTCTCCAGACATTGTTAAATGTCCCCAGGAGGCCCAAATTGCCTCTGGCTAGAACCACTGTTTCAGGAGGTGGAAAAAATAAATTACAGTGGGAACAAAGTTCATTAAAAAAATTTAACTATATTGCACATTTGAATAAATGTTTTTATTTATGTTTCCTTTGAGACCATAAGGACCTAGCAATCTGCCTTAGTCTTTTTTGCCACAGAAAGCAAATTTAAATAAATTCACTTAAAAATTGGGGTCATATAATTTTTAACAAAAATTACAATAATTTAGTGAGTACCTTGCTCAGAACACAAAGCTTAAATTTGTTTTTGTGATCTTCACTTAATCCTGTAATTTTGTAACCTAGAATTTGAATTTCAAAGTTACATTTGAGTGCTTCTTTAAAATACATATTTTTAGATTAGTGGAATTAAAAAATAATTTACAGCTTTTAAGAGATTTTTTTAAAAAAACCTATTATGGATTTAGAGAGATTTTAAACATGAAAACTAATGTTCCTTTCAGAGAGCAGAGTTTGTAGTACATTAGTTACAGTAAAATCCTTAATTCATTTCTTTTTTTAATCCATTTCTTTTACCTTGTTATTATACAAATATAATTATCTAGAGGGAATTCCCATTAGAAGATATTATTATTTTTTGGGGGGGGAGGTTTTTTTGTTTTTTTGTTTTTTTTTTTGAGAC
>NW_022196897.1:5969805-5993854 GCF_008632895.1 Mastomys coucha
TTTTTTTTTTTTTTGATATGATTGTTTTAAATCAGTAAATTACCTGATAGGTTAATATGCAAATACTTTTATGTTATATTAAAGTTACTAAAATTATAAAATAAAACAATTTTACTTAAACCTCAGATAAGTAATCTTCCATGCTTCTAATGCAAGCTTCATAACTAGAGCAGAATAATTTCTTCTGATAAAGTTGGGGGCGCAGAGGCTTTTGTAGAAGCTTGGTACATCGGCAACTGCTGCTGAGTACTTGGTGTGTGCCAGGCACTGCAGTAAGCATTTACGCAGTAAGTATTACCTAATATCTAGGAGAAGAAAAAGACATAAAAATATTTATAGCTCTAAGTGCTGAAGCTACATTCCTGATTTGAGAACAATTTTGTTATGAAATTCAACAGATAATGTAATAGTCAGTAATCTGTAACCAATGGAATGCATGAGCAAATTTAAACAAATTATATAACATTGTTCTGATATAAAAAAAGTTAACTTTTCCTTTGGGCTAAATTTTAAGTTTAGAAGTCATTTATTATCTAGAAGTCCTCCCTCTGCTCCCCAGTGAAGTAGGAAGAAGCCAGGAATGGTGGCACATTACCTTCGTTCCAGGACTAGGCAGGCAGAGGCAGTTGGAGATGTTCAAGGCCAGTCTGGTCTATGTAGGAAGTTCTAGGTCATCTTCAGGGCCATACAGTTGAGACCCTGCGTTAAAAGTGCTGTAATCCCTTCCCTTCCCTTTCCTTTCCTTCCTTCTCTGGCTCTGTCATTTTTAATGATGGCTTGAGAAATTAGTAATGGTGACATTTTTGGAAGCACTGGTTAGATATGGACAGCTGTTACAGTAGTTTAGTGAGGTTAAGTGCTGTTGGTCATGTTTGTTACTTTCTCTACTGACAGCATAGTGCTTTGAATGTAATGTGAAAATTGCCTTTTTAATGTGGAGTTAGCAGAGTAGTAAGCACTGAGCCTAGATCATGCATGTGTATACACTCCGTAGCATCATCCTGTGTAATTGTACGTGCCCTTCAAGTGCCTATAGTTAGGCTGCAGTACAAGTCATTGTGTTTGTAAAGTTTATATTGAGTTGGAAAAGACTATGGAGTCATACTTTGGAGTAAGAAGAAAAAGTTGTTCAACAATATTTGCAGAAAAGAAAGTTTTTTTAAGGGATGAGTCTAATGAAGTCACAGTTGGAGCTGGTGATGATTTTGTTGACGGGGTTGGACGTGTTTATTGAGTGTGAGATACAGGGTGAAGAAATGGGACATTTTGGACTATTTCAAGGTCTTTATTATTATTTCTCAATTTTTTTAATGGAAGACAAAAACAAGTTGCCTCATTCAACCTATATTAACAATATGTTCTGTGTTTAAGAGCACTAAAAGGTTTCTTAAGAATCCTACAGGTACTTTGTTTAATCCGGGCAGGGCAATTGCTGCTGTTGTTATTATTATTAGGATTATGTCTATTTGATTTTGTTTGTGTTAGCCAAAGCTTTCCTGGAACTAGAGAGATCTTTTTGTCTCAGCTGCCTTGAGTGCTGGGATGTGCCACCATGTCCATCTTAATTTAATAGTACGATCTGGATTCGTTATTTCTTGCAGATTAACTTTTAGGTTATGAGCACTTACTACCTGTTTGTCCTTCCCCCTAATTTTTTATTTCATGTGTGTCAGTTTGCAGTTATGTGTTTGCATATGCCATTTATGCCACTTTAGTGCCTGGAACTGAACTGAAGTCCTTTCTACAAGAGTGGCAAGTGCTTTTAACCACTGAGGTTGATGGTTTAGCATTATTTATTGCAGTATAATGTATCCTTTTCCAAATACATAGTTCCCTGTTTTTAAAAAACAGAAGCCTCAAAATCATTAATATAATGCTGATAAAAATACTATTTGTAAAATAAGATACTTGGAGGTTGGTCTTAGTGCTGCAATTCTGTGGTGGTGATAAGTAGTACAAAGGTAGATTATGGAAAGATACTTTGCAGTTAGTCATAGAGGCAAGGTCTTGAAATAAACAGACAACTCAGGACCACACGCCCTGCTCCAACACGCTTACAGTTTCTGCTAAAGTGAAAGATTGCTAGTGATCAACTTTCTAAATAGTCCTGTCAGAAAGCAATTTAAGGGGAGAAAGGAGCTGATTTCAGCTTACACTTTGAGGTTACAGTCTTGCAGGGTGGAGGAGGTTAACCAGGGAGTTCTGCTAGCTAGTCAGAGCAGAGAGAAATTGATGCTTGCTTTCTCCAACTTATTCTCAGGCACTTCCTAATGGACTTGATATGTGTAAGGCCTTATATGTTTTTCTTATTCTTTATGCATATACATGTGTATTCTTGAACTACCTGATTAATATTTGTGATAACTATGTTTTTACCCCTTATATACCAAATACTAGAATATAATTTTTGTTTTTTTCAGGTCTGCTTTATCTTGTGAAGTGGACTTTGCCATGAGTTCCCCCTATTTTCTGTCCTGTGTCTTTCTTTGTCCTTAAGTGTATAGCAATTTCTTCCCTGATTTCCCTTTCTTCCTTATCCACAGAAATTTCCATGCAGTATCGCCATGATGGAGCTTGTCCAACAACTAGTAAGTTGTACAGCTGGGTTAGTAACCTGGGCTTTCTGGCTCTTAATTCAGTACCTTTTTTGATGTATTAATGTGTATACTTTGGAAGGTCTTAAGTTTTGTTTTCCAAAATGCATTAGATTTAATTGTATAGATTTTTTTCTCTTATAAAGATGCCTCTTATATACTGCTTTTTCTTGTGTTTAAGATCTGTATTATAGTCAAATACTGCAAATTTTAACTATTATTGTTTTTTTACAATGGTACTTATGTTTTAGAATTGTGACCTCTGCCCATGTTGACATGCTGTTTTCAGTATGTGGGTGCCATTTTGCCTTAATGTAAATATGATTTTTCAGTATTTATATATTAGTTATATATTTGGACTTCTGTATGTGTTGAAACTTATCAAAGTTTAGAAGGTGAAAATAAAAGTTTGCTAGGGTTAAAAGGCATAATGAGATTTTATTTTATAACTTCTGATTGTGCTTTAAGGTTGGTCAGTATATCCTGTAGAGATACTATGTAGATGACTAAGGAGATACTACTGTGTTGATATCATTTTTAAAGCAATTTTCAAAAATATATTAAGCTAAAGAAAGTGCCACCATTGTGACAGTGCACCTAACATATTCTCTCAGTTACTAGGCCATGTGTTAGTAAATGAATACATGTTATTTAAGGAGCTATACTATGGAATAATGCACAAAGCTTTTAGTTTTAATAATTGAAGCAATAGATCTGTCTATACTGAAGTTTGGTTAAGCTGATTCATTCTGTGCCTGTGTTTTTCTTATGTGTGTTTGAGAATGATCTTAACCTGACGTCCTTTTTTCCTTACTTAAAAGCCTTCTCAGAGTTGCTGAATGCAATACACAATGGTAAGTTTTATTAGCTCTTCTCTGGTGGTTCACTTATCACAAACATTGCCTGTTATCAAAAAGCTCAATTGAAAGTTAGCATGGTCTACTGATTCCATGATATCTAGTGCTGCAATGAGCCAATTAATTGTTCTGCACGTCAGTAAAAACTCTGTAGCCTGCCTTTGGAAGTGTGATCAGTCAGTGAAGTTCATCAGTCTGGCATTTATTGTCTCTACGTTTCTGAAAGTTCTATGCTTGCATATAGTCTACTTCTTTCAAGATCTTTCTTTTTTTTCTTTTATTTTTTTAATTTATTTTATGTGTATGAGTACACTGTAGCTGTACAGATGGCCATGTGTGTGACTGCTGGGAATTGAACTCAGGACCTCTGCCAGCCCTGCTCTCTCCAGCGTAATTCACTGTAGCTGTCTTCAGACACACCAGAAGAGGGCATCAGATCTCATTTCGGGTGGTTGTGAGCCACCATGTGGTTGCTGGGATCCGAACTCAGGACCTTCAGAAGAGAAGTAAATGCTCTTACCCGCTGAGCCATCTCGCCAGCCCCAAGATCTTTCTTAATGTATTAGTAATTACAGGAATTACAGTTAAAAACAACACAAACTTGCTTTTAACCACACTGTAGAATGTGAGTTTTATTTTTTCAGAAAGTTTTATTTTAATACTTTATTTCTTGTAGTGAATAAGTATTTGAAATTGTGTCTATTTGGGGACCAGTTTTCACAGTGTAGTCCCATCTTCTGTTTCTTTGGAATCTAAGTCACCATATAAGGCAAATTCTGTCACTCTGCATTTTAACAGTGTTATTATAATGATGGTCATTATTGCAGAGTGTGTGAAGATTTCTTTAGTTTCTCCAACTTTTTGTAATCCTTTTGCATTAATTTTTTTTAAAAAAATTACGTTTTATTTGTAAGTGTGCATGTGTGTACATTTTGAAGAGTGCGTTCTCTCTCCTACAAGTTCCCCAGATGAAATCAGTTGTCCAGTTTGGTAGTGAGTGCTCTTACCTGCTGAGCCATCCTGCTGACCTTGAAAATATTTCTTCCCAGTATTAATATTATTAATGTGGGTTTTAGCAGGTGAGGTTGAGAGAAAATTCTTATTTGTGTTTCCTTCATACTGCATTACAGAGAACAGATGTGAATGAGCCTTTTAAACTGTAAATGTGTGAAAGATGGATTTCCAGGAAATGATTTTTTAGTCTATGATGACTTTTCCTTTTTTCCAAGTGTAGGTTTTTTCTTTCTGTTGAAAATGTATTTTTAGTCCTACAGATTAAAAAAAAATGCCTACCAATAGAGTAACTTTTGATTTGTTGTGTTATTGGTTAATCCTAAAGTCAGGTTAACCATACTATGGTAGACATTTACCATTTTGTCTCCATTTTTACTTTAAAAATATGTGTGCGTGTGCACACACTGTCATGTCTGTGTATACGTATACGTGTGTGATGGGGAGGCACTGTATGTAGAGGTGAGAGGGCATCGCAGGTTAGCAGTTACCAGGTCTGTGCTGCAAGTGCTTCCTATGTAGGGTGTGCCTGCCTGCCTGCCTGCCTGCCTCCCTGCCTGTGGTGTGAATGTGTGCACACATGTACTGCAGGTGTGTGTATTTGTTTTTGATGGAAAGTTCCCGGCTCCTTTTTTCATAGGATGAGTATGCACTCATTCTTCTGTTGCAAACTTTCATGTCAGGAAGACATTTTTTCTATTTACTTGCATTCCAATCTTTAAGATGAGTAGTAGTGTTTTTTTCTCACTGTTACATAGCCAGTTCCTAGAATCTTTTCTCTTTAAAACTGGAATACTGTTGTCTTTAAGCAATGTCTTGTCTCTTCTTCCCAGCTCTGCAAGACAGAATTGGGAAGCACACACACTCCCTTTGTCATGGTTCTCCATTTACAGAGAGGCTTCTAGATGTCCACCATTATGTTGTTAGCTGTTTTCCATAGATGGCACCTTATATCAGGTTGAGGAAATTCGGTTACTGACTTGATCTTCTTGTTTTAGGTCACTCAGAATTCCTTTGTGTGTGTGTGTGTGTGTGTGTGTATGTGTGTGTGTGTGTTAGTTTTGTTCATTGTATATTTAGTGACATTTTTATTTCAGCCACATTAAGTACTTGGTCTGTAACTATGGAAATGCTATTCATAGTATTTTCATCTAAACATTCCATTACTCTTCTTTCCATATAATCCTTTTTGGATTTTCCCCTCCTTCTCCTCCTCTGCTTCCTCTCCCCCTACCTCCCTTCCTCATTGTTGATAGGGTCTCATGTAGTCTGTGTAGTTAAGGATGACCTTGACACCATAATCAGTAGTCCAGCTTCTACTTTTCCAAATGCTGGAATTATAGTTGGGGGCTCTGTGTCTGACTGTATTCTCATTATGTCTGTTCCCTTCTTCATGATGCCTTCTGCATATGTATTGCGAGAAGGAAGGATCAGATGTTGTAAGGTACACAATACCCTTAAATCATTGATCCTTAGCTTAAATTCTTCTAGATTAGTAGGGAGTGAAATAAGTGTTGTGACTCAGAGAGTGGTGTCAGTACTTAAACTCATTATTTTTCACATCGACAACACTTTATCAGTACAAGAATCTGGAAAATACAGAACCTTCTTACTCAAGACTCTGCTCCATTTGATAAATATACATTAAGTTCTTTCCATGTAGTATTATTAATTTTTTTTTTTTTGTAAAATGCATAGTATAAGTGTATCCTTCTTTGGTGGGATGCAATCTAACCATGAGAGAAATATGTTTATTAATAGCATTTTGAAGAACTAGCATTAAGATTTTGTGATCTGCAATAGGAAAGAGTTCACAGAAAAGGAAACTTACCTTTGATGGATAAGCTGTGCTGAGAACATAGCATTTGACCTGTCTGCTTATAGCAGTTATCTATTTCGTAGAGCTAATCTGTCTGTCATTTCCAATCTTAGGTACACATTTAGCACAGGTAGTCAGCCCCACTAACGTGTGGCTATGGAGTCTGCGTTAGTTATTTTCTGGGTGGTTTGGTAAAACACCATAGCAAAGAGTAACTTTGGGAGGAGATGATTTATTTCAGCTTACAACTCTCAGATGCCAAGGTATTATCCAGGAAAATCAGGGCAGGTATTCAAGATACAAACTGGAGGCAGGACCTAATGCAGAAACCCTGTCAGAGCCCTTCTTACTGGCTTGCCCTTCCTGAGCACCTAGGAGCACTAACCCAGGGGTTGTACCACCCGCTATAAGCTGGTCCTTCTCACATTAATCGTCAATCAAGAAGATGCTCCATAGGCTTGCCCAAAGTCCATTGTGGCTGCAGCATTTTCTCAATTGAGGTTTTTTTCTTTCTAAATGACTGTCTTTAGTCAAGCTGACATAAAACTACCCAGGAGTCAGACTATGCAAGGTGCTTATGATAACTGATACTTGATTCAGAACATAAGAAAAATAATAGCATTAACTTCTAAATCAGTAAATCCAAATAGTTGATTTTTGAGTTGGGAAAAGCATAGTAGACTAGTTATATAGGAACGCTCTTTTGATCATTGCCCATAAAAATGAACAAACTAGCCGGGCGGTGGTGGTGCACACCTTTAATCCCAGCACTTGGGAGGCAGAGGCAGGCGCATTTCTGAGTTTGAGGCCAGCCTGGTCTACAGGGTGAGTTCCAGGACAGCTAGGGTTACACAGAGAAACCCTGTCTCAAAAAAAAAAAAAAAAAAAAAAAAAAAAAAAAGAATTGAACAAACTTAATATCAAGACAGAAACCAAATAGAATTTTGTTGATAATATAGCCAGATATTATGGGGACCCAAAGAGGAATATGAAAGTCAGCCAACCTCCTATCTGCCTTCTCCAGAAAACAAAAACAAATACACTTATAGTTGTCAGTGAATTGAATAGCAGTTTCTGGGGCTGGGGGAAGGAAGGCTATTCCCTAGCATTTAGAACATACAACAGTTAGACTTGTGCAGAAAGAGGACTGTAGCCAGTTCATACAGTGGCGATGAGGGACAAACTCTTGTTCGTAATTGAAAAATTCTGCTAGAGAGGACAAAGACATCAGATTAAGTTTTATTTAACCTGCTTTGGATTTTTTTTATAAAGACAAGAATTAACAGTTTCTCAGGCTGGTCTTGGGTTTCTAGACTCTAGTTACTAGTCTTTCTTGGCCAGCCTCTCCAGCACCTGGACTACACACTTTACACAACCGTGCTGTGTCCCCTTTATCTTAGAGTAGTGAAGCCTTCCTGCTGAGAGGGAGGGGAACTTGTAGAGCAAGGGTCTCAGATCCAGAGAAGGCGTTTTGATGGCCCAAGCACCTGGAGCTGACGGGAAGACTGGCAAGTGGGAAACTGTAGCAGAAAACAAGAAATAGCTGTGAGAACATCTGTGCAATGTGACACTTTAGTTCCGAAATACCCACTCTAGGTTTTTTTTTTAATTATTGTTTAGTGAATTTTATTGTGAAATTTTCATACATCTTGTGCTCTTGCTTATCCTGCACAATTCTCTGGCCTGGTTCTTTGCTGTGTGGTTTCCTCTCCCTCTCCCAAGTCCTCTTCTGCTTTCATGCCATGTACATTTTATTATCCTGCTCGTCCCCTGCTCTCTAATTATTTTCACGTTTATGTATCTATGCCTGTTGTGTATTTGCCCACACCAGGAGGCACATAAGTAGTGGGTCTGGGTCTCTCCTAGACCCTAGGTTCTAGAGATTGGAAGCAAGTACTTTTATCTGATGAGCCATTCTTTTAGTTATTCTATTACTGTGAAGAGACACCATGACCAGGGCAACTTATAAAAGAAAACATTTAATTGGGGGACTGCTTACAGTTTCGGGGGGCAGGTGTCTATCTATGACCCTCATGGCAGGAGAAGGCATTAGTCATGTGGGTTTGGTGTCTTAGTCAGGGTTTCTATTCCTGCACAAACATCATGACCAAGAAGCAAGTTGAGGAGGAAAGGGTTTATTGAGCTTACTTCCACATTGCTGTTTATCACAAAGGAAGTCAGGACTGGAACTCAAGCAGGTCAGGAAGCAGGAGCTGATGCAGAGGCCAGGGAGAGATGTTCCTTGCTGACTTGCTTCTCCAGGCTTGCTCACCTTACTCTCTTATAGAACCCACGACTTCCAGCCCAGGGATGGCACCACCCACAAGGGGTCCTACCCTCTTGATCTCTAATTGAGAAAATGCCCCACAGCTGGATCTCATGGAGGCACTTCCCCAACTGAAGCTCCCTTCTCTGTGATAACTTCAGCCTGTGTCAAGTTGACACACAAAACCAGCCAGTACATTTGGTTAATTCCAGATGTACTTAAGTTGACAACTCAGAAGAGCCACCACAATAGGTTCATTATTTCCTGTTCACCCCATCCCATTGTCAAAGTCAGGCTGTTTGCTTTTTGAGGACAAATATAATAGAGACTTTTTTTCATTGCATAGTATCAAATCTTATAAGCTTTTTTCTAACATGAATTTTTTCCCTTTTTGATGATTAACTTGCAGAATAAGACATGAGGTAATGTAGAGACCCATTTCTTGCTATTCTTCATCAAGATTTTCTCTAATTCTTAAAATGTTCGGTTTTGCTCTGAGTCATTTCACAGTTTTCTGTTTTGTCCTTGACTTTATCCTGTGCCTGTGTAGTTTGAATGCTTGTTCTTTTCCCCGAGCCTCTCCCTCCAATTCTGATCTACCCCTGGCTTTCTCATGCGACTGCTGCTATTACAGATTACACATTTAATAGCTTAATGAACACACTTTAGCTTTTGTTTCTTTTCTTCTCCTCTACTTTATTCATATGAAATAAGTTGGTTCAATTGGTTGCTTTTGTTGTTTTGTGTTTGGACTTTGACATGGCTGAAGTCTAGTATATTTAGTAGTGAGTATATCAGGAGATTCTAGAAAGAAAGCCACATCCAGGCTCATCCTGGTTCCTGTTTGCAGTTATAGTTCTGAAGTTAATTTGTATCTACTGGCTTTCACCTCCAGCCCCAGCGGGGGCTCACAGGGTCTTTTTTTTTAATGGTTTTGGATCTTTATTTGTTTTACAGCATGGAAAAGTAAATTAAATTCTCAGACTTTCTCTACCTTTCCTTTCTGAAGAATCTGTTTTACCTAGGATTAGTCACTATTGCTGTGATAAAACACTGTGACCAAGTTGGGTAGGAAAGGGTTAACATTTCCACATTGTAGGCCACCATCAAAGGAGGCTAGCCAGGACAGGAATTCAAACTGGGCAGGAATTGATGCAGAGGCCATGGTGGGGTGCTGCTTACTGGCCCAGCACACCTCTCCCCCCACTTTAATGGAATGTGTTGCTATTTCTCTTTAAAAAATAAAACAAAACAAAAAACTTGTGTTTTCTCAACCCCAAAGTTAAGTTTGTCTTTTTTTCATTTTCCTCCTTTTTTTGAAGAACAGGTAATTCAGTGATGAGCTTTGTGTGTGCATGGTAGGTGGTTCGTCCTGTATCTTGGTATATTCCCATCTTTCTTTTGTGTCTGTCTGTCTGTCTGTCTGTCTGCCTGCCTGCCTGCCTGCCTGCCTGCCTGCCTGCCTATCAAAGTTAAAAATTCCTTCATTTTTTATTCCTGGTACTACTACCACAATTTATAGGGCAGTATACCCGGTGTAATGAAAATAAAAAGACAAAGAAAGCTACAACAGATAAAAGTCTCAGGAATGTCTGTCTGATTTGACACTCCATTGCACTTGCTTGCAAAATGAGGCTATGATGATCCTGAACAAGAAGGCTTCCTGTTTAAGCTGCAGTGACTTTTCTGACTATGGATCATCATTCCTTCAGATTTTTACAGTTCCTCTAATGCATTTGGGATAACGGTCTCAACATAATCTCTAGCTTTCTCTTGCTAAGAAGTGTAGCCTGTTTTTGTTTTACTTTAAGACCTTCTGCTACCATAGCTAACCACTTCCATCACCAGATCCATAGCCACCACCATAGTTACCTCCAACAAAATTTCCTCCTTCATGGTAACTATCATATCTTCCTCCACCACACGTCTACCATCCTTGTTTCCATATCCCGGTCTACTACCCCCATAACCTCCTCTACTGTGTGACCAGGACCACCACCATAGTTGCCACCATTGCCTCCCAGTCCATTCTATCGACCATCACCACCTCCATAACTACCTCTGCTGCCACCACCTTCACCAACGTAGCCTCCTCTTCCACCAATGTTTCTTCCACAAGCAAAGTTTCCTCCACGACCCATAAAGTTGCCAGCTCCAGCTCCATGACCTCTGTGATCCAGCAGACTGCATCTCTTGTTTAGAAAGGGCCTTTTTCACTTCACAATCATGCGCATTAATAGTGTGGTATTTTTGAACAATTTTATCAGCTGTGTCGTCATCATCTAAAGTTACAAAAGCAAATCCTCTCTTTTCCCACTCTGCCTGTCTTCCATAACTTCTATGGTTTCATTCTTGCCATACTTTTCAAAGTAGTCTCTTGGGTTATATTCTTCTATACCATCTTTAATACTACCAACAAAAATTTTCTTCACCATTTAATGGGCACCAGGCTTTACAGAATCTTTTTTAGAAAAACAGCTCTCTTTGGTTCCACCACATGCCCCATCAACCTTGTGTGGCCGAGCACACAGTGCAGCATCCACCTCTTCAACACAAGAGTAGGTCACAAAACCAAAGCCTCTGGAACGTTTTGTTTGGGGATCTCTCATTACCACACAGTCTGTTAGTGTGCCCCATTTCTCAAAATGTTCTCCTAAGCTCTGGACAGCATCTGTGGTTTCAAGGCTCAGACTACCCATAGACAGCTTCCTGCGCTCTCTGCTTCCTAAGACTGGGCCAGGCAGTGGTGGCACATGCCTTTAATCCCAGCACTTGGGAAGCAGAGGCAGGCGGATTTCTGAGTTCCAGGACAGCCAGTGCTACATAGAGAAAGCCTGTCTCGAAAAACCAAAAGAAAAAAAAAAGATTGTGGGTCAATATGTCACTGCCATCCACGTATCTTGCTGCATTATCATTTCTGTTCTCTTCCTGATCTTCAGAGTTCTTTCCTAGAGCTTGTGTGATGTAGGATTCAGTTTCATTGAACTCAATGAATGTTAGTTTGATTTAGATAAAAAACTGTAAAACTTGTAAAAAAAGATGGAAAGAAAATGATATTCAACAGAGAACAGTGGTGGTGGAGGGGCCAGAGGAATGCTCTTGCTGAGTACTTGTTTTATGTGTTATTCTTGCCATGTACATATACACAACAAGTGGATTCCTGGTGCCTGCGGATGTTAAAAGAAGGCATCAGATTATCGGGAACTGGAGTCATAGGTAGTTGTGAGCCATTAAGTTTGCGTTGGGAATTGAACCCAGGTCTGCTACAAGGACAGCAAGTACTCTTCTAAGGCATCTCCCCCTCGCCCCCCCTCACACACCTCTATTTTCTTTTTAAATAAAAAAGGTAGATACAGAAGATTTTGAAGTTCTTACTCAAGTGTTTATGTCAGGTTGCGAGTGGAAAGTAGACATCTCCCTGTAATTTTTATTCCCATGAAAGGAATATTTTGCAGCATTTTATAACAAAAACCAGTTTCACAAATGGCTCCAAAGCAGGACTAATAGCTTACACTTGGTTTTGGTAATCTATATAAACATCCTAATGCGATAGCAAAATGATTTAACTTTGAAGACTAGAGGACTTTATCCACCATACTTTTGCTTCTCAGTATTATACTTTAGTGATTATTGTTACATATGGCTGAATGGTAATTTTGGCTTTCATAGTTGGCAAGGGCATTGGTGGATGAGAGTAGTAATACTGCTTATTTAACCTAGAAATTTTAAATTAGCACTTAAAATGCTAAAATCCCTGTAGCTGTCCTTTGGGTGATCCTATGAGTTGACATTTCTAAAACCTTTAAATGGGCATTTCAAATTAAGGTAGCTTTTTGTATAGTAATATGGAGACCCAGAACACTTGATTAATTTTGATTGTGATCATTTAGCTGAGAACATCAGACTCAATTTTTATCTCAGCCAGAAGTTTGTCCTTAAAAAGAACATGTACTGTTTGGATTTCAGTATGTACCTCCTAACTTTAGTCTTTCAGATCTGAGCATTGACTATTATGTGTGTGGTGTATTTTCACCTTCAGAATTTGTAAGCTGTTAGGGCTAAGGCAATTGGTAAAGTATATGCTGGACCCACCTCAGTCAGATCCCTGGTACTCGAGTAAAACTCAAGACATGATGGCAGCAGGCATTGGAATCCCGGTGCTGGGGAAGCATAGAGAGGATTCTAGGGTTGCTGGCAGCTAGTAATGTTGAATCAGGGAGCTCTATACTCTGTGAAAGAGTGTCTCACAAAAAGGTGGAGCACTATATAGTATTGACTTTTGGCCTGTACATACTAGCCAGAGCATGCACACTCAACAAACATATAAGTAAGCAAAATCTGCGAAGGTCTAGCCAGTCAGCATTTTATATTTTTAATATACTTGGAAAAGTAGTGCAAGCATTTCATCAACTCTGAGCCTTTAAAGTTTTGCACAGTGCTTTTTTATTTTCATGTCATCCCTCATCTCCCCCCATTTTTGGAGGCATAATTTTACTCCGAAGCTTAGACTCATCTTGAATTTAAATCCTTCTACCCCTACCTCTGTGTGACTATAGACATCACTGTGCCTAGCTCTACTAGATTATAAATGCTTACTGTGATAATAGTAAGGTAAAATTCTTTTTGCTGTTTTGTATATTTTGTTATGGAAAGCTAACATTTGTTGAATAAACTGGAATACTCCACATTCAGTATTATAGGCTCCAGCCAAGTGTCTGACGTTAAGAACACTTCTGCCCTTGCAGAAAGCCGGTGTTCAGTTCCTAGCACTCACGTGGCATCTTACAACCACCTGTAACTTGGGGTCCAAGGAATCTAGCACCTTCTTTAACCTTCTTTGACTCCTGCACACATGGCACACATGCATGCACTGCAGCACACATGCATAAATGCCTTTTTCTCAGTCATCTTTTGTTTATAAATATTCACTTTGCTGAAAGTGCTGTTTTTTTTCTGTTTAACATGACCAAACCCTTATGTCATGTTTTTGTGTGTGTGTGTGTGTCTGTCTGTCTATGAACATTCGTGCCTAACGTTGGGTATCTTCCTCAGTCCGTTTACACCCTGTTTTTGGAGACAGGACCCAGGGCCCTGAGATTTGGCTAGACTGACTGCTCACTCCACACTTCCCTACTGCTGGGATTACATGGTACTTGGCCTTTACATGGGCTCTGGGGATTGGACTCAAATTGTCGTGTTTGTATGGCAACCACTTTACTGATGGGTTCATCTCCCAAGCCTCTCAATTTGTGAAATGTTGGTCCATGGTTTGTCGTTACACTTTACTGACTTTTTATTCTGGCTTTTAATGATCATTGGTAGATGTGTTTGACGCTTTCTTCTGGGGTTTCTTGAATAAGATCTCTTTGCTTTCTTTCTTTTTTCTTTTTCTTTTTTTTGTCTTTTGTTATTTTCGTACATCTGTCTTTTGAATAATGCTCCATAAGGTTTTTTTCTGTGGTCCTCTTCCCTTGATCATTCTGAGAAATCCCTAGGTGTTGTAATTTTTGTTTTTTGGTTTTGACCATTGTCTTCATGTGTAGGAAAACCCTGTATTATTGTTATGGACAAGATGGGTATGAGTGAGCCACACAGTATGTGATAATAGAAACTCTGGGGGGTTAAAGTAAGAACACCCTGTCTCCTGTCTATAGCTAGCTAGATTGTCAGCATTTCACAAGATTACCAGCTACTTTTAATAGATCCTATGTTGGTTTTTATTTGCTTTTGCTTTTGTTTTGTTTTGCTCTGCTGTTTGGTTTTTTTTTCACCCCAAGACAGTTTCTTTGTATTGTTGTGGTTGTCCTGGGCCTCATATGTAGAGCAGGCTGACCGCGAATTTAGAGAATCACCTGTCTCAGCCTCCTACAGACTGGGATTAAATGGTACATCACCACTTCACCCAGTTTAAGTGTTCCATTTTCAAATAGAACCTAAAAATTTAGTTTTCTGGACAAAAATTGTGCTTTTTAAATATTCACTACTTAAAACTGTCATCCATGGCACAGGACAGCAGAAAGTCAGTTTCAGAGTTCACAAGATTTGTGCATGCTGGTTTTTAAAGATTTACTTAAACGTGCCCCTTCGATTGTGCATGTAAATGTCACCAGCATAGGTGTGAAGGTCAGAATACAACTTTGTGGGGTCAGTTTTTTCATTTTTCTTTGATGGGTTTTGGGGATTAAGCTCAAGTTATTAGGCTTGTGTAACAATGCTTTAGCTGGTAGGTCCCCTGCTGGGGAAGGTGAGGACACCTGGGCTCTGTGCTCACCTGTCATGTCTAGATTGTGCAGGAGTCTCCAAGATCGTGATAATCATCTTGTGATTCACAATTGTAGTAGGAAATGGTCTCTACTAATTCTGATTAAGCTTGTTTCCTACTTAATTTCCATTTTTTTCATACATGTACACACACATCTTTAGATCTAAGTTCCCCATAAGAGGAAATATGCAGTATTTCTGAGTTTAGCTTATTTTTTTTTAATATTATGATACCCAGTTACATCAATGTTTCTACAATCTTGATTCCACCCCCACCCCCTCTTTTGTGGCTAGCTATAAATTTTTTTGTGTGTGTTGCTGGGCAATGGTAGTGCAAACCTTTATTATTTCTACCACCCTGGAGAGGAAGGCAGGTGGATTTCTGTGTTTGAATGCATCCTGTCTATAGAGTGACACAGTGTCCAGGACGCTCAGTAAATTTCAAGGCTACACAGAGAAACCCTGTCTCAAACCCCACTGCCCAAATCAATTCCTTATGTATATGTGTATCACATTTTCTTTATCCATTCATTTGTTAATGAATGTCTGGGCTTATTACTTTCTTGGCTTTTTGGATGGAGCAGCTATGAACATAGATGATGGAGTATGTGTCTCTATGGTATGCTGACTTAGAGTCCTGTTACTGTAATATATTCCAAAGTGGTTGTATAGTATAGGTAGATCACCAGATAGTTTTCTTAGTTTGTTTTTTAGAAATCTCTACAGTGATTTCCGTAATGACACAAGTTTACCTTTCTATCACCAATAAGTAAGTGTTCTCTTTCCCATCCTTGTCAGAATTTGTTGTCATCTGTTTCCTTAATGATACCATTGTGACTGGGACGAGGTGTCACTTTCTTTACATTTATGTTTGCTTGGATGTGAAACCTGTTAGCTGTACGTAGAAACCAAATACTCTTTACCCTTGCTGTTCTGGCTTCAGGGATCTTTCACCCCACTTACTTGTGCTTAAGAACTATTGAGGACTGTGCGCTTTTTTCAGCTCTAATTCGTCACCAAGTACCATGAACTTTGCAGTGTTGACTGGGTTTCTGTTCATCAGCTCTCAGTTACTGCAGCCTGCTGCTAGTGGGCTGTGCTTTCCATGATCCCAGGATTGACACCAGTCACTGAATTACTCCTGTCCATGGAATAACATTCTTACTGTTGCTGGGCATTGGTTTTCTTGCTGTATGTATTGCACAGGTCTGTAGGTGGTGCCTACACATTCTTGCTCTTTGCCAGTTTCTCCCACACCCCATCCTTCTGGATTGAGTAGTGCTCTTAGACACCTGCTGTGGAGGTGCTGTTCATTTCAGGGAAGGGAGATAGCTACTCTTTGTGTGCATTCGCCCCACCCTACCCAGGACAGTCTCCAGTGTCTTTCATGGGTCACTGTAATTCTTATTTCTGCCAAGTTTCTTGAAAGCAGAGACCATATATCTTGAATAATGCTACCCAAGGTTTAGAATAATCTCTGAGAAACAGTGAGTTCTCATATATTTGCAGAATGAATATATCATTTTTTTCTCTAGAAACTGTTTATTCAAAAATGATATTTTAAAGTAAAGCCTTTAAAATGTCCTACTTCTCTATTTTTCTGTTTGAAGGAGGTGGTAGGTATTTTTATAAACATGAATCAATATTTTTGTTCTTTAGAACTACATAAATCCCACTGATAAGCCAACATAATTTACTAATTATTATTACTTCGTAGAGATATAGTGCATGTGTACGTGTGCATGTGTATGTGTGGGTGTGTGTGACAGACAGATACATACATACATACATACATACATACCTGTATACATACGTGCAGGAGCCAGACCTGTCTCCTGCTTCTCTTCCTAACTCTTCTAGATGGAATACCATATACATCCTCATTTCCTTTTTCCTTGTGGCTTTACCTGACAGAACAATGAAAAAATAAAGTCTTTACTAAGTTGTCATCATTTTCTTGTCCTCCATGTTTTCAGAATTGGAAAGTGGCTGCTACCTGGTCTTCCACGCCCTGTTTACTTAGAAACGTGTGACAGTCCTGTGCCTGCTTCTTGATAGCTGTTCTTGCAGCTGTAATGCATGAAGGCCTTTTATTAGTGGAATCAAAATTAGTCCTATCATTTCATACATTGTAATCTTTCTAGAGCAAATTTTCTTTCCTTTTTCTAGCTTCTTGGTCATGATTTCTAGGGTTCTAAGCATTCTGGTTTTAAAAACATAGCCTTCAGTTGCTTCATTATGGAGGCCTTTGGTTGCTCTTAGAAATGCCAACAATGCTTAACTGTTCACTTGTTTAACAAAAATACTTGCTAAGTAAAAAATGACATAGGTTCTTCTCTAAACAAATGCTTTATGGAAAGCTAGTGTTAGTTTTTTTTAACATAGTTTTTAAACACTAATTAAAATTTACTAGTAGGGAAGGGATCAAGGAGAAATCTTGTCAGACCAAATTGACTGCTAAATTATAAGATGCTTAAATAAAATTTCTTTGATTGCAGGTATTTATAACAGCAATGATGTAGCTGTCCCCTTCCCAAACGTGGTGTCTGGCTCAGGGTCTAGCACTCCTGTGTCTAGCTCCCACGCACCACAGCAGGCATCTGGGCATCTGCAACAGGTCGGGGCTCTCTCGCCCTCAGCTGCGTCATCTGTGACTTCTGCTGCTGCTACCACTCAGGTATGTTATAGCTCAGAGGCAGCCTTAGCTATTGGAGACATTCTCTCCAACAAAAGGTCAGGAATACAGGAAAAAGGAGGAGTCAGTTTAGGGCTTTTGTGGGCTTTTTTTTTTTTTTTTTTTAAAGACCATTTAAAACTGCACATATAGTATTTGGAAACCTTTTGTCAAAATCATTTTAATTAACCTAGGAGAGGATGTAGAAGAATACATGACTTCTGGCTGGAAGAATGGCTCATTTTGTTTTAGAGCATGCACTATTCTTGTGGAGAACCTGAGTCAGTTGTCAGCACCCACATCTGCTGGCTCATATGCACCTGTAAATCCAGCTCCAAGGCAGTTGGATTCTTCTGGCCTCAGTTGGCATCAGCACTCATGTGCACACACCCACCCATAATACACATAATAAAATAATAATAATAAAAGCGAGTATTTAAAAATCCCCAAATGTAAAATGACTCTTCTCCTCAAATATATATTTTTAAAAGATGAATGATGCCTTTATAGACTGCAAGTTTTTCTTCCTTCTTTCCTTCCTTCCTTTCTTTCCTTTTTTTTCTTTCTTTCTGTCTTTTCTTTTTCTCATGGGAGATAAGTGTTCACAAATAAACATTTGATTACTTTTCTCTCCTTTGTGCTACAATCTGATCTGTAGGTTGATATGCAGCCTTGTTTATAGGATTTTTAGTTTATTTTCCAGTTCTTAAATTCAGTGTCCCACCACTGATCTGCATCTTACTCAGCCCTCAGTTTTTCTTTTTTTTTTAAAGAAAGTTACTTTAAGATGGGGACTCAACTGAGTTGCCCCAGGCTCTTTGAACTCATTCTTTGGGCTAAATAGGTCTTGCACTAGTGGCCTGCTTTTTAGACTTTTGAGAAACTGACATTGGTCAGCTCTGCTAGGTCTGGCAATAGGAATGTTGCAAAGACAAGAGACAAATAGGAAAAACCATATTCTTGTATCTTATTTTTATTTTATTTATATGAGTACACTGTAGCTGTCTTCAGACGCACCAGAAGAGGACATTGGATCTCATTAAGGATGGTTGTGAGCCACCATGTAGTTACTGGGAATTGAACTCAGGACCTCTGGAAGAACAGTCAGTGCTCTTAACTACTGAGTCATCTCTCCATCCCCCTCTTGTATCTTACTAATAAGACAAATAATTACATGTTTTGGAAAGCCATATAAACAGACAACTCAAACGGCAATAATAGTTCAAGAGTCCTAAATTACACACACACACACACACACACACACACACACACACACACACATACACACACACAGAGACATACACACTTTGAGTTATTTGTGTGAGTGGATGTGTGTATTTGTCTTTAATGTATGTGCGCACAAACCAGTGTGCATGTTTAGGTGAGAGACAACTTGTGGAGTTATCTTTCTTCTTCTCTACTTTACAGATTTTGTGGAGATTTTGTGGGTAAGGAGGGAAATGCCTGTCATAGGACTAAAGTGCCTTTGCCAATTGAGCCATCCTATGCAGCACCCCCTCTTCCCCTAGTGTTTTAAAGCAGCAGCCCTGCCCTCAAACTGATTGTGTGTGTTCATTGGCCAGGCTTTAAGGTTTTGTACGTTTGTGCTACCACACCCAGCCCACTTAACTCCGTACTATCTTATTTTCATATTTTCAAAGCTCTAATAAGAAATACTTGAAAATTTTAGAAAACTTGCTGTAGGTTTTAAATCACTAGTTTGTCTAGCATGCATTCATAAGTTGCTGTATGGGCAGGGCCATTGCCTAGCCTGTGTGAAGGCCTAGGTTTGGGCCTCCGCGCCAGTTTTTTTTTTTAAAGACTAAATCAGTACAAACTTGAGCACAGTTTCAAGTAATATAGGACTTTAGAATACATATGCATTTTCTTGGTAGTTTCTGTAAGCTGTATTATACACTGTTAGAGTAGCATGATGTGTATGTTTATGAATAAATAATGCTATCCCAGATATTAGAGTGAACAGTAGATTAGTAGAAAGTCAGTGGTGTGGTTCATTGTGCCATCTTTGGACATGACAACTGACTGTTTGGTGAAAGAGGCTATCTTGTGACTTTAAAAGGGTTTTCTTTAGGTTATCTCACTAGACAAGCAGGGTGAGGGAAGTCATGGGGCTGGGCCAGGGAGAGTGAGTGAGCTGTAAAAGACTGGCTAGAGGGTAGTTGGACCCTTGGACCAAGGGTCACATGAACATTTTCAGTGTGTACTTGCTTTTCTGGTTTTATAAAACTGTTGTAATTATTGTTGTTAGTTCCAGGCTGAATTAAGTAGAGCCTCATTTCTTATTCATTATGTTGGTGTGTTTTGGGCTTGTATCAGGGAGTGTGGTACATGGGAGAAGTGGTAGTGAAGGGAAATGTAGGGCAAGAAGGAGAAATTCACTAGTTAGAACTAACCCAGGATTCGGGCCAGCTACATTCTTTATTTTATTTATCCCTTTTCCATGCTTGAATAAGATGGATCTCATGAACATACACACAGACACAGTTTGATTCGCATGCTACATGCTGAGAAGTCTGTGTCCATGTTTCTGCCTTGAAGCTGAAGCCTGTTTGGTCTGGCTTACTCACTGCTGTAGCAGCTGCCAGTCTCCAGGCGACTGAGGCACGTTGACCTCTCAGTTGAGCTGAGGCAGATCTGCTTCCGTTTAGATGCCTGAGACCATAGCAACGGTGTTGAGTGTGAGATGTTATAAACAGGGAAAAGAGACAGAAAGTTTGACAGACTTGTGAGAAACACTGAAAAATGGTCATTGTGTCCCCTTCTCTCTATTTTGTGGCAGCATTATTTCAGCTTAATCTTTAGGTAATTCTTAGTCTACTTCATGTACAATCTGTTGTATGTAGGTAGTTACTTATACTTTGGTCTTTTAATTACATATGATTTAAAACAGAGCAATGATAAAAGGTAGACAGTGAAAGTTATCAGTATTTAAAATATGATTCTAGATGTCTTGTCATAGTTATTAAGAACTGTGCAAGAGACATGGAGAGATAGCCCAGTGGGTTAAGAGCACTGACTGCTCTTCCAAAGGTCCTCAGTTCAGTTCCCAGCAACTACATGGTGGCTCACAACCACCTGAATTGGGATCTGATGCCCTCTTCTGGTGTGTCTGAAGACAGCTAAGCTACAGTGCTCTCATATAAATAAAATACATCTTTAGAAAAAAAAAACCAACTGTGCAAGAACATTAAGAATCTTAGCATGTGCAAGGGCCAGAGTTCACTCACCAGCACTACCAAAAAGAAAATAAGATAAAACACCTGTCCCCCCCCATACAGGTGTGTGCATTCCCCCCCACCCCCACCCCAACTCCCTTCAGCAGACAGATACTTAAAAATGTGCATAGAGAATAGAAATGTAAATGATGTTTGGCCAGTCCTTCCCGCCATAATTTAACAGAGTCAGAAGTTTAGTGGCTAAGTTGGAGCTTAGAACAGAAGTTTAGGGGTCATTCTTCCTCTTTCTGATGCTTGTGCAGGTAAATCAACAGCCTTTATTGGGATGCCTTAGAGATTGTCACCCAGGAAGGGATGAAGAAGGCACAGCAGCCAGTGATAGACATTAAAGGCACAGCAGTGGTTGGTTTGTGCTCTTCGTTAGAAAGAGACATTTGTAATGTCTCCTTCATAAAAACTCCTTCATAACCCAAAGTATTAGACCTCAGCTTATTTGATATATTGTACTTGTTTTTAAAATAATTTTTCTTTTACAAATAATTGTTATAAATATTCAGCACATAGGCTATTAGGAATACAGTACTCTTAAATGTAATCTTTACCCTTACACAAGGTAAAATATTATGTGGAAATGCTGTGTTCTTTCTAATTTGATCATATGTAAAGGACATAAATGAGTTATTTTAGGAGTGCCATTAACTTTTCATATTGCCCTTCAGATTCCACTATTTTCTCCCTAAAAGATAAGTGATAACATTGATTAGACATTAACTAATTAGGAAACCTATTCAGAATTAGTTATTCTGCCCAATTCTCTGTGCCATCAAAAGTGTTCAGTAATGGTTTAACTGCACTTTAATCTTCCTACTGTTTTTTGGAGACTCAGTTGTGATACATTTCAGTATTAGCCTAATGTATTTGGAACACATTAAGCTTGTAACAATTAGGGAGCAGTTTGGGGCATTGAGTAATGGAGAGTGATGCCATTGAGCCTGACAGCCTCAGTGGTCGGCCTGCTCGGGGACCAGAGAGTCGCTCACACTTGCTTTCGGCTCATCCTCTGGGCGTTAAAGCATCACTGATGCTAGCTGACTCAGAAGTGGGGTTTGTTCTCAGAGCATGTTTCAAAGTTTGAAGTTTGAATCATTGTGAAGGATAGATAAAGCTTGATTCATTCAGGTTGCCTTACAAAAAAAACCTCTCTAGCCAAACATGTATTCTTAATTTTAATATATATCATGAAGCATTTTAATTCTTAACATTTTTTTTTTTTTGAGACAGTCCTGCCATATAGCCCTGAAGCTTAAAACTCTGTCTAGCCCAGGGTGGTCTGCAGTGTTTGAATACTATCCCATCTTGGTAGTGTTGAGATTACAGATGTGACCCTGTACTCAGCAGTATTGCTATATTATAATAGAGTCTGTGGGTGGAGTATTACTTACAGCAGAGCACTTATGCTATCTAATGTTTTTTTGGGAATTATTTTCACTATTGGAAATTTGCCCAAATTAGTATTGGTATGAAGTTGACAATTTATCTTATCCAAATTCACGGGAAACCAGATATGACAGGCACGGCAGCAAATTCTTGTCCCTCCTAAGTCTTCTGGTTCGCCTAAGACGCATCTCTCCCTCTGTATAGCGAATGGCTTTACACTAAGCCCAGGGTCACCGTTAACCAGAACCTTAAAATAGAAAAGATAAGCTTTAAGTAGGTAGATTAAACCAGAAATAGAAGTTTGATCTTAAGATTTTTTTTTTTTAAATGATAGCCTAGTGTGTTTAGGAAATACTGTTTTATTTATTTGTCTTGAATTTGAATACTGCCGGAGGTAGTTGCTTGTGTTTTTTATAGCTGTTTAATATATTAAGTTCATGAAGCATTTTTTTTTTTTAAATCTTAGGCAGTTATTTAAAAGTAAGGTTTACTTCAGTAATTGATCAGTTTATTTTTAATCTTTGATTTGTTACTTAGGCTGGCCTTGAACTCTCTGATGCTCCTGACTCATGCTTTTTACCTTAAAATGATACGTCCTATAGAAACCAACCCGGGGCAGTTTACAAGCATTCGTGTACAGAACATAAGTACCTTCCTACCTTTCTATCCAGCAAAATTAATAATTACACTTTGTCTTTTGAAAATTTACTCTTTTTTGTTTGTTTGTTTGTTTTTGTCTTTGTTTTTTTGAGGCAGGGTGTAGCCCTGGCTGTCCTGGAACTCACTCTGTAGACCAGGCTGGGCTTGGTATTCTTCTTTTTGAGGCAAGATCTTCCTATGTAGCCTCAAACTTGTAATTCTCCTGCCTCAGCTTCCTAAATAAATAACTATTTTTAAAAAAATAGTCTTTCCTAGTTTACAATAGGCCATTAGGCAGGTCAGTCATTGTACAGTACTGCCTTTTGTTTTGATGTTTATATAATAGGCTTACTGGCTGAAGGTGGAAGAAAATGCCATTCTCTTAATTTGAAACTATCAAGAATAAATATGAAACCCTTGGCACAGCAGCAGGGGCCCCTTGTTTCAAAAATTATTTCTAATAATAGTTGGATCTGCCTGGGCAGTGGCTGTCCACACCTTTAATCCCTGCTCTCAGAAGGCAGAAGCAGCCTGGTCTGCAGAGTGAGTTCCAGGACAGCCAAGGAGAAAGAAACTGTCTTAAACAGCAAAAAGAACAGGAGAGTTGAATCTCTTAAGAACTCGGACTGAAAAGGTCTTTCTGCTAGCAAATTATAGAACAGAGATGACAGCAGAGGAAAAAGAGGGCCGACAGGCTGAGTGTGACCTCCTTGCACTCGTCTTCCCTCCCCCCCTGTCCCCTGCTGTATGCAGGTCTCTCCTGCTGGCAGGGAGCTTCTTCACAATAAACTGTCTTTCTCCTTGCGATTACTTTTCCGCACGCCTTGTTAACCTTTTAAAAACTGTGTCTCAGAAATAGAAGTTCCATGGAAAGAACTTAAATTTTAGTGTTGGAGGCTTGTTTATTGGTGCCCTATAATGTTGATGTATCTTCAGCTTTTTTGTTCTTGCTTATTTTACAAGTAGCTAATATTCCTAAATGGTTGCTTTTGGAGAGGCAAAATCACTTTTCAAAAATGTTTCCTTATATAGCTTTATCCACACATATGAAATAGCACACATGTGAGAGTCAGCATGACTTGGAAAAGTCACTTCTCCTTCCACTGTGTGAGTCACAGGAATGGAACTCAAGTCATCAGGCTTGGTGGCCTTCCCCTTACCCACTGAGCTATCTCACAGTCTTAAGAGTGTCATATAGTTTAGTTTATTGTTTTCAGTAGCCATGCTATTACATACATAGTAAGTATCCAGTGTTGATCTTTAAGTTGAAGTTCACTTATCTCTCACTGTGGAC
>NW_022196897.1:5993864-5995762 GCF_008632895.1 Mastomys coucha
GTGTGTGTGTATAAAATACACATTGTGGGATGTGTGTGTGTTGCACATGTGGTTATCAGGAGGATCACTTGTAGGGGTTAGTTTTCTCCACTGAGTGGATCCTAGGATTAGAACTCAAGTCATGAAGTTTGGTTGCAGGTATCCACCCAGGTATTTTGTCTGCTCAATTATTAAACAAGACTTCATAGCATAAAATTATTGACTCTTTATTTATATCCTTAAGAGAAAAAAAATAGAAGTTGTTAAATTGAATTTACATATTTAATATGAACTAAAAAATTACTTTGGAGCCGGGCGGTGATGGCGCACGCATTTTAATCCCAGCACTTGGGAGGCAGGGCAGGTGGATTTCTGAGTTCGAGGCCAGCCTGGTCTACAGAGTGAGTTCCAGGATAGCCAGGGCTACACAGAGAAACCCTGTCTCAAAAAAACAACAACAAAAAAAATTACTTTGGAACAATGGAGAAAGTCAGGGTTCTGGATTTTGGAAGTCCTAGTTCATACTGAATAAATTATCTAAATGCCACAATATACTCTTTGCTTGAGATAGGAGGTGGCCAATTAATAATGATTAATTCTGTAGACATGTGCTTTGTCATAATTGACATCAGTCTCCTCTGAGCTGTTACCCATGTCACCAGGCCCCGCGTTCCTTCTGCCATCATCTTGCTTCTTTATATTAGAGATACCGCTGTCCTTGGAAGTTGTTTTCAAGAGGGTTATTCTGAAATAATTATGCTTTGATTTTAGTTAAGAATAAGTTTATGATTCTCTTCATTCTGAAAATAGTTTCAGAGTAGTAAAAAGTTTCTATTAGCTACAGTATTTTTGTGTACAGGGGACTTGTTTCCAAAATGGCACATCTTAAGGTTATGATCTTCCTGGAAAGTGGGAACACATACATATCAAAGAAGGCATTTTTATTACCTTGGATTACACAACCCTTTGGCCAGCCTTCTTAACTTCATCTGTTTAAGGGTTCAGTTTTGCTTGTTTGGCACAGGTCCCAGTAAGAGGCCTTCAGACTTGTGGTTAGAAACATGAATGAATTGCAATCTGTAGAGGAGTGCTTCAGTTATTAGAACTGGCTTTCTGCCAAAATGACACAGTACCTTATATGCAGTCAGGGCAAAGCTGTGATTGGTTGGATTTTGCATTGTATAGAAAATATATTTGTAATGCCTATTTTCTTTCTTCGAAGATGAAAACAGAACAAAACAGCACAAGCAGCAGCCTTCAAAATAGGAAGGAACAAAACAGCGCAGGCTTTCCTGGTGACAGGGTTAAGCAATAGCAAGCATGGCTTTGAGCAGTCAAGACCCTTGAAGTAGAAGTTAAACCTTTGACATTCTCAGCCAGCTTGTGATGTTAAGAGACACAGCATTTGTTAAATATCTGTTGTCTACCTGCCTGATTTTCTAAATGACTTAATGAGATTAAAGAATTAGTTCTAAGTTCACATGGTTACCATACTAGGTATATTCACAGAATGAACTCACTCCGTAGTTTTCAAAATTTGATGTTAGATGTTTAAAACAAAGCATTTACTTTGCAGGTCAGCATTTGTGTTGCCTTCTGAGATAAGTGAGAGCACAGCTGAGACTAATGGAGGAAAACCATTAAGGCATTTCCAGTCTGACCACTAACTTTGTCCTTCTTTTCATTTAGGCTAATACCGTTTCTGGATCTTCTCTTAGTCAGGCACCAGCCCATATGTATGGCAGTAGATTAAATCAAAATCCACCCATGGCAGTTCTCATAGCTCAGTCTGAAAGCAGCCAAACAGGTAAAGCCCCTCCCTGGTGTAAACTCTCTGTATTAGGTTATTTTTATAAAATGGAAGGAAGGAAGGAAGGATAGACAGCCATTTAGGGATGTGGTTAGTAGACTTTTTTTTT
>NW_022196897.1:5995772-6046322 GCF_008632895.1 Mastomys coucha
TTCTTTTCGTTTTTTGAAAACGAAAAGAATTAGATTTGGAAGTATGTAAATGGTATGCTGTAAAGCAGTGCTGTGTTTTTTTACTCTCTGAAATGCAAATATTTAAGCTGAGCCATCAGCAGACAGGAGTGTCACAGTGTCTTTTCTGACAGATTTGTTCAGTCCTAAATTCTATGCAGTGAAAGCAACATAGCATTGGGTTTTACCATGAATAGTCCAAACCTTTATTTGCATAATTCATGAAATTGAATTACCCAAACTTGGTTTAAAAACATCCTTGGTAGAAAATTTCTGCAGTGTTTAGTAATCCTGTGGTTTTTGGACCAGTTAACATTTGTTGTATTTGTCTCTTGTGCTGTTTTAATTACCTGTTCATTTGTGTTTGTCTCATTCCATCTTTATGGATTTGTTGACATGTCCACATAGTCCTGGCTGGCTGCAGAGAGGGAATGGCTTTAGCAGTTCTCACCCATCATGTCCTTACCCTTCAAGGGTTAGTGGCTGCCTGACTTAGAGTAAGGGGACTCCAACCCTGAGACAGTCCAGATAGATTGGAAAGGGCTGTCCAGGTGGAATGCTAGCTGCTTAAGACATGAAGATCTCTTAGGAGTTCTGCAGTATATATATCAAGCTGAACATTTTTTTCATTTAATGCAAATACCTAGATTTTTGATTGTTTTTACCAATTTGGAAATATGTTACATAATTTTTGGTGTGAGGAGTTACTTAACAACTTTAAGTCTTGATGTATCAATGTATTTTGGGACTTTTGTTGGGATATTGTTGGGATACAAAGTGTTAAAAAATACAAAGCATAAGGGTTCCCTGTGACCAGCATACAGATTTGTTGTCTACAGCTGCAATTTATTACTTTAACCATAGAAATTAAAAGTGGCTGAGGGGGAGAGCACTGCAAATTCAAACCATGCTCTTATGCTGTAAACCTGAAAGGAATAAAGGACAGAACATAGTCCATGGCTGGCCACACCCACAGAGATGTGTATGGACCGCATTGTACATGCCCCAGTTCAACAGCTCTCAGCCAGCATGGCAGGGCTTCGTCTTTGTCTCATAACTGGGAAGATTCTGGTACAGGCTTGATAAGTGTTTTAGGAAGACTCAGAGCAGGATCTTAAAACTTGGTATCTCTAGTAAGAGAGTCCTGTTATCAACTCTGGAATATTTATACTGCAGATCAAGATCTCGGAGACAATACCCGAAGTCTGGTTGGTAGAGGGAGCTCACCTCGAGGAAGCCTCTCTCCAAGGTAAGGTTTGTTATTACTGGGAAGCAGAGGCAAGAAACACCTTGAGATTGGAAACACTGTTATCTTGAGTAGGAAAGTGTGTATTTGTTGAGGCTATAAAAACATTCTGTAGACAAGCCTGTCTAGACAAGAAAATTGATTCTAAATTAATTGAAATGTTAATTTTAAACACATTGTTGGATTTCTAAGCTAAAAGTAATACATTTTCATGTTTCTAATCAGTTTGAACTATTTATCATTTATATATTTAGCTTGTGGGATGATTAATGCGACTGTCACCCTTGAGGCTCAGCTTTGGCTGAGTGTCTAGGTGCTGCCTCATAGATGAAGCTCCCTAAGATCCCGCTAGTTTTTAGGCTTTGTTGGAAGCAGAGTGTATCCAGTGCATTGTGTGTGTTTTTGGGTCTTGTATGACATGCCGGGAGCATCCAGTCCTCGGTAGTTATCAGAGTGGGTTGTGGGTCTGCTGTTGATGGGGGACAACGTTGTAGAACAGATATCAGCTCATGAAATAGCATGGAATTTAGTGATGTCTGTCTTTTTATTCCAATTCCAACTTTGGCATCCTTCTCTAGTTAGTTTTCTCCAGCTTTATAAACTCTCCTCACGTGGGTGGGATGAGGACAGAAGGTCTGGTGTAGTCCTTAGGTCTTTTCCTGTCAGGGAGGGGTTCCACTGAAAAGGAGAATGAGTCACCCTCTGACAAGGAACACTGTGTTGCTCACTCAGTTGGGGGATATTTTTTAAGGAGCACCTTTTATTTTATTTCATTTTACTTTATTTTAATTTTTAAAGGCTGAGTTTCTCTGTGTAGTGCTGGCTGCCCTGATATTTGCTCTGTAGACCAGGCTGTCCTCAAACTCAAGAGGGGGTTTGTCCTCAAACCCCCTCCCTAGTGCTGGGATTAAAAGCGTGAACCACCATTATCCAGTGAGCACATTCTTTTTCTTTTTCTTTTTTTTTTTAATTGGATATTTTAATTATTTACATTTCAAATGTTACCCTCTTTTCCAGTTTCTTCTCTGCAAACCCCCTATCCCACCTCCCCTTCCCCTGCTTCTATGAGGGTGCTCCCCCACCCACCTACTGTAGCATTCCTCAATACTGGGTCCTCTGATGCCAGATAAGGCCCCTTTCAGTTCCATCAGACATTCCCCTAACCCCTCCATTGGAGTCCCTGTGCTCAGTCCAATGGTTGGCTGCAAGCATCCGCATATGTATTGGTCAGGATCTGGCAGAGCCTCTCAGGAGAAATCCATATCAGGCTCCTGTCAGCAAGCACTTCTTGGCATCCTCAATAGGTCTGGGCTTAGTGTCTGCATGTGGGATAGATCCCCAGGTGGAGCAGTCTCTGGCCCACTCTTTGTCCCTGTATTTCCTTTTAGACAGAAGCAATTCTGTGTTAAAATTTTGGAGATGGGGGGTGGCCCCATCCTTCAATGTGGGGGTGGGGTGGGGCGGGGTGGGGCATGCTTAACCTCTGGATATGGTCTCAAATAGGTTCTCCCTCCCCTTTGTGGGGTATTTCAGCTGTCATCCCCATGGAGTCCTGCGGGGGAGCTCTTGCTTTCCTGAGATCTGGGACTTTCTGGTTACTACCCTCAGTTCACCATCCTCCATTGCTACACACCTCTGTTCAATTTCCTGACCCTTTCTGTACAGCCCATACGTGATCCTGCCCCCTTTCCCTCCCCTCTTCTCTTCCTCCCAAGTCCCTCCCACCCTCCACTTCCCTTGATTATATAATTCCCCCTTCTAAATAGGGCTGAAGCACCCACTCTTTGGTCTTCCTTCCTCTTGAGCTTCATGTGGTCTGTGAGTTGTATCGTGGGTATTCCACACTCTTTGCCTAATATCTACTTATCAGTGAGTGCATACCATGTGTGGTCTTTTGTGACTGAGGTGTACTTCACGCAGGATATTTTCTAGATCCATCCATTTGCCTACGAATTTCATGAAGTCATTGTTTTTAATAGCTGAATAGTACTCTATTGTGTAGATGTACCATACTTTCTATATCCATTCCTCTGTTGATGGACATCTGGGTTGTTTCCAGCTTCTGGCTGTTAAAGATATGGCTGCTTTGAACATAGTGATCATTTCATTAGCTGCTGAAAAAAACATTTAACAAAATTCAACATCCCTTCATGTTAAAAGTCTTAGAAAGATCAGGAATTCAAGGCCCATACCTAAACATATTAAAAGCAATATACAAGGAAACCAGTAGCTAACATCAAACTAAATGGAGAGAAACTTGAAGCAATCCCACTAAAATCAGGCACTAGACAAGGCTGTCCACTTTCTACCTACCTATTCAATATTGTACTTGAAGTCCTAGCCAGAGGACTAATTAGACAACAAAAGGAGATCAAAGGGATACAAATTGGAAAGGAAGAAGTCAAATTATCACTATTTGCAGATGATATGATAGTATACTTAAGTGACTCCTACAGCTGATAAACAACTTCAGCAAAGTGGCTGGATATAAAATCAATTCATACAAATCGGTAGCCTTCCTTTACTCAAAGGATAAATGGGCCGAGAAAGAAATTAGGGAAATGACACCTTTCACAATAGTCACAAATAATATAAAATATCTTGGTGTTACTCTTACCGAAGAAGTGAAAGATCTGTATGACAAGAACTTCAAGTCTCTGAAGAAAGAAATCTAAGGTCTCAGAAAATGGGAAGTTGCTCATGAGAGCTTGCTCATGGATTGGCAGGATTAATAATAGTAAAAATGGCCATCTTGCCAAAAGCAATCTACAGGTTCAAGGCAATCCCCACCAGAATTCCAACTCAATTCTTCACAGACTTAGAAAGAGCAATTCTCAAATTCATTTGGAATAACCAAAAACCCAGGATAGCTAAAACTATTTTGAACAATAAAAGACTCTTGGGAGGGGGGGGGGGGATCACCATCCCTGACCTTAAGCTGTACTACAGAGCAATAGTGATAAAAACTGCATGGTATTGGTACAGTGACAGGCAAGAAGATCAATGGAATAGAATTGAAGACCTAGAAATGAACCCACACACTTTTGGTCACTTGATCTTTGACAAAGGAGCTAAAACCATCCAGTGGGAAAAAGACAGCATTTTCAACAGATGGTGCTGGCTCAACTGGCGATTAACATGTAGAAGAATGCAAATCAATCCATTCCTATCTCCTTGTACAAAGCTCAAGTCCAAGTGGATCAGGGACCTCCACATAAAACCAGAAACACTGAAAATAATAGAAAAGAAAGTGGGGAAGAGCCTGAAGCACATGGGCACAGGGCAAAATTTTCTGAACAGAACACCAATAGCTTATGCTCTAAGATCAAGAATCGACAAATAGGACCTCATAAAATTGCAAAGCTTCTATAACGCAAAGGACACTGTCAATAGAGAAAAAAACCAGCAACCAACAAATTGGGAAAAGATCTTTAACAATCCTACATCTGATAGAGTGCTAATATCCAATGTATACAAAGAACTCAAGAAGTTAGACTCCAGGGAACCAAATAACCCTATTAAAAAATGGGGTACAGAGTTAAAGAATTCTCAACTGAGGACACTCAAATGTCTGAGAAGCACCTAAAGAAATATTCAACATCCTTAGTCATCAGGGAAATGCAAATCAAAACAACCCTGAGATTCCACCTCACACCAGTCAGAATGGCTAGGATAAAAACCTCAGGTAACAGCAGATGCTGGAGAGGTTGTGGGGAAAGAGGAATACTCCTTCATTGCTGGTGGGACTGCAAGCTGGTACAAGCACTCTGGAAATGAGTCTGGGAGTTCCTCAGGGAGCATATTCTTTACCATTGTAGGTGCTGTCCATACCCTTACCCATTTCCCAAGGGTGTGTAGACGTAAACCTTTCCTCATAAAGCTCCTATAATATAGTTATTTAAAAGTAATGGTTGTTGTTGTTGTTGTTTTTCGAGACAGGGTTTGTCTGTATAGCCCTGGCTGTCCTGGAACTCCCTCTGTAGACCAGGTTGGTCTTGAACTCAGAAATCCTCCTGCCTCTGCCTCCCAAGTGCTGGGATTAAAGGTGTGCGCCACCACCGCCCAGCAAAGGTAATTTTTTTTTTTTTTTTATTAAATTCTGGAGAAAATATTTGTCAGTTGGAAACAAGGAGTCTAAACTACAAAGTGAGAGAATTATTCCACTGCTGTCTGATTTTTATATTGTATTTCTATACTGTTCATGGATTACTTTTCAAATGAGAAAGTTAATGGAATCTTGCTTATGTTTAGTAGAGGAAGAATTTCTTTGTCCCTCTTTTAACGTTACATTATCACACAAGTTATTTAAAATTGATTCAGAATCCCTTAGTGCAGTTTTGCTTCTTAAAATTTTTTAAACAGATCAGAATACAATTAATGGTAGTAAATTATTTTTAGTGTACATTTAAGCATTACATTACTCTTTAAAAATCAGCCCAAATTTGGAGCGTGGTGGGCAGCTTATGATGCTTGCACATAGCATGCTTTACTGCTTGAAGTCTTTACGAAACTGATAGAGACCAAGCTTTCTGCCGGGACCAGACCTCTAGTTCATTGCTAGAAGAGCGTTGTTTTCCAGCTTGAGCTCTGTATATAGGACACAGAGCCTTTCTTAACTGACTAAGCAAACTTTCAGAATTTCCTGGTCCTTGTGTGGCATCTCCTTCCCACATCCCCAGATCTTCCTTCTCCTCATTTGTAAATGGCGAACATTGTATAAAAATACTTAGGATACTAATGCTCTTTAGTGGTTTATTAAGGTACAATGAAGACCAGAGACAAAGATGGCCCCATTTACTAATGGAAAAGTAAAACTGTACATAAGAATAGAACATGTTCATTTTCATCTGTTTTAGAATGGTTAAGATCTGTTTGAAGAACTAATCTGTGAAATTAAAACATGCTTGTATGACCTACATTCTACACAGAAAAATTACTTTGGACTGAGAAGTGAAACATTTTTATTTTTAATTAAAAATCATTAAATTTTTCTTTTTATTGGACGTTTAGATTCAAAATTCCTCCACAGTGTTACATTTGTAGTGTTATTCTGATAGCATGTACATTAAGACATAGATAGTGGTAGAATTTTATTTTAATCTGTATATGTACTTTTACTACATGTACATCATATGTGTGCATCATCTGAAGACTTAGTGCTCGAGGAAGCCAGAAGAGGGCATCAGATCCCCAGGAGTTAGAGCTGCAGACAGAGCTGTGAGCTATCATGTGGGTTCTGGGCAGTAGCCCTTGGCCCTGTGCAAGAGCAGCGCGTACTGTCCACCTCTGTCAGCTCTTTAGCCCCTTCCTCTTTTCCTCTGTCTGTTTTAAAGCTCTTCTAATGTCTGGTTTCCCTCTGTCTTAGAAAGAAAACCATACTGTTGGTTCACACACCCTACTTCAAAGAACATTGGTCATATGTTTTTTAGTGGTTTTTAATTATTTACTATGTTCCGCTATTATTTTATAATTTAGTGAGGAAGGATGATAATGGCTCAATTATGATTTTATTGCTACCTAGGCCTCTTGGTGCTAGAAAATGTATACAGGAAAATGGTCTCTTAGCACAAAGCAGGAGATTGATGTGCAGGTGCTTAGAGACATTCCCTTCTTTTTAACTTGAGATTAAATGTTTTTGACAGATCCCCTGTGAGCAACTTACAGATTCGATATGATCAACCGAGCAATAGTAGTTTGGAAAATCTGCCTCCAGTAGCAGCAAGTATTGAACAACTCTTGGAGAGGCAGTGGAGTGAAGGACAGCAGTTTCTATTAGAGCAGGGCACTCCTAGTGACAGTAAGTATTCATTTTCTTGTGTCTAAAATATGGATACTTGGAAGTGGGCAACAGTGGTGGTGCAAGCCTTTAATCCCAACACTCCCCCAGAGGCAGAGGCCAGCAGATCTCTGAGTTCAAGGTTGGATTGATCTACAAATCAAGTTCCAGGACAGCTGGTTCTACATAGAGAAACTCCGCTCCCCCCCCCCCCCCAAAATACAAACAAATAAACAAATAAAATACAGAAAAACTGTTTACCCAAAATAATGACATTATGTCATGCACTATATAATTAGAGAAGGTGTATGTGCCATGGTTTGTCAGAGCTAACTCTTTAATTTTAGCTCCAAATTTGTCTTTATTCATCTTTAACAATATCTCCAGTGTATTAGTCAGGGTTCTCTAGGGTCATAGAACTTATGGTAGTCTCTATACAGTAAAGGAATTTATTGATGACTTACAGTCTGTGTAGTCCAACAATGGTCAGCAGTAGCTGTGAATGGAAGTCCAAGTATCTAGCAGTTGCTTAGTCCCACAAGGCAAGCAGGGGAAGGAGAGAGAGAGAGAGAGAGAGAGAGAGAGAGAGAGAGAGAGAGCACCTTCCTTCTTCTAGTGTTCTTATGTAGGTCTCCAGCAAAAGGTGTGGCCCAGATTAATCCCAGATGACCTTGAACTTGGAGATCTTCCTGTTTTAATCATCTGGGATTCATAGCCACTATGCCTCAAGATCTCCATGCCAAGTTCCAGGTCAGAAACTTGTATCTCTCAGCCTACAGTTTAGGGCCACAGGTGAGCCTTCCAATCATGGATTGTAGTTCATTCCAGATATAGTCAACTTGACAAGCAGGAATAGCCACTACATGCTGCAAGTTTCGTTTTTTGTTTGTTTGTGTAAGTTCTGTCTTGGCGTGAACTTGAGAGTAAGGCTCTCCCTGTTTCTAGGGTTGGTATGAAGATAAATGACATGAAAATTGAAAAAGCTTGCCTTCTATGTTTTGTGTTATCTGGTTACTGGTGTTGAAATAAACAGCTGCTGCTGTTCCTCTGTCCTACTGGACTTTGCTCTTGACAGTTTGTGAGAACATATGGTCTCTCCTCTCAGCTCAGGATTTAAACCAAGATTCCTATGCCCAGAATCTTTTTTTTTCCTTTTTTTTAAAAATGTATCTAGTCAGCTGTAGCTCGGTATCAGAATTTAGAATTTGAAAGGATAATAATTAGGCAGACATAGTGATGCGTGTTTCTAACTCTGCCACCTAGCAGGTAGGAAGAAGCAGGTGGCAGCTGTGCCTTTAATCCCAGCACTTGGGAGGCAGAGACAGGCTGATCCCTTGTGAGTTTGAGGCCAGCCTGGTCTACATAGAGAATTCCAGAAGAGCCAGGGCTACTAATTTAGACCCTGCTCTTGCAACATGAATAGTAATTAGTAAATTTTATATTTAATCAGAATGTTAATCATACTTATGAAATCATATGGTATATCTTGTATATACATATTTAGTGTTAATACCAACGGGAACAGGGGACAGTGACGATGATGGCTTCCCCCCTCTCTTCCCCCCCTCCCCCAAAAAAAAAGAAAAAGAAAAAAGAAAAAAAAATGCATAGTTGGAGCAGGCTTGGATAGGTAGAGGGCAGGCTACCTGTATTATTTTCTCATCTGGGCACCATAAGGGGGAATAAAATTTAAGTCTTGTAATGCTAGAGGGTCTTTGGAAGGCCCTGAGGTCATGTTAAGCAAATACAACTTTTTAATACCTGGAGTTTTTCAAATGTCCATCGTGGCCTAACAATGTTCTTGATTGGCAGTTGACAATCCAAGCCTTGGAAGAATTAACACAGTGTCTTAGGTGATCAGGCCTGGCCGAAAGCTTGTTAACAGATGAGGAGGCCTCTTCCTCCAGAGAAAAGTAGCAGGGGTTGCAGATATAGCACCCCCTGCTGGGGAGCCTGGGAAGAGACATGCTGAGCAGCTGGTGTTGGCATGCTTTCTGCCAGGTGTGTGGCAGCATGCTTGGCTGCTGCTGCTGCTGCTGCTGCTGCTGCTGCTGCTGCTGCTGCTGCTGCTGCTGTTTTGGGTCCTGAAAAGTCTGCCCAGGCCCTTGTGCATGCCAAGTGCATGCTTGTTCTCCCATAGACTGCATCTACCAGCTCCTGCGTGTTTAAACAGTAACTAAGAAAACTTGTCCTTTGAGGTAAAGCATATTGGTGATAATTTTCCTATTGTAACTCTTAGCTATTGTCATTATTATTTTTTTTATAAAAAATCATGAAAAGTACTTTGAAATTTTAATTAAATTTTATTTTGAGGAAAATAAAATGCCATCATTTTTCTTTGAGGATAGAAACTATTTGAACCTGATTGGGCTGGGTTATTGTTTATTACACACACACACACACACACACACACACACACACACACACAAGCAAAGCTTCCATGTCGTACAACTAGGTATAGTCTTCCTTAACATGATGTTTGTATCTACATTCAAATGTAGGAATAAACCCTAGTCATGTTAGTATTAGCCTACAAAATTTCCACATGATTAATTTTAAGTCTGAAGCAATTCACGCTATGACCTTAAAATAGTCAGTCATGGGAGTGGAGCTGTTTTTGCTTAAAAAAAAATCAGAAATATTTGCCAGTTCTAGGAATGTTAAAGTCATTACATCAACTTCAAGTTGAAAATCGAAGATTAGAGGAACAGATTAAAAACTTGACTGCCAAAAAGGAACGTCTTCAGTTGTTGAATGCACAGCTTTCAGTGCCTTTCCCAGCAATAACGACAAACCCTAGTCCGTCTCATCAGATGCACACTTATGCAGCACAGACTGGTGAGTACCAAGGACTGTTGTAAGGGCAGTGGGATGGATGCTAATGTCATGCAGACAATCAACAGTAACTGGTTATAAGTTACACGAAGAAGATGTAAGTTATTTCTGAGGGACAGAGACAGCCCTAGTCATTCCCTTGAATTTGTTTTCACTTCAGTGGATAGTTTAGTGGTAAAATTTATTTAAATGCAAGATTTCATTTTTGAAATAAAGCTACAACATTCAACACAGACACCTCCTTCTCTCTCTCCCCCCAGCCCCTCCCCCCCCACCATGTAAATAAGTGTTAGGAGTAATAGGATTCTGGGCTTCAGCATCTGCTTTTAAATAGCCTTTAGTCTTACACATAATATAATTAATGGGGCCTGTGTTTTTTATCTTTCCCTGGTTCTAGCTCCTCCTACTGATTCACTGAACAACAGTAAGAGCCCACATATAGGAAACAGCTTTTTACCTGACACTTCTCTTCCTGTATTAAATCAGGTAAATTTTTTTGTGTGTGGTTCTATTTGTGTGATTTACTTGTGAACATTGCACATGTTAAACAGTCTTGCTGTGCTCTTTGCAACTTGTGTTTCATTCTTTTTGCACTAGGACTTGACCTCCAGTGGGCAAAGCACCAGCAGCTCTTCTGCTCTTTCCACTCCCCCTCCTGCTGGGCAGAGTCCTGCTCAGCCAGGCTCTGGAGTCAGTGGGGTTCAGCAAGTCAATGGCGTGACAGTGGGGGCGCTAGCTAGTGGAATGCAGACTGTCACATCCACCATTCCTGCTGTGTCCGCAGTGGGTGGAATAATTGGAGCTTTGCCAGGTAACCAACTGGCAATTAACGGCATTGTGGGAGCTTTAAATGGTGTGATTCAGACTCCAGTCACAATCTCCCAGAACCCCGCCCCTCTCACCCACACCAGTGTACCACCTAACGCAGCACATCCCATGCCAGCCACCGCATTGACCAACAGGTAAGAGACTTGCTTCAGTATGTTGTTACCGTCACCATTGTTACTATTATTGTTTTGTTTTGTTTTTCATGCAACATGTTATTAGTGTTGTCCTTGTTTTGGGTTAGGATTTTTAAATGCATTTTGTAGATGTTCTCTAGGAAAAATTAAGTGCTTGCTACTCATGATATACTTGTTTTTTAAATTGATGTAATTCAATTAAAAATTGATTTCAGTATCATATTAAATATATTGTGTTGAAAATGCCAGTTCTGATCTGGGATATCTATCTTAAAATGTTAGTTTTCCTTATTACATACATGTATACTAAGGTATTTTTGTGGCAGTCACGTGATACTGGCTCCTCAAATTTGATCAGCACAGTTTTGATACTACTCTATCACAGATTTTGATGAAGTAAAGGGACAGGGTGAATGACTACTTTTATTACAAATACATAAGTTTGTACCTTTTTAAAGTAACTTCCTGACTGAGTTTCTGTTACTTGATGGTTGAGCTTACATCTGTCTATAAGGAGAAAGAATAATTTGTACATAGTGAAGTGCTGTAGTTCAAAATGAATTTGTTAAATCCCCAATGAGGAAGCTGCCTTTCACATCACCCCTGAGAAGGGCACAGTAGAAAATAAGGCTGTGATGGTTTTTCAGTGCCTCGGGACTAGGGCTGCTGTCGGACCAGCAGAGACAGATGTTTATCCAGCAACAGCAGTTCCAGCAGCTGTTAAACTCCCAGCAGCTCACACCTGTAAGTTCTTTGTTTGACAACGTTTTCCTTTTGCCAGTGTCTGATGTTGTGACTGTAATAGTTTCCTCCTTTGTGAATGTGTATCTTAGAAGTTGTTGAAGTTGTCATGCCCTTTGGCATACCTGTGCCATCCCATTTGTGGACTGTCTTACAAACGTTAGAACTTGCATGGTGCTAAACTAGGCTCTGGGGATTGGAATGCAGGCCATATTTTCCTGGCAGTTCATCCTGAGAGGAGAAAGAGAGAGTACATACACTTGCATCATGATGCCTTCCAAGAAGAAAATGATACCGGATGAGGGCAGGCATTAAATAGCCTAAGGGGTGAAGTAAGGTGAGGGTGAGGGGCCATTTCACTTCTTTTGTGGTATTGAGAGTAGAACCAGGGCCTCAGATGTGATAGGCTTACTGGACTAGCATTCTACTGTGGCATTTCATCACCAGCTCATCTTAAGATGGGAGGTGACGGGTGGACCACCATTCTGTCTCCTAGCTCTAATAGCCACATCAATTGTGCTGATCTTGCTTTATTTTCTTCCGTAAAGAATTCATTGAAGAATATTGAACTGAACATGACATGATAGTTCCTAAGGGCTTAGAAACATTAGTAGCTCTAAGGAAAGAGTTTGTGTCAGGAGGGGAAAGATGGGTTCAGTAGGAGAAACCAGAATCACTAGCCAGATTCTGCTAAGATACTGGAGAATTGCAGTATATTTTGATGAAAACAAGAAGAGGAACCCTGAACAGGTGGATACTGACTTTTACAGAGATGTAGAGGAACAGAAGGCAAGTAATTTTCCTGAGTAGTATTAACTCCATTATCACATACAGGCCATCCTTCTGGCCTATCTGTCAGTTCTTTATCTGTAAATCAAAAATATTAACAATATTTATCTGTACTGGACCTGTATATTCCTTCTTGCTACAATTTCCTAAGCAACACTGTGTAATTATATATTATTTACTTTATATTCTAACAATAATTTTCAAGTATATGGGAGAATACACAGGTTAAATACAGACGCTGCCTGTTTTGGAGACGAAGCATTGGTGTGTAGCCCTGGCTGCCTTTGATCTCATCCCCTCCAGCTTCAGCCTCCGCAAAAGTAGTGCATTTTAGACACATGTCGGCAACTGTGCTTTAATTTTGGCTTCTTTAAAATACACAGAAATATATTGACAATATGGTTTCATTTTAATCCCAGGTGCAGGTTATGGGGCTGCTTCAGTTTGTCCACAGCAGTTGACTGTGATTTTTGTCAGGTGCAGATAGTTTGTGCAATTACATTTGTAATTCGTGGAACTATTCTGAGGGTACATAAATGCTAGGACCCTGAGAGGGTGGGGTGGGTGGGTTGTTGGTTGGTTAAGTAGTTGTGTGCAAAGAATAAGAAGTTAGATAACACCCGGCGGTGGTGGCGCACGCCTTTAATCCCAGCACTTGGGAGACAGAGGCAGGCGGATTTCTGAGTTTGAGGCCAGCCTGGTCTACAGAGTGAGTTCCAGGACAGCCAGGGCTACACAGAGAAACCCTGTCTTGAAAAACCAAAAAAAAAAAAAAAAAAAAGAATTTAGATATCCTGATGGTGAAGCTCAAACTTGCCCTAAGGAACCTGATGCCCCCAATCAGAGGAAGTAGTCTTAAGGATAATGCCACCCTTCTCCCTCTATCCTTGTGTTAGCTGGTTGAAGGGGTAGAGAAGGGTGGAAGAAAGAAGAACCCACAAAGGAACAAAAGTCTGGCTGCAGTAGCACTTGGGCAGTAAAGGCAAGAAGAGAATCAGGAGATAGATGCAGGCCCGACTATCTGTATGAGACTGTCCAAAGCCAAACACTCACCTCTTACTTGGTGACCATCGCCATCTGTCTCCACAGATGGTCATCTTCCTGACCTGGCAGTCACTGAGTGGGACAGCTGATCGTTCTTCACCTAACTTGGATGGCGTCACAGTCCTTTTTGCTTTCCCAGTTTGGGTATTTCTGTTTCCTTCAACCTTCTTACCTAGGAATTGACTTCAGCAGTGCCCTCCACTCCTCAGATGTTTCCATTTCTTCAGAGTAGATCTCTGTGCAGAGCTGTATACTAATGGGTCCACCTGCTTATTGCATGGCTTCCCCTGCACAACCTGACTAAGCTACTATGGGTCTTACACCAGCCTGCCTTCCCCAGCTCCAACATAAGTCAAAATTGTACTCTTTCTTTTCTTTTTTGGAACTACTACTGTGACTTTATGAAGAAACCTCTCATTAAAGGGGATTAAAGGTGTGGCACACCCCTGTAATCCCTGAGTGCTGATTCAGGAGACAGAGGTAGGCACTCTAAACGATGAGTTTCAGGCCATGCAGTGCTATAATACTGAGACAATCAATCAATCAATCAATTCATTCATTCCTTCTCTGCTTAAAAGCATTCCTGACTTCACATCTTCCCTCCTTTCTGCCTGCCAGTCTCTCTGGGCTCTCATGGGTCTAGGATCTTGCTGCACAACTGAGGCCCAAGAAATACCCTGCTTCCTCATCTACTTGGGTAATGCCGATCTTTTCCTCCAAGTCTTTGTCCACTCCTAATTTGGCAGAGCTGCTCTGACTACTAACTCTTGTGGACTCCTTACCAGTCACCATCCCTCTGCCTGCCATATACCCTAAGCAGCTAACACAGTCTGTAGTCAGCACCCCAGAAATCTTGAGTGGAAGGATTCAAAGCTGCATCAGGAAACTGTCTTCTGTTAGGAGTTGATGGCAGCCTTTAGAAACCATTGAAAAGAACTCTGTCTAGGGTGTGGTCCTGGGGAGGGGTCCTAGAGTAGCTATTTATAATGTGATTTACCCTGTTCCTGTGACAAAACAAATGACTAAAACAACTAGCCAAGCGTTTATTTTGGCATATAGGCTACTATATACCATCTAGGGACAGCACGGCAGGAACTCAGGGCAGGAACGGAAACAGAGCGATGGGGGACGTGTCTTGCTCCTTATGGGTTGTCAGGTCTGTTTCTTAGCCATCCCAGGACCACATGCCTAGGGTGATGCTGTATACAGTGGGCTGGACTCCCCTGCATCATTCATTAGTCAAGACCGTGGCCAACAGACCTGTGTATAGGCCACTGTGTCTTTCCTCAATTGAGGACCCCACTTCAGATGATCTGCTTGTGTGTTAACAAAGCCAAGCAGCACAGCGTCCAAATGCTGCTGCTGCTTTTCTATGCTCTTCACATACGGCCTCATTTGAATACACTTCTGTTATTTGCCTATGTGTCTTAAAAATAAGCAATTCAGCTGGATGGCAGCAGCTGCACACACCTTTAATCCGAGCAGTTTGGATGCAGAGACAGGTGGATCTTTTGAGTTCAAGGACAGCCAGGGCTACACAGAGAAACCCTGTCCTCAAAAATGAAAATCAACTAATCAAGCAATCAATCAAACAATCAAAAATGGTCAATTCCCAAGTGGTGCTGGGTTGTTCCCTAGTGCAATTGCTTTTCTTTATCTTGTTTTTAAACAGACTTCACCATAGCGTCTTGGCCGGCATGCCACGGTGTAGACGAAGCTATCCTGGAAATTGATAGAGATAGACCCGCCTCTGCTTGCCAAATGCTGGGATCGAAGCTCTTGTTCTCTTAGTGGTGTGACTGTGCTTTAAGTAACACTGTAGGGGAGAGATGGAGAAGGCAGGCTTTGCTGACTCTGGCTGAAGCTCATCTTTTGTCCCATTTTTGCTGAAGGAACAGCATCAGGCCTTCCTGTACCAGCTGATGCAGCAGCAGCACCACCCACCTGAGCTCCAGCAGCTGCAGCTCCCAGGGCCCACGCAGATCCCCATCAACAATCTCCTTGCAGGCACTCAGGCGCCCCCACTCCACTCAGCTACCACCAACCCCTTCCTCACCATCCACGGGGACAGCACAAGCCAGAAGGTCACAGTAAGTATGTTTTATGCTGCACCTGAAGGTAGGGTCCATAGTGAGCTGAGTTGGATGGTCTTGTCTTTTTACACGTTATTCCTCTGATAGTTCCTTCTTAGGGCCAGTTGTTTTAGCAGCTGGATATTGCAAAACAGAGTGTCTAAGCCAACTTAATTTACATGTCCCTTAAGTATATTGATTTGAATTTGCATATAAAGTTCTAAGGCCATTTATTTATAATACAGCATTTTCTAAAATGTTTTGTTTGCAAGATATGTGCAATAGCCCATTCAAACATTGTTTTTTCTTAAAAAAAAAAAAAACGGTTTGACTAGTTATAGAACTTTTCTCCATTTAACTCTATATATGTTTTATTATCTTGTTCCAACTTGCTTTTAAAATGGGAGTTTTATATGTTAAATATACAAAATTAGGGCAAGATTCCTAACACTGTTCCAGATTCCTGGAGAAAGTCAGTTGCTCCGGTGCTAAGTGAGCATCCAAAGTACCGGAGTGCGGAGCCCACCCCACCGCCCACGCTCAGTTCCTGTCACTCCAGCTCCAGGAAGCCAGGGGCACTTTTGGTTTCTGGAGGCACCCTTACACATACACATAAACCCACAGGCATGTGCACACATGCACATAATATAAATGTTCCTAAAACTTAATTTCAGTCACACTTTTAATAAAATGTAAAATTTAAATTTATTGACTTTATAATTTATAAGTCATAGCATTTCATCCTTAAGGGGTAAAGGTAAAGTTAGGTGTGGATACATGAACAGCCTGCACATGGGCTCATGTTTTAGGAAGGTCCTGTAGTGCAGAGCATGGAAACCTAGTGCCAGGAGGAAAGACAGAAAGGATCCGAGGTGTAGAGGGCGCTTGTAAATACGAGTACTGATATTAACATGTTCATTGCTTGGGGATTTTTCTCTTGTTTTAATTTTAAGCTTCAGAAACGTTAGATTCCATTTAGTCACCCTGGCTCAGCACTGGTGGGCTAATTGCCGAGTGCGCTCTGCTCGTCCTCTTGCTCTGTGCCTGCTTCCTAGTGTGAGTGCCATCACCGTGGATATTGCCCCCTTTCCCTGCCAGTGAGTCTGTGTTTAGATGGACATTTGACACAGCTTACTGTGCTTTTGCTCATGGATATTTTCCACATTAAAAATAGATTAATTTTTAATGGAAGAAGCACAATAAATAATCAGAGGATAACTAGCCACATGCCTATAAGCTCTACTGCTTGGGTGGCTAAAGCTGGAGGGTCATGAGTTTGAGGACTGAGCCATATAGAGAGGCCCTTATCTATCTGTCCCTCCCCCTCCCAAGCTCTGCCCCTGCTCTCCCAAGACAAGGTCTCTGTATAGTCCTGGCTGTATATAGACCAGGCTGGCCTTGAACTCATAGGATCTGTCTGTCTCTGGTCCTTTGTATTGGGATTAAAGACAGGTGCTACCACACCTTGCTGAGACCCAGTCTCAAACAACAAAACCAACAGAAAGCTGTGTTGGGAAGGAAGTTAAGGAGTCCCTGCTGGGTCATATGTGATTTCATTTCTTAATACGGTAGGTGGAACCCCACTTAAAACAGGCAAGACCTAGGAGATGTCAAAGCTCAGAGAACATTGAACTGTGGGGCCAACTGTGGCTTTTTCCTAGTCCATAGAAACTCAGTACTGGTCATACTTTGCTGCTCCTATGCAAAGGTGGACCCAGGAAGGTGATGCTACATACCTCCTTTCCTAATCGTATCCAAGGATGGGCTCACCACCTTTGTGCCTTCCCACATGCCCAGTGTGATGATGTAAAGTCAAGTCCTTAGAAAATTCATGTTCACTGTGGGGAAGAAAGAGTAGCTGACTTCAGGAGAAATCACTTGTCCCATTGAATCAGTGACAGCCTCAGTTAGAGGGTATTATCTCGTCTTGGCCAACACTGGTTGAGCTAATGCTTCTTATTTTTGTTTTGAACTACAGAGACTTAGTGATAAAACTGGGCCTGTAGCTCAAGAGAAAAGTTGACACTTGAAAATGGCCAGAACTCGCCTCTCCTGCTGCTCTGTGCGTCACGGGCTGATGCAGTATCTGCCACAGCTATGAAGAAGGGCGGCGGGAATGCACAGGGGAGGATGCCACACACTCCCTTGTAAGGCTCTGATTAATTTTCTTGTTGCTTTGTTGCACTGAAATGGAATTCCTATATCCCCATCCCCTACCAAAGTATTTGAGCTTTGGAAGAAAAATTAATAACTTTTTGTCAATGAAATAATTCATATGCAATGAGCTTATCAGTCCAAGAAAAATATAATGTGCTTGCTGCACAGCTAGTTTTGTTATAAATTGGAGACATAAAACTGAAGAGTATTCTATTTGCAAACCACTTGGTTATATCATAAAAGTTGGAATATGAAATATCTTATTGGGATAGAGTGTGCTTGTTCCACGGGGCAGATCTTAAGTTTTGAGAACTGTCTGATTTCTTCTCTTGGAGTTGTATTCATTAAATATTGTGATTATACAGATCCTTAACTGGGGCTTTGCAAATGTTGTTTTAAAGAATTCTGTTCTAATGTGATTTGTCCATTTGGAGATCAAATTAGGATGGAGACAACTGCTTCTGCTAACAGTTATTTTCTTTTGCAAAAAAAAAAAAAATTCTTTTTGTGTGTGTGTTAAAACCTACTCTTGAGTTAAGCGAGTTCTAAGGCTGCTGGGAGACCCAGGTCAATTGAAGCGAACAGTTTCTTTCAGAGACACCAATGTGGAAACTGCTGGAAGGTTCTGGCATCAATCAAGTGCCTGTTGGGACCTCCCTGGGTAGAAAGGGCTCTCTCTGTACAGCAGGGTAGGCCACTTATGCCAGCAGCCTTCCCCAGGCTTCTGCCTCCGTTGAACCTTTCTGTGCCACCACAGAGAGCTCAGGCAAACTGACTGTCTACAAAGAAACAAGTAGGCCTGGGAAGAGTCAACATGCTTATCTCATCAGCCTCAAACCACCCCAGTTGCTAAAGCCTCCCCCGTAGCCTTCCGACTCTGAGGAGCCATGCTCTTGATTGTGACAATATGGCAGCCTAGTAGGTTAGACAGTTGGGGATAGAATCATTGGTCCGTTTCTGAAACACATGAATTACTAGTGGGAAAGGCCCGGCTGCAGCTCGACCTCCACTGTGTGCTTAGCTGGAAGACGCGCTTAGCAGTCTGTCTCCTGTGACACTGCACACCTCTTACCTCACTTCTGTAAATAAGGTTGTGAATCTGTTTTGTAATGTGAAAAATTCATAAGATAACATTGATATTTTGATTTGTAATATTTCTAATTGGTTAGATTTAATTGAAAAGTAAAATTAATTTATTTTTATATGTTCAGGGGAATTTTAAAGAAAGTCAGACCTTTTGTAGATAATTTAAAAAGAATCAGTGTGGTTTATTTTACATATGTAACCCACTGGTTGTTATTCTGTAACAATTTGTATAAATGGTAAATTTTTGAATGTGCTGTTATTTTACTTAGATGTAAAATTCCACATGTATTAAAATGTACAAAGTTTTTGTTAATAAAATTTAATGATGTTTATAGCCTTGTGCCATTCTTTCTTGGAGAGGAGGTGGCTGTCCTGAATTCAGATGTGCAGTACTTCTCATCACTGTGGGTATGTTTCGCTGTCTTGTAGTTGTCCGACTTCTCAGGGGTAGGCTGTGCAGAACAGCATGGAACTGCTCAGCAGTGTCCAGAGATGGAAGGTGATTGTTTAGGAGAGAGGGTGGGTGGGTATCTGCAGTAAGAAGGGAATTGGCTCTATAGGAGACATTTATAGCACATTTTTTAAAAAGTAGCATGCACACTTGATTAAAAAACTAACTTCTATTGTCCACATATTTAGAGTAAATGAGAGGCATTCTCTTAAAACAGAAGTACATGTGTTCAGTGATCCTTGGATCATGGATACACCATAGTTTTTGACCCAGACATACCCTAGAGTATAGAGATGCATTTCTCTTTGTAATTAAGAGTTGAGTGAATATGAAGGAAAGAAAAAACTAACCCTTGGCTCCTAACTGTATTTTGTTTTAATAGGGGCCATGTATCTGGGCCAGCCTTGGACTCCATGTGGGTAGCTAAGGCTGCCCTTGAACTTGTAGTTCTTTTTCTGTTAAAGCTTGAGTAGTGAGATTTCACGACAGTGCTGTCACCTAGCTTCCGTGGTGCTATGGCCAGAACCAAGGAGGGCTCCTTGCAGTTAGTGTCCATTTGAGCTTCATCTCCAGCTAAGTCCTAAGTCCCCAACTTTATTACAGAGTGAATTAGGTTTGTAGGAAGAGACAAAGAAATTCACTTTAGAAGATCTTTTCTGTTGGCCAGGTGTTGATGACACCTGCATCCCCAACACCAGCTGCTTTGGCAGAGGACCCAGGTTTAGTTCCCAGCATACACATGATGACCCAGCTGTCTGTAACTCTACTGCCAGGGGGTCTGACACCTTCTTTTGACCTCTGTAACCACAAGGCATGCAGATGGCACATGCAGACAAACATTCAACCAAAATTAAAAAAAAAAAATTGTTTTTTAAACAGGAAGGGCAGGTATTATCTCTGCAAAGACCCATCACTCAGCTAAGATGGCAGATAACAGCTGTGTTTAATCTCACTTTAGGGAATCCATTGCACAAGGAAGGATTCTCTGCCTTATCAGTTCCCTTCTTAAAAGCATGACCTTTACCTTGTATGGTTTTCATCTGGCTAGGTAGGACACATGGGTGGCTTTGGAGGTGGCAGTGGTACCCAGGTCAGCTTGTCCCCTGGACCGCACTCATATTGGCCAACTTTGTGAGACGGCATCTTTGCGAGTGTGTGGTGTGTCACTCTCAAGCATTGGACATTGAAGCCAAGGAGATCAGGGCACAGATTGGTGTGGTTAGGCCTTGTTTTTCCCTTGGTGGTGGTGGTTTTCACTTGGTGAGTGTGGACTAGGCTGTCTCCAGCCCACAGTTCCAGTTCCTCTTGTGCTGAGATCTGTAGGCTTGCTCCCCTCTGCCTTTTTGTCCCTCAGTTCTGTGGACAGTTTGTGCAACTAGGAGCAGAGGTTTTAGGATGAAGTGTCCCTGGTTCATGTGCTTCTGATCAAACCCACATAGAGCGACTGCCTCCATTGGGTGTGGTGATGCATCCCTATAATCCCAGCACTTGGGAGGTAGAGCCAAGAGGTTCAAGAATTCAAGGTTATCCATTCAAGGTCAACCCGTGAACCAGTCTCAGAAACCAACAGAAGAAAATGAACCAGCCACCCCTGTCACCTTTTTTTCTGTCCAAATTAAAGCAAGCCTTTAAGAGGAAATAATTTCCGTGGCACTGGAGCTAGGATCCTGGGCCTTGGAGGGTTAGCTACTACTTTACCACTGAGCTGTGTTCCCACCAGGAAGTTCTGTAAGTCTCTGACTGTCGTGGTCCAGCCTCCTTTTTCAATGTTAGCAGCAAAGTGAAGGACACCCAGCACCCTGTCACCCAAGAGGAAAGACTAGGAAAAAAAGAGGACTCCCTCTTTTATTATTCTCCCCTGTCTTTAATGCTACATGCACACATACACCCCATTTAAGACATTTTCCCTTACATTTCTATAGTTAAAAATATTGTACATAGATTTTTGACCTACTTTTATTACTTTATTAAAGTGGCACATATGAAAGAGTTTAGATTTTAGGAGCTGAATTTTATATTGTTCCACCATGTCAACAACCTGTCTGGCAATGCAAGGGGATGATGGGGGGAGCGGAGGGTGGTGGACCTGTATAGCATTGAGTCTGGTGGGAGAGCAGGAAGAGCTTTGAATATGTGTGCAGCTAAACTGCTGTCAGCAGCTGCACAGGGCAAGAGGCAAAGAGTGGGCCCCAGGGCTGGCTGATGGGGACAGCAGTGAGGGAAGAGAGGCAGAGGCCAACAGACAGACATGCCGTTTTCTAGATCTAGGGACCCAGGACATTTGCTATCCAGTTATTTCTCACCGGCCTTCTTTGTGCTGCAAACTTGGAATAGCATGAGGTGGCCTGCAAGAGGTTTTCTGGGCTCTGCCCCACAACCTGACTCTTCTAATTTCCTCAGAACTACTTGGTGAAACATGGTTACTCCCGGCAAGCATGGACTGCTTTTACTTCCTTGGTTGCTGCCACTGTGCTTGACATAGCCAGGCTCTGTTTTCCCTGCTTCACACATTAGGGAGGCAATGGTTTAGTCACGTAAGGCCACGTGAGCATTACATAAGCATTAGGCAGGTAATAGCTGTGCACGGCTTTTGTAGTGCTGTCTGGGGTGGTTTTCCCTGGATGGAGCCAGTGTGGAACCTGAGATCTGTTGGGGTTGAGACCCTCCCCACTACAGCAAACCAGCTATCCTGTTCTTCAGGGCCCCGCATCTGCCCTTATCCTTCCCAGGCTCCAGGACGGGTGAAAATCTGGGTGTGGTGCTGCATGGCTGTCCTCCCAGAACTAAAACCATAGGAGGATCAGGTCGTCTTTAGCTAGAGTGAGTTCCAGACCAGCCATGGTGGTCTCAGTCAGATGTCTCCCATAAGTATCTAGCATTTAAATACTTGGCCCATAGTTCTTGGCTGTTGGGGAAGGACCAGGAGATCTAGTCATCCTGGTGTCACCAGGTTGTGTATTGCTTAGCTCACTGCACCAGTACCACACAGCATGATCACAGAACAGAACGAAGAAGATGCAACAGTACAGAGGGACAAGAGGTAGCAAAGAAATAGGAGCCACGGTAGGACTGGGGACTGGGCTGATGTGAAGAATTCAGGGGAGAAAGTGGACATGTTCTGGTGTAGAAAAGCAAGCTTGGGTTTCTTAGGGATACTGACCCCCAGTGGCCCTGCTCAGTACCAACCAGTGGCAAGTCTGAACACACCAGCTTGTTCGCTCTCCCGCACTTCTGTATTAAAGGCTATGACCAAAGCCACTTATAAAAGAAAGGGTTTATCTGGGGCCTGTGGTTCCAGAGTATGAGTCCATGGTAGCTGGATGGAGGTGGCAGTAGCAGGTCGTGGGACTAGTGGCCTACTGGAGCCACAAGCAGGAAACAAAGCTGACTTTGAAATGGCTTTTGGAACAAAGACACGTAAGTATTCAAATGCTAGAGACTTACCGGAGACATCTCACTGAGACTACCACACAGCATGGCTGGCCTGGAACTCACTCTGTAGCCAAAGACAACCTGATCCTCCTACGGTTTGAGTTCTGGGAGGACAGTCATGCAGCACCACACCCAAGTATAGGGTGCTTGGGAAAGACTCTCAGGGCTTCATGAATTCGGGGAAGTACTCTACCAGTTGATACAGTCCCAACCCAGAATGTGGGGTATTTACTTCTATTCCCATAAAAGAATGTGATCAAAAGAGGACTCATACTTATTTTCAGGATTAGAGGTAGTCAGTCTGAGAAAATGCTATGGGTGCAGTACTTGGGTGTACAGTGATGTGAACAGTTTGATGTGGTCCAGGAAATGGAGAACCAGCTGAAAAAGAAGTGCCCAGTAGTAAGTGGGAGTCCTCGTCTGACAGTCCCTCACAACAGTGCACACGCACTTACAGAACAGGACCACTCTTTAACAACACGCACGGTGGCTGAAGGCAGAAACAGCCCTGAGCTGGGAGTTGGAGGCCGAGGCCAGAGTGCATCTTTGCCAGGACTGTGCCAGTTATGGGAGCTGTCTGTGTCTTCAATGAGAGGATGTCGACCATTGGCTTTCCTAGGGACTTCATGTGTGGCTTTTGCCCATGATAACAGGTCAAACTGCCACCACTTTCAGGCCTGCTTGCCAGACTTAGACTCATCTTGGAAAGGAGGGAGTCATGGAGGTGCTATGTGAGTGTCCAGGCACCCCCACCCTCCAGCTGTATGCAATTCTGTTCTAATGGCATGAGCTTTGTGGGTCTCTGGAAAGTGTTAGAGTAGGTAGGGAAGGATTAGGGGGGCTGGCTCCCTCAGTGCAGCCTTGGGGAGACTCGATCCCTGCTGGGTGCAGACCTTCCAATATGGCTGCTTTAAGGGTACTTCTGCTCCTACCCATAAGCCCTCATCCACTGTAAGTAACCCTATCTAAACTGGTTACCCTATATGAACTTTGGAGTTGTTGGTTTGTCTTTGAGACCTTAGGCGAAGGGGTAGACATTGAGTTCTGGCAGCAGCTCATCAGCCTGAGAGGCCTTCCTGGCTAACAGTAACATCCTGGGTGCTCAGGTGTCATTGTGTAGAACTGGGCATGAGCACACACAGCACACTGCAGCCAGTGGGGTGCATCTCCTGCGTGGCAGCAGTTTGATGTTTCCTTCTAAAGTTTCAAACAAGGGGCTAGACTGTGCCAAACTGTTATCTGCACATCTACATACATGGTAACTTTACAGCCATACATAACAAGAGGTCTAGGGGGTCCCATGTCCTCTCCTGGTACACAGACATATACGAAGGCAGAACACTCACACCAAAACAGAACAAAACCAAAAAACAAACCCCAAAACCTTTCCGAGTTTCAAACAAAAGCAAGAAATTATTTAAAAAATTTTAAGATACATGTATAGTGTGTGTGTGTGTGTGTGCGCGGGGGGAGGGCTGCGGATGTGTGTGATGTACCACAGTATGAATGCAGAGGTCGGAGGACACCTGTTTTTCCCTCTTTGGCTGGCTAACAGAAGTCCTCATGTTTTTGACATCACACCCTCCCCTGGAAACACAAGGAAAGCCTGGAGACAGCACCTTATAGCATCTATAATTGATTCTTTTTTTCCTAAGGCACATGGCGTTTAGAAGTCCTGAGGTACAAAATGCAGGTTCCTGCATGAGCTTTCTAGCGTGCCCTTTGGGAAAGTGACAGTCACCGTCACCTTCCAGCAGATTCAGCTCTTAGCTTGCTTTTTCTTTTGGACCAGTTCAACCAGCAGCTTGTATCTAGCAATGCAGTCTTCCTGTGGGAAATAGAGAGAGAGGTGGTGACAGTTATTTCTTGGGTCAGTGCTCCTGGTGCTTTCAGCTTGCTGTGACCTCTCTGCTACTTAATGCCCAGTCCTTCTAAGGAAGCTTATGTTCATTTCCTTTAGAACCTTCCAGGAAGGCCTAGCTGATCACAGGCAGACCTGGTCAGAGAATACCTGCTGCAAAAACAGCCAAGGGTTGCCTATGGAGTGCAGTGTGATACTCTCCACTCAGCTTGCTAACCGCTCCCACCACGGGAACGCCACCGTATCCCATCCCAGTCTACAGAATCCAAGAAACCTGGGGCCACAATGCTCTCATGCTTTGGATATGTCTCTCCCTGGTGGCTGCTGGGACCTTCCTATGTGAACCGCAGCACATGACTAGCATGGAAGATGACCATGTCTAGTGGGACGGAGGCGGAGAAGATGGAAGGAAGCAGCTTTCTAGTTTCAGGTGGGCATCATATCTATTTTAAAGCCTATTCTCTTCCTGTCTAGATGATGCCAGCCCTATGGTAATGTAAGCATGTGAGTTCAGGGTGCAGCAGTGTAGAATGAGCCTCCCTACATCCCACCATCACCACCCATGCCTTCAAAGTATCAGCACAGAAACGGCCATGGCCACTCTCAGCAGGACAGTGTGGGTAGTGCTGAGGGCTGAGCAAGCAGGTGGCAGAGTGTCTCCTGGCAGGACCTGAGCTGACACCACAGGGTCAGCAGGCACCCCTCCTGTGCCTTGGTCTTGGGCTGCAGTCACAGCTGAGGGACACCTGTGGGGCTTGGAAACCCTGCTCTCTGGAGCAAACAAGAAGTTCCCCTCCATCTCAGCAGCTTTTAATTTTGAGTAAACCTCAAATTTATCACACATGTAAATGGCTGAGTCTGACAGAAGTTAGAGAAACTCAGTGAAATAATTACTCTTGGCAAACCGACTGGACAGACTGGAAAAATTTGTACTTAGAGATGAACTGCTAATGGCTTATTTTTCTCTTCAGAAACTCAGTTTCATCATTGTAAAGCAGGTAGGCCTGTGCACTCAGGGACATGCATGACCACAGGCTAAGCTTTCCAACCTGGAATTTCAGTTAAAGAAAAATCAGCATGTGAATGCACATCACTGGTGTGCCTGGAGACCTCACACCTGGAGCACAGTCTGCAGGGAGGAGCTGTGCTGGGGAGGAGCTGTGCTGGGGAGGATGGCTGCCCTGAAACATTACCCAGCAGCTCCAAGGCTCCCCATGTAAATCGCAGTGGTGGGGAAGGTGTGCTGGGCTCTCAGTAAGTCACCTCTGCTGCTCACCTCTGGGTAGTGCCACCAAAACCAAACCACTGCAGAACTGAGTTACCCTGACAGTGTAGGGTTGGGCCTGCTCACCCTTTGGGTTGCACTTGTCACAGAGCCAGAGGACCCTGGAGCAGGGGCACTTCCTGGCAGCTCTATTTCACTCAGAAAGTAGGTCCTGAGTAGGACGAACTTCCCAGTAGGCTGGCAGGCTGCAGTGGGAAGTTTATGTTTTCTTAAAAATATATACACGTGTTTATACACACACACACACATTATATATCACATATATCTATAATAAAATATATTGCATTTATGTTTGTTTGTGTATATACACGAATGCAAGTTTGCACGTGTGTGGCCAGAGACATGTTGGGACAACTTGAGGGAGTTGGTCCTTTTCTTTCCACCATGTGAATTCCAGGGATTAACCCATCAAGCAAGTTTGATGGCAAGCACCCTTGCCCACTGAGGGCTATGTGGCCAGCCTGAGTTCTGTTTCACAGCTGGTGTTTTCTGCATAATGACTACATTTAGCCTCCTGACCTCACCTCTGCTGTGGAAGTATGCACAGCTGAGGGAGACTGAAGACAACTGTGAAACACAAGGTCTGGTAGCCAGTGGCCATGGGAGAGAGGGAGGGCTGTAAGCAGGGAAGGAAGCAGGGTCTACCCACCCCACTGCACAGTGCCACACACCTTACTCTTAGATGGGACACATTTGGCTATTTTGTCCCAGCGGTCAGAGGCTCCTTTTGGGTATTGCTGTAATGCCAATTCCAGAAGTTTCTGCTGACTCTGAGTCCATGCCTCTTCTGCAGCACGAGTTCTTTCTTTTTTCTGTTTCTCTTCATCACTGGAATCATTTTGTTCTGATATATTAAAGTCTTTTTGCCTCCTTCCTCTCAGCTTCTCCTCTGGCTCCACTCTGGTTACTGCCTCAGCCACCCTGGCTGACTTCCGCCTCCGGGGTCGGGCTTCTGTGGTCTCCTGCTCACCCTCAGCAGTCTCTTGCGCCTCATCCTCCATGGCTCCTGCTGAGTCCTCCCGCTGCGTGATGATGTCATCTGGTAAAGCTGTGGCTATCTTGATTGGCCTGGAATTCTGAACATTTGACTTAAGTTCAGAGAGCCTGATCATTCCTAGGAAGGGACCACAGTACACGAGAAAGGGCATGGTGAACTAAGGCAGTGTGCTAGGTATTTTACATGCACTGTCTAATTTACCACTCTGAGAACCCTACTCTTCTTTACAAGGGGAGTCGTTGTCTGAACATGTTAGACATGGAGTTGAGCTGGGGCTGCTGCCTTGTCTTTGTCCTTGCCACACTGTCCTGAGGAATAATGAGCATATATGGCCAGACTTTGATCAAAGAGCATGGATCCGTTAGAAAGGAAACCTGACACTGGACAAGCAAAGGGATTCTCTATAATCTAGGACTCATTAGTTCTATTAGCATAATGAAAATACAGTAGGCAAGCTTAGCACTGCACCTCCTCTGCAGACAGGCACAGATACAGTGTTCTAACTACTTTATTGACAGTATGTGCACGAGCCACAGTATGTTCATGTCACAGTATATGTATGGAGGTCAGAGGACACCTTGTGGGACTTGATTCTTTGCTTCCACCATCTGTGTCCCAGGGAATTGAACATAGGTGGTCAGGCCTGGTGGCAACCTGCTAAGCCATCGCCACAGCCCAAGGTGAATTTATTTTATTTTAGAGACAGAGTTTCTCTGTAGAGTTGCTCTATAGACCAGACTGGCTTTGAACTTAGAGGTTCACACAGCTGAACCTCTGCTTCCTGAAATTCACCTGGCTTCAAGATGAACTTTTACATGCAGAGAAAGGATCTTGGTAAAAGGTTAAGCTGTTTACTCCACAAAGGAAAACAGACCAATGGAGTTAAGTTGTGACCTTCAGTAATGAACCTGGCAGGGAACAGAGGAAGAGCAACCCAGAGAAAAGTCTGGATGGGTTCACCTTGCATTAGGAGCAGCCACCTTCTAACCCTGGGGTCTAACCTCATGTTCTGTAGGACTCTAACCACTTGGTGTCTCTAAGGAACCAAGTTTAAAACCTTATTTAATTCTACTTAATTTAAGCTTCAATTTATTTTTTGTGTATGTGCTTGCATGTGTGTCCATGCACATGTGTGCATATGGGTATGGTGGCCAAAGGTAGACATCACGAGTTGCCCTCTGTCAGTTTCCGTCTTAAGGTCCCTTTTACTGAGGCCTCACTTATTACAGCATCTGGAACAGCTGGCTGAGAAGCCGGTGATCCTCCTGTCTCCACTTTGCTGAGAGTGGAATCACAGGCACACAATGCTGTACCTAGCTTTCTCACATGGGTGCCAAGGACCGAACTCAGATCTTCATGTTTGTGTTGCAAAAACTTTATGATTGAGCCATCTCCCCAGCCTCAAACTTTAATTAAAAATAGCTGAATGTGGCTACTGGGTACCACGTTAGATGAGTGGCCAGCCTCTTTGGAGGACACGGTTAAATGTAGATAAGCCTTAAAATATCCTTTAATTTATGGATTATTGCCATTTACCAATCAGTCCTGTCATTTAATTATGAAACACTCCAAGGAGGAATTTCAGTATAAAGATACGGGTGATTTGTTTGTTGGTTTATGAAACAGCATCTCTCTGTGTTGCCCTGGCTACCCTGGAATTCACTCTGTAGATCAGGCTGGCCTCAAATTCAGAGATCAGCCTGCCTGTACTGGATTTAAAGGCTAATGTCACTATGCAAGGCTAATGTGGTTTGTTTTCTTTTTTTAAATAAATTTTATTGCTTATCAAGAAATGTTGATTTTCTTAAGTCTCTAAAAGTACAGTTCAGTATCCCCTAAGAAATTCCTACCCAAAGTTCCACCTCCCCTGGGGAAGAGGAAGGTTTCACTAGTCTGCCATGGAGCGCCTTGAGCTTACACTTACAGAGACAAAGAACTGTAGTCCCAGAAAACCAAGAATAGTCTTGGTAGAATCTGTCCTCTCAAGAAGACAGTATGCAGCTGCTTACCACCGTCTGGCTGCGGACTGACAGACAGACAGTTGATACTTTCTTTACCTAGCTTAGCCCATTAAGAAACTGAGACTGGCTGGGTGGGACAGGAGAGCTCTTCTCACAGCCAGAATCTCACTGGTAGCTGAATGGGATATGTGCCCTGTTATAAATAAACATGGACACACACCTGCTTTGTCTACCAAGTAGCACTCAGGCTCATTCTTCACACGCCTGCTGTCCCTGTAGACTGAGTAGCTTTCTGAGCTGACCTTACCTTCTGGGGTTACAGGTGCTTGCCACCAAACCTGATATTCTAAGTTTAACCCCAGGACCCAGATTATGGAAGGAAAGAACAGACACCCCCCACTCCACACACATACCCTAGGGTTGTCCACTGGCTTCTACATGCACAAAGCAATACAGAGACACATAGACACATACATTTGAAAACAAAGAGAATTAGAAGAGGTGATATGGCTGCCTAGCACCCTATAAAACGAGGGTTGCTCCTGCTCCCCAGTAGAGTGGTGGAGTGAGCGTGCTGCCCCCTCTTCTGCATTAAAACTTTGTCTTTGTAGTTATAAGGCCTTGCACCAGCAAGGAGAACCAAGGCACTCTAGACAGTACTAGACTGCAGAAACTGCAATTTCTGTGCAGGGCTGCCAAACTGATTGCTTTCCAAAAAGACTAAGTGAAATAATAAATTTGGTAAAAATTTCATTAATAATATTGAAAAATAGAAAAAAAATGTAACACTGGATAAAGTGCCAAATTTATAAGTTAGCTCCAAGCCTATCATGATGTCAAGTATGTAATTGCCATCATAGCTGCATAGGACAGTAAGCAGGATTCAGTGGTGTGCTTTAGACTGAGCCATTCTTAATCAGTCTTCTTCCCACATTGCTGAAGACCAGTCTCCTAGGGTTCACAGTGCTCACTGAAGTCTCCAACCCCCAATCAGGTTTTAATTTTTTTATTAATTAAAAATTTAAATTTATTTCATGTATATGTCTGACAGATGTTTTTTGGCAGATTAAGTAACTTTCTGCTGCTGTCCTTCTTATGTGACAGGACACATGTGGGTTGTTTTCTTACAACATGTGGGTCCCACAGACTGAACTTGGGTTGTCAGGCTTGGCAGCAAGCACACTTTTATCTGCCAAGTCATCTTGTTCACCTACATCAGCTGTCTTTGAAAACTGATGTACGGCCACCCCAACCCTGCTCCACATGCACCTCACACATGCACATATATGTTCTAATGTACTTCAGGCTGGGCGTGAACTTGCTATATGAGGATGAACTCCTAATCCTCCTGGCTCTACATCCTAATGGGATGACAGGCCTGTATCACTATGCCCAGTAACAACCATTTTGGCCACAAAATAACATATACAAGATAATATAAATAATATATAGTATATGATAAATGCTTTATAGAATCTATTTTCTAAATGTTTCTTCAACACAAATATCTTTCCAAATAGTTACTTTTACATTCTTTGTTTAAAAGTCACCTTTGTTTCTCCAGGAACATTTTATCTTAATATCTGGAGTGAAGTTTAGAACTTTAATTGAGTGAAAAATGTGAAAGTTTATTTCACTAACTTTTAATTTTTTTTTTTTTCAAGACAGGGTTTCTCTGTGTAGCCCCAGCTGTCCTGGAACTCACTCTGTAGACCAGACTGGCCTTGAACTTAAAAATCTGCCTGCCTCTGCCTCCCAAGTACTGGGATTAAAGGCATGTGCCACCACTGCCCAGCCTTCACTAACTTTTAAAAGCATTTTGTTAAATTACTAGGTGCCTCTGTGTGACATGAAACAGTCCCTCCCAGGCTGCTCTCCATGTTATCCGAAGGGGACATCATGATACTAGAGGTAGTAAGGCTCCCAGGTTGTCCTGGGTGATAATAAGCTCAAATCAAAGAATGAGCAATGAGGCTACCACCAACCTGTTTTCTCTCTGAAGTCTCGGCCCATATGAGGCCTCTGCTCTCTCAGAGTGAACACAGTGAGACTCTGGATTAATTATGCACATTAAATAAAGAAAACCTGTTCATTCCTCACTATTTTAGATTAAATGTGAAGCAGGAGAAATCCTTATATAGTCTTCCTATACTGCAAAGAACCATTTTTCCCTTCATGTTGTCCCTCCCCCCCCTCCCCATTGTGTGTGTGTGTGTCCACTGAAATCTTTAATGATTTACCTTGTAATTGACAGTTTAAAGTACTCTACATTTTGTCTTCATCTCATTTTACTAATATGTCAATATTTATTAATATTAGCAATGGTGGAGGAAGAGAGGGAGGGAAGGAGGGAGGAGAGGGAGGGGAGGAGAGGGAGGGGAGGGAGGGAAGGGGAGGAGAGGGGAAGGGAGGGGAACGGAGGGGGGGGACGGGGGAGGGGTGTGAGCAGAGTAGATTTTCCTTCGCCTCCCTCAGTCTGAGGCCCAAATAGACACAAATGAGCCTGGTAGGCCTCCCCTCCCCCCCCCCTCAGGTTCCCAGCACCACCACGGTGCGCTCTCCCACCACCCCCACCACCAGCACACACGCCACCGGGCCGTGGCCTCCCCAGGTTTGCCCTTTCTTAAAAAAAAGAGAGAAAAAAAATTTAAAAAAAGAAAACAAACAAACAAACAAACAAACAAAAAATATTAGCAATGGTAATAATTAGGTGTTGGTCATCACTGTCATTCATTGCTTAGATAGACAAACTTAAGTTTTCCTGGAGCAACAATGAAATTCTGAAGTCTTCAATCATTTTTCTTTCTGTTGTTTCCTCTTCTAAACATAAGGTCTCATCTAATCTATATCAGCCTTCAATTAGAATAACTAAGACTGGTCTCTCCCAAGTAGATTATGAACTACTTTGTAGACTTCACTTTGGGGAATACTATTTCATAATTCTTTTAAAGGAAAGCTGAACTGGGCAGCGGTGGTGCATGCCTTTAGTCCCAGCACTTGGGAAGCAGAGGCAGGTGGATCACTGAGTCTGAGGCCAGCCTGGTCTACAGTGTGAGTTCAAGGACAGCTAGGGCTATACTGATATCTTGTCTTGGGACAGTGGGAGGGGGTGATGACTGTGATTGGTCATGCCTATAGAATCACTCAGCTACTCAGGAGGCAGCACAGCGAGACCCATAGAAGGTGCGTGTCAGTTTCTCACTGTAATATGCAGTAGCTTTCTAACAACGCATTCCTACAGAGAGTTCTGGAAGTGGACTTTCTTGTGATATACTACTGTTAATCTCTGTCTCTCTGCCCACTTCATTCGTGGAAGGAAGCTAAAACAGTCTTTCCTAAAGCTAGGAACACACCACACTGAACTCGTCTGAAGATACTGGGCCCCTAGGTATGCTAACACTCCACATCTTTAAACTTAATCAACTTTGCCAGGCCAGACTTATTATCTATGATTAACTTTTCAGAGAAAGGATCAGTAGAGGTTTCTGGGAAAACAACCATCTCTAGCACTTAAAGAAGGGATTAATCTTGAAGAAACCTTGTCAGATTAGTGATAAAGTAGAAACTCCTTTGGGGAGCAAATGATTGACTCTTTGATTTGCTTTGATTCATGGAGTCAAATCGATTAAGGTGGCAACTCACCTGGGGAATTGGTGACTGAGTCCTTCAGTTCCTTGGCTTTGGTTGTCACCTATTTAAAAACACAGAGAGCAAGACAGCTTACTTTCCACATGCCCTGTAAACTGAGTGTTTCCATATAAGGCCCACACAAAGGAACAGGGGGAACAGAAGCTATAAGCACATAGGACTCTCATTCCTCTGTAAAGGGTTAGAGGAGAAGAAGTCCTCAGTGAGTGTGCATTGTTGAAAGGGCAACAACATCTCAAGACTCTTGGGAATGGCAAAGCTTTCCTCCTGAGTGCAAATGTTGGCAGTGTGTACAAGTGCAAATAACTGACTAGAGTGTGCCAAACTGTTATCTGCACACTTCCTCCAGGATGTCTGCAGCCTGAGAATGCCCACACACGTAGACTCCTACAGAGACATCTAAGTCCTTCACCCCCACTTGTGCTGAGATTCCCCATAACACACGGGCTGTTGTGGTAACTGGTGTGCTCCATCAGAGCATGTGCAGTGCTCCAGAGCCCAGCTCTTCTCTGTGTGCATGTTTTCTTCCTTAATTCCCTAGCTACTCCCAGTCTCACTAAAACAGCAGCTCAGGCCAGGCTACCTAGTAAGGAAAGTGAGGCCCAAGTGATGCAATGTCTTGCTCTAAAATGCCCCTCCACAGTAGAATCAGAACCTGAATCATTTCACTAATTTCAGTGGAAGTTAATTATAATAGATTCCTTTTAAAAATAGTTTTAGAAGAGCTGTGCACTATTTTCAGTAAGGATTTCAAGAAACTGACTGTATCTCTTCACTGGAAGACATTATACCAGTGAGCATTGTGTGGGGCAGGGGCTAACACTCATGCTAATCATGTAATAACATTCTCCACACACTTGAAAGAAACCCAAGATCATACAGGAGTGCACCACAAGAACATGTTTTGGGGGTGAAGGCATATGGACCCAAGAAACAATACATTTTCCTTTAAGTGTGGACTCAAAGAAATAATACATCAGTGGCATTTACTAGTTAAAAATGGTGAGCTCTGTGATATTAATGTACACTTACTTCTTAAGGCTGTTTGTTTGGTTTTAAAGACCCATTTTACCTGTATGGGTATTTTCCTCCATGTGCACCACATACATGTAGTGCCTGTGGAGGGAGGCGAGCAAAGAGTGTCACTCCCTGGAAATGAATTTACCGATGGTTGTGAGCCACCAGGTCATTGCCGTGAACTGAACCAGAGTCTTTAGTAAGAGCAACAAGTGCTCCTAACAGTTGAGACATTCCTCTATCCCCAACATGTTTAAGTGGGAAAGAAGCTCTGAGCATGAGGTGTAGAAATATTTAAAGCACAGTAAATCATGCAGCAGGCAGAGTGAGAGAAAACATTTAAGGCTGGTTAGAAACACTAATTTCACAGATGCTGCCTCCTATTCAATAAAACAAGCTGAACTTGTCATCCAACACAAGTTCTAAGTGTTTACCTCTTTTCTTTTCTCTTTGTTTTGAGACCAGGTTCCTCTGTGTAGCCCTGGCTGTCCACAAACTCATAGTTTTCACCTGCCTGTGCCTCTTGAATACTAGGATTAAAGGCAAGTGCCACCACTGCCCGGCTTCCAAGTTCTTCTAATTAAAAATTTCACACCCGAAATTTGATTACATTATCATATATGTTTCTTTTCCTTTAACCCAAATACAATTGAGGGACCCTAAGGGCTTTTTCCAGCCACACACCCACCTTACAGCTTCCCCCTCCCACCTGGGGTCAAGGCAAGGCCAAGTTCCATTCTCTACCCACAGGAGCATTCTTGAGTAAAAATTTCTCAGAATTTACTGACTGATAGTCACCTGACCCTCTGGAAAGTCTCAGGTAGAGTTCAAACACGTGTCATGCTTAAACAGTGCCCCTAAAAAAGTATACAAACTGCTCGTAATAGTCATTCAGGGTCACCTTCTCATCAATCGCCTCGAGGGGCTGACTGAGGGCTGGTGACTCCCTTAGGGCTGTTGGCTGCTACCTTAGACTAGTTTCTATTATAACAATGACAGCAATTGTAACCTGGAGCCCTGCTCTTGCCCACCTTCTAGAAATACAGATCTGAAAAGGGCTTCAGTAATAAGCTGTGTACCAGACAGTGTTCTGAATAAGGCACATGTGCACATGTGTGTACACACATGTATTTAACAGCAGCCATATTTAGGTGTATAACTCTTAGCCCATTTTATAAGTGTGAGTTAGAAGAGAAATAATGTGTGAGGTGAGGAACCTAGGCAAGAAGGATCTAAGCCTTTTGCTCTCAATCATGATAACATCCACATTTGGAAATGAAATCTCTTATTTTATGGACAGACAGGTCAGGTGTTCTTTCACTACCACTAAATCTCATTCTGTTTGGGTCTGCTAGGTCCACAGACTAAACAAACTTCACAGAAAACATACACTGTCCCTCTTAGAAGAACTTCTCTGAGCTCTGGATAGGTCTCCTTAGTGTGCCAAGCCAGACTCACATCCATCCCATAGATCTTTGCATGGCATGGTTCGTTCTGTGCATCTGTAGTTTCAACTACTAGTCAGTCAGCTCCATCCATATGTATTTGAAAAAGAGGTATTTTATTCCTTTGCATACATTTACTCAAAATACATTCCTTCTTTTTTCTTATTTCTGTAAGGTCAGCAATTTAAATTCTTTTACCCTTGTCCCCCTTAGTTAATCCTACTAAATGCACGCCAATTTTCTTGGTATTTTTTATAGAATTAATTTTGATTTCAATGGCACTGCTAATGCATTATTTTCTTTATCTTTTGATTTGGATTCCCCCCACCCCCTGTATGACACAGGTATATAGTTCATTTTCTAGCCAGCTAGGCTAGCTTTGAAGTCATGGAAATTCTTCTGTCTTAGCCTGCTTGACTGTTAAAGACGCCAAGCTAAGCCTCCAGCCAGCTTCTGCCCCGAGCTCCGTGCTCTTACTGAGCATGTACTCACTCTATGATAAACCTCAACTGTATACTGTTTAAGTTCTGGTATGCTGTACTTTCTCACTCATTTTTATGGAATTTCTGGTTCCAGCTGTTTTCGTCTTTGGTCCAGTGTCTCCTGGAGAAGGGGGTTTTCCACAATTTACTTAACTTCCCCATTCACAGTGTGTGTGTTACGGATGTGACCTTTACTCTGTGGGAACTGCTAACACACTTACTACTTTCTGTGTGCTCAGGAAGGATGGATACTTTGTTGCTGGACAGATGATCTCAGGTCTGCTTGCTTTTTGTACTGCTTAGATCTCCGTTGTTATCTGCCTTGTTATTAGCAGGCATCAGTACTCAAATTTCAAATCATTAGTGTTAATTTTTTTTATTTTTCCTTCACTTCTATCAATTTTTGGTCCATGCACTTTGGTGTTCTTTCATTAGTACTTATAATTCATTACTAATTAAGTTCTAATTTCATTAGTATTTATAATTGTCTTATCTTCCTAAATTGACCTTTAAAAAAAAATTCATGCTTTCTTTTCCACTAGTAAACTGTGTTTTACTTTAACCCTGACTAATAAACTCACAAAGATGCATGAAGACACAGACTACATATTTTACACAGACAATAAATGAAGTACGATGTGACTTAGGGAGAGTCTCCAAACCTCTTTTCTTTCTGATTTAGGCCTGGGTTTATCAGTTACTTTATTAAATATAATTCATACATCTACACTGCTATACTTATATTTTATTTTCACTTGAGAACTCAATTTGGCTGGATTCTTTAGACTAAATCATTTGTTACTGAAGTATATCTTCATGTTAAAAAAAATTGAAGTGACTTGAGTTTCATCTAGAACCTACTTTAAGGTTTTCCATCTCCTGTACTTAGTTCTGCATGGATTAGTTCTAGAGCTAAAAATACAAACTGGAACAGCTTGATGGGAGGAACACCCATGTGGTTTATTTTTCAAAGTAAAGTATCAAGAAAAAACCCTGGGCTGGAAAGATGGCTCAGTGGGTTAAGAGCACTGACTGCTCTTGCTAAGGTCCTGAGTTCAAATCCCAGCAACCACATGGTGGCTCACAACCACCTGTAATGAGATCTGATGCCCTCTTCTGGTGTGTCTGAAGACAGCTACAGTGTACTTACATAAAATAAATAAATCTTTAAAAAAAAAAAAAAGAAAAACCCTTAAGCTTCCTCAAGTCTTGTAACTCATGAAGTCCTGTGAAGAGAATATAGGGACCAGTAACAGTCTGCTTCAAAAGGTAAATACATACATTTGAGAGTAAAAATTAACTAGAGGAGGAAGGTCAGGGGATTCAAACTTGGGAGATGAGACAGCTCTGTTGGTAAACATGCTTGCAAAGCAAGCCTTGTAGCCTGTGTCTTATATCCCTAGAAGCCAGCATGAAAAGAGAGTCAACTCCTGAGGGTTGCCCATTGATCTCCACACATGTGCACGAGCACATGTACACTGCACATTATTAAAAAATCCAAACTTTTTTTCAGTTTGTTCCAAGCTGGCTTCAAATTCAGTCTTCCTGCCTTAGTCTCTTGGGGTATTAGGATGAGGCTTATGCAACAACATACACACACACACACACACACACACACACACACACACACACACACACACACATACACACACACACTTAGGTCAATTGACAAAATCATAAATATATTTGTCCTCAGAATCTCAAGATCTGAGGTACCTCAGAGTTTTTTGTTTTCATTAGGACTTTTCCTTTGAAATGAGACGCTAGAATATTAAATGTTAGGGTACTTCCCTCTTCCTCTGTTTTTGTTTTTTCTGAGACAATGTTTCTCTTTATAGCCCTGGCTGTCCTGGAAATCCCACTGTAGACCAGACTGGCCTCTGTGGAGAGCCATTCCGAGAGCGAGCGGTCTCATAAACAAGCCCTCATTTGGCTAAGCTTGCTGCCATTGGTTGCTTCCGCATTTGGTGACCTATCCACTTTTGCCACGTGGCCCATTGGAATTGGCTAAGCTTGGGAGTACTTAACGGTGGAGGGTAGGCAGGAAGGCAGGGCCTAGATGGCAGGAAGGCGGGGCTTAAGTAACAGCTCCCCAGAGCCAGAAGGCAGAAGAAGAAGGCAGGAGAAGCAGGAGGGAGAAGAATGTTACAACGTTCCTGAATAAACTGCTAAAAGGAAGAGCTCGGGTTGTGTCTTTCTTGCTGGTCGAGGCGGACCTAACAGTTGGTGGCCTGTACGGGGAAACCTCTTGAGACTCAGAACCTTTTCCAGTCAGGGCAGCCGGCTTGGTAAGTTCCCAGTTAAGTTGGGACAATAAGGACCTCGGAAGTAGAGGCAATAAGGACTTCGGAAGTTGGGGCAATAAGGACCTCGGAAGTAGAGGCTATAAGGAGTAGTGAACTGAAAGTAAAAGAAAAGTAACAAAAAAAGGTTAACAAAAGTAACCATGGGCGCTTTGAAATTGCACTCAATTTTTCTGGCTTTTTTTTTTTTTTTTTTTTTTTGGCGACAGCCTAGACAGGGGTTGGGTTTTTCCTAGGGGCCACTGAGGGAGGTATTCCTATTACTTGGAAAACAGAGGAGCCAGTGTGGGTTCCTCAGTGGCCACTCTCCTCTGAAAAGTTGATTGCTGCAAAAATCCTGGTGGCTAAGCAGTTGACCCTGATCTTATGTTTATGTTAAAAAGTTTGATTGTTGCTGGTTTCGTTTTTGCCTTACTATAAAAACACTCTGCACCCAAAGTAAAGTACACCTTGATAAAGCTTTCTTGGTGTACGTCTCTTTGTCTCTCCCACCCTCTTATTTCCACAAATCCCTAATAATCTCTAGTCCGAGACAACCCATGAATGTGTGGGATCCGCTGGCCAGACCTCCACATATGGCGCCCACGTGGACCTTGGACGCGGGAGAAATTAATTGAGGGACCGCACCACCGGATACAGAGCTCTGGTTAATTAAGAAAAAGGATCCAAATGATTGTAGTCGTTTCCACAGAGTAAGAAGTTTTGGTTAGCACTGACCAGGGATCCATGTGAGACTACGGGGAATTCTAGGCAGGAAAATAGGTATTCGCCCGATACCTTAAGGGACCTAGGGGGATTTATCAGCGGTAGAAGAAGCATGGGTGCGGATATTTCAAAGATGGCTTCCCGGAACGTGGGCAGGCTACTTGAGACTAAAGGGGTAAGGGTGAAATTATATGCATTAAGGGAGCTATCAGAACTGGTTGAAGTGTTCTGCCCTTGGTTAGAAGGTATGAGCAGGATAGATAAGAAATCCTGGGAGAAAATAGGAAAGGCATTTGTAAAAACTAAAGTGGATTAATAATACTCCTATGTGGGTTGATCAGTGGTCTTTGTCTCAAGAGAAACTAGAAGCAGCTTCGTTGCTAGTGCAGGAGCAATTGGAAGCAGGCCACCTGAGAGACTCAAATTCCCCATGGAACACGCCTATATTTGTGATTAAGAAGAAATCAGGTAAATGGAGATTGTTGCAAGATTTAAGGAAGGTTAGTGAATCTATGATTGTAATGGGAGCATTACAGACTGGAATGCCATCTCCTGTGGCAATTCCAAAAGGATTTTACAAAATAGTTATGGATTTAAAAGATTGCTTTTTTACAATTCCTTTGCACCCTGAAGATTGTGAGAGATTTGCTTTCAGTGTTCCATCTGTAAATTTTAAGGAACCTATGAAAAGATAGGAATGGATTGTTCTTTCTCAAGGGATGGCAAACAGTCCTATGTTGTGTCAGAAACTTGTGGCACAAGTAATAGAACGTATAAGGAAGAAATAGCCACTGATTTACATTGCCCATTACACAGATGATGTCTTGATTGCTGGGAAAATTCCCCAAGATGTATTTTCATGTTATAAAGATTTACAAATGGCTTTTAATGAAGGGGGTTACAAATTGCCCCAGAAAAGGTGCAGACTCAAGATCCATATAATTATTTAGGTTTTACACTTACAGATCGAGCTGTTATTCCTCAACAAATAGTTACACGTAGAGACAAATTAAAAACTTTAAATGATTTTCAAAAATTATTAGATGATATTAACTGGCTTTGTCCCTATCTAAAACTTACCACAGGAGTCTTGAAGCCCTTATTTGATATTCTTAGAGGTAATTCTGACCCAAATTCTCCTAGATCTTTAATTAAAGAAGGGATATCTGCTTTACAGCAGGTAGAAAAGGCTATTGAGAATCAATTCATTACTTACATAGATTATTCTTTACATTTATGTTTTCAATACTAGTCATGCCCCTACGGCATTGTTGTGGCAAAAGGCACCTATTATGTGGATCCATTCAAGGATATCTCCTAAACGTAATATCGTACCATATTATGAAGCTGTTGTCCAGATAATTATGCTTGGTAGGAAACAAGCATTAACTTATTTTGGCAAGGAGCCAGATGTTATCATTCAACCCTTTACTTTGGAGCAAGACTCCTGGCTTAAACAACATAGTACAGGTTGGCTGCTTGCTCAAATTGGATTTCAGGGAACTATAGATAATCATTATCCCCAGGACAAATTAATAAAGTTTTTAAATGTGCATGAAGTAATTTTTCCAAAGGTAACAGCTTGGAAGCCAATAGATAATGCCCTTGTGTTATTTACTGATGGCACCTCTAAAGAAAGAGCTGGACATCTCATTAATAATCGACAGGTGGTTATAAAAACTCCTGATCTCTCCGCTCAACTGGCTGAATTAACTGCGGTTTTAAAGTCTTTGAAGCTGTGCCTGATGCATTTAACTTATACACCAACAGCCTCTATATCTTCAATTGTTTACCACTGCTTGAAACTGTGGGCAGTTTTAAGCTAGACACTCAAGCAGGAATTCTATTTGCTCAGTGACAAAATATCATTCTTGCACATAAAAATCAATTCTATATTGGTCATATTCGGGCTCATTCTGGCCTGCCAGGACCACTAGCCTGAGGTAATGATCTCAATGACAGAGCCCTGATAGGAGAGATTTTAGTTTCAGATCCTGTGGCCTTAGCTAAATGGGATCATGATAATTTCCATTTATCCAGCCAGACTCTGAGGCTCAAACAAAATTTCCAGAGAACAAGCAAGAATGATTGTTAAACAGTGCCCAAAGTGTGTCATTTTATCCTCAGTCCCACATTTGGGGGTAAACCCAAGAGGACTTATATCTAATAGTATCTGGCAAATGGATATAACACATTATGCAGAATTTGGAAACATGTCTGCATTGATCCTTGTTCAGGATTTATATTTGCTTCCCTGCAAACAGGAGAAGCCTCTAAAAATGTTATTGATCATTGTTTACAAGCATTCAGTGTTATGGGTATGCCCAAAACACTTAAAATGGACAATGGTCCTTCTTACACTGGTAAAAATTTTACTTCTTTTTGCAAAAATTTTGGCATTTTTCATAAGACCGGCATCCCATATAACCCTATGGGACAAGGTATTGTTGAACGTGCTCATCGCATGATTAAAAATTGGCTTTTCAAGACCAAGGGAGGGGACCTGTTCCCCCAGAGGTCTCCAAAGGCGCATCTTGCCTTTGTCCTTTTTATTTTGAACTTTCTGCAGACTGATGTTAAAGGTCGATCTGTGGCGGACCGACATTGGCATCCTGAATCTATTAATTCTCATGCTATGGTGCGTTGGAGAGACCGGCTCATCAATGCATGGCATGGCCCAGATCCTGTGTTGGTTTGGGGCAGAGGCTCAGTCTGCATTTTTTCCCAAAAAGAGGAGGAGACGCATTGGCTCCCAGAGAGATTGGTACGCCAGATTGATTCAGAGCAGCTGCTGTCTTAGCAAGAAAGCTCAGAAAGTTTTTTTTTCTTTCATTTTCTTTTGTTCTAAAGCTGACAGGCTTTTTCCTGCCAGTTTTGAACGTGTTTTTCCCGTTTGATTCGAAAATCTGCTTACTCCCGATAAAGCAGAAGCAAGTAAACTATGGCTCACCGGGAGCAAAGTTTCGCTATCGTTTCAATGTTTACATTCTGAGAGCAGGCGACATCCTGAAGTCGCTGGCACGCCACTGAGATCCCAGCATTTCAAAGGTTAATTTGACTACCGGAGTCTTCAAAGGACTAATTTACATGGTATTGAGACCTGTTCCCTGGGCAACTGACTCCAGAGCGGAGGGAAGACTTGCAACTCAGCAGGAGCTTATCCCCAGCTCCACCTCCCGACTTCAGCATCTATGTGAACAGCCTGGCCAGGATTACGTTAGCTGCCTTTAGGAAATTTTAGCAGTTCCCGGACTCTGCAGGTGTTAAAAGGCATGTCTTGCCATTTTGTGTGGATGGGTGGGGCAGAAAGTAGCGGTCTCTCTGGTGGTGAGGTCAGCCCAGGCCCAGTGTCTGTGTCTGTGATAAAGACACATCATTAGCCTGGGAGGACGGAGCCAGAGAGAGAAGCTCAAAGCACCGTGATGATGCCCATACAAATGTGTTGAGCATGACCTTTATCCTGCATTTGTTTTTTTAAACGAGAGAGGGTGAAATGTGGACTCCCTCCCCTCAGCCTGGACAGTTTCGAAAGCAAAAGAATGCCAGGGCCCGGGACTGCGGCTGCTCACCTGTGGAGCTAAACACTGACTGCTGGAGATCAAAGACTGCTGACAACCAGCTCACCTCTGTCGGAATTGCCTTTGAAGTCCCTTCCTCCAATCTCATGTTTATGTTAAAAAGTTTGATTGTTGCTGCTTTCGTTTTTGCCTTACTATAAAAACACTGTGTACCCAAAGTAAAGTACACTTTGGTAAAGCTTTCTTGGTGTGCATCTCTTTGTCTCTCCCACCTTCTTATTTCCACAGGTCCTCAATAAACTCCAGTCCGAGACAACCCATGAATATGTGGGCTCCGCTGGCTGGACCCCCACAAGTTTACATCATAATTTGGCTTCTTTCTATATAATCATAATCCTTTAGATACTCAGTGTCCAACTCTAAAATGGATTAGATATCACTATCATTTAGAAGTCATATTTTTTTTCTCACTTGAAAGGTAACATATTTATGAGGTTCACTAGCTAAAAGCAGAACACAATGTTTCAATTCTACATACCCAACAATCTGTTCTTTTAGTCTCTTTGTCAAGTCTGCATGATTTTGATGTCATGATTTTTAGGGGTTAGAGAGATGGCTCAGTTATTAAGAGCACTCACTGGTTACTCTTCAGAAGATCCAAGTTCAAATCCCAGTAGCCACATGGTGGCTCACTCCAGTTCTAGAGTATCCAATGCTTTCTTATGGTTTCTGCAGGCACCAGACACATGTGGTATACAAACATACACACAGGCAAAGCACCCATGTACATAAAACAGTAAAATAATAAAGATGGGTTTATAAAAATTATGAGCCAGGAAGTGGTGGCACAAACCGGGCAGTGGTGGCACACACCTTTAATCCCAGCACTTGGGAGCAGAGGCAGGCGGATTTCTGAGTTCCAGGCCAGCCTGGTCTACAGAGTGAGTTCCAGGACAGCCAGGACTACACATAGAAACTCTGTCTCGAAAAACCAAAAAAGAAAAAAAAAATTATGGCTGCAGGTAGAGCATTTATATGGTAGATAAAGGCAAAAATGTGGGGAGGGGGCAAGTTTGGTATCTTCAGCTGATCATTTAAGTGTAGTGTAATAAGGAACTTATCAAATAAATAAGAGCTAATGTCCAGGGTGTTGTGAATAACACAGCACGTCGCTCTGGGAAAGGAAAGCCATCACAGATGCATTGGCAGCCTCATGACTGCAGAGGAGTGTGTGCAGACTTGCCTGGAGCTGCTGCCTCCTGCTCTTCTATAGTGCGTGGCTGAGGTTTTAGCTGGTGCTTATATTTTCTGTTATGCGCCACTGCATACGATGTGTCTCAACATATACTATCACAAGGGATGTTTAGAACTGTTTATTTCTGGTCTCACCTGGGAAAAAAATTCTACACAGAACTCACACAAGTGAGTTCTATTCTTCAGTATCCAAGCAACTGGACTGGGCAGTTCCTGTGCGAACCACAGCACCAAATGTGCATTGAGTCACGTAGACAGAAGAGTTGTAGAGACTTGCATTTTATCACGCTCTGATGTGTCCAGTAATTGTTAACATTCTGTCTATGTTCCCACCCCACCGTTACCTGGCAACAGCCAGGATGGGGGGGGGGCTGCTTGCTCCCTCCTCACTTTCTTGGTCTCTTGCCCTTTCCCTGCTTCCCTTCTTCCCTCTCTCCCCTGCCTTCTCTCTCCACATGGTCATGGCTAGCCTCTACTCCTCTACTCTCTCTCTTCATGTGGCTGGTCCCTCAGGGGAAAGTGATGCCTTGGCATGGGCCCGCTGAGGCACCCCTTCCCCCATACCTTATCACACTGCCATAGAACATATCTTCCCCTTCTTTATCTTTTTATAAACATATCAGTAATTCCTTTTATTATTAAATTACTCTCAAAATTCTCAAAAACTGGGAGCTTATATCTTGTTGTGGGCACACAGCTCAGAGTAAACAAACAAACAAAACCCTAAGATAAGTTTCCTTCCTTCTAGTGATAAAGCAACATATATTATAAATTAGGTAAGAGCCAGGTAAGCTGACAGTTATATGAGTTCAAATTTCTGTTTACCACAAGGGCTCTGTGATTCAGAGGGCATGTTTGTAGTCCTCGCATAATCCTCAGGTAACTCAGGAAGAGAATGTTGACTGCCACTGATAATCTTCAGTCATACTTTCGGATTCCAGCTCACTTGCTGTCTTAACTATTACTAAGATAACAGAAATTGGGCTGGAGAGATGGCTCAGCAGGTAAGAGCACTGACTGCTCTTCCAGAAGTCCTGAGTTCAATTCCCAGCAAATACATGGTGGCTCACAACCATCTGTAATGGGATCTGATGCCGTCTTCTGGTGTGTCTGAAGTCAGCTACAGTGTACAAATACATTAAATAAATAAATAAATAAATAAATAAATCTTATTAAAAAAGATAACCTGTTGGCACAATGGCTCAGCAAGTTAAGGGCTTGCAAAACAAACCTGGTGATACCAGAGTATATCAAACTTGATATAAAACAGTGGAGAGACAATAGTTGTTATCTAGCCTCCACACATGATACCAAAGCATGTGTAACCCTACTCTCCTTCCCCACATAGATAACAAGGAAAATAAAAAAATTATGCAGCTAAGATATATATATACACATTTACTCTAGTAGTCTTCTATTTGGATCTCCTACTCATTACAACTAAGAATTATTGCAGCTTTCAAATTCAAGGTATATTCTATTACCTGAACATTGAACAAACCACTTGAAAAATGTTTTCAATTGGTAGGAAGTAGTGCTGAACATTCTAATTATGTCTCCAATGCCTTTAACTGTGCTCATCTTATCCATTAAAAGGGGGGGGGCTTTCAATTAACTGACTGACCATGTCTATAAATAGGTTTTTTAAAGATTTATTTATTTATTATATGTAAGTACACTGTAGCTGTCTTCAGACACTCCAGAAGAGGGTGTCAGATCTTGTTAGGGGTGGTTGTGAACCACCATGTGGTTGCTGGGATTTGAACTCAGGACCCTGGAAAGAGCAGTCAGTGCTCTTAACTGCTGAGCCATCTCTCCAGCCCCCACAGTGTTGATGGTCATCTGCAGGCAGGAAATACTTCTGTAACAAACACTAGCATAATTTTTTAGACACTATTAGTGCACCAGTGAAGACTGAAATAACCCAGTATGCCTACACCCATATTCCTCTCTGATTAGTAGCTTCCCAAACATTAGGAAAAGGAACCACATTAGCTCTTAAGGTCTGCTCAAGGTCAGTAAGTCATTATGCAGTAACTGAAGGTGCTACATTAAGTCCCTACTAGACACGTCAGTGATAGTATAAGAATATGGATTACACAGTGAGCTTAGAGTAAGTAAGTAAATAGACCTGGGCAGAAGGGTTGTGAATTTGAGGCCAGTTTGGGTTTCATAGAAAGATTTCTTCCAATGCTTTTAAAACCACTTTAAGCTATCTTTATATCATATCCTCCTGCACCAAGCATGTGCAGTACTGAGGGTGGAACTCAGTCTGGGCACTGCACATGCCTGGTGCAGGAGGGTAAGAGTTTCACCAATGCTTGGCAGTCAGCTAGCAAGGACTTTGAGAGGTGGCCCTGCTCAGGACCCTGGCTGTACGTACTCGACTATTGCTAGGACAGTGCCCCTCCCCTTTGGATTCAGAAGATCAGGAGACTTTGCCTGAAGGGTCATCAACAGAACAGCTGCAGTACATGAGAGTCTAAAGGGCAGCGTGGGCTAAAAATGAGCCACCTTCACCAAGTCCTCTGTGGTTACAGTTAAGTTACAGTGCTCCATGGCCTTCACCAAGTCCTCCGTGGTTACAGTTAAGTTACAGTGCTCCATGGCCTTCACCAAGTCCCTTTTCTAGAATACTATCTGCAGCAGAGTGGTATTGTTTATACCAGCAGAGCATTTCCATCCTGCTGTCACACGCCATCCCTGAACCACCCCATGGAACATTCCATCCTGCTGTCACATGCCATCCCCGAACCTTCCTATGGAACTGGTGTCACAAAAGAAGTGCAGCCAGACTGACCAAGTCAAGATAAACAGGAAGTCAGGTGTGAAGAGCCCCTGGTGCAGCCTTCTAGGACTCTGACTTTGGGCTAGGGCAAAGAAGTAGGCTCAAGAGGATTACAGCAGGGGAAGGTGTTCTTTGTATCTTGATGGGTCTTGTTAAGACCCTGAATACAGTGATCATGGGACCTGTCTCAGTCAGGGTTTCTATTCCTGTACAAACATCATGACCAAGAAGCAAGTTGGGGAGGAAAGGGTTTATTCGGCTTACTTCCACATTACTGTTTATCACCAGAGGAAGTCAGGACTGGAACTCAAGCAGGTCAGGAAGCAGGAGCTGATGCAGAGGTCATGGAGAGATGTTCCTTACTGGCTTGCTTCCCCTGGCTTGCTCACCCTGTTCTCTTATAGAACCCAAGACTTCCAGCCCAGGGATGGCACCACCCACAAGAGGCCCTAGCCCCTTGATCACTAATTGAGAAAATGCCCCACAGCTGGGTCTCATGGAGGCACTTCCCCAACTGAAGCTCCCTTCTCTGTGATAACTCCAGCCTGTGTCAACTTGGCACACAAAACCAGCCAGTAGAGGACCTTAGTCTATGCTTTGTGTGTTCCCTGACTACATTTATGCCTTGTTTATTCCTTGACTACTCTGTTTATGCCTTAGGACTGACCATATTCTTTTTTTCTTTTTCTTTTGGTTTTTTGAGACAGAGTTTCTCTGTGTTTCTCTGTCTGTCCTGGAACTCACTCTGTAGACCAGGCTGGCCTCAAACTCAGAAATCCACCTGCCTCTGCCTCCCAAGCACTGGGATTAAAGGCATTCGCCACTACTGCCCGGCGAGGACTGACCATATTCTTTGTATGTACCTAGAATGATATAAAAGCAGACTGGAAAAAAACAAACCTGCTTCAGCTTCAGCACTGGCTGGAGTCGTGTTATCGTTCTGTCTGTCTTTTCTTTCTTTGATCCTCACCTTGAGACCCTGCTGACTGAGCAGGTTTGCTTAGGCAGGACAGCAGCACCGGGGCCTTTTAGGCTGTGCTCCTTTTCCACTTCACCTTTGTGCACAGAGCCAAAGGACTGCAGTAACAGTTTCTTTTTAGTTCAAACATTCTGTCACAGATGTGACATTAGTAATGAAATATCTTTCTACTATATTCAATAATTACCAAAGACTTATGGTCTGCTTAGGGTGTCACTGTAGTTAGAATCATGGTATTATTCGTATACAGGATGGTTCTAGCCCCTCAAGGACTTGTTTCAGAGATTTCATCTCGAAAAAACAAAACAAAACAAAGACTCTATAAGAAAGAGACCTTGCGGGCTGGCAAGATGGCTCAGCAGGTAAGAGCACTGACTGCTCTTCTGAAGGTACTGAGTTCAAATCCCAGCAACCACATGGTGGCTCACAACCATGCGTAATGAGATCTGTTACCCTCCTGGTGTATCTGAAGTCAGCTACAGTGTACTTATGTATAATAATAAATAAATCTTGTAAAAAAAAATAGAAATATTATAAAAAAAAAAAAAAAGAAAGAGACCTTGCGACAGACAGTCTGCTGCTGCCTGCGGATCAAGACATAGAACTCTCAGTTCCTCTAGCACCACGCCTGCCTGGACGCTGTCATGCCTCCTATCATGAAGATAATGGACTGAACCTCTGAAACTGTAAGCCAGCGCCAATTAAATGTTTTCCTTTATAAGAGTTGCCATGGTCAGGGTATCTCTTCACAGCAATGGAGACCTAGTTAAAACAATTAGTTTGATTATTACTTTGTTTTGCTTGTTTATAAGTTTTTTTTTCATTTTGTTCTGTTTTCAGTTTGTTTTTCTTTAGACAGGATCTCATGTTTCCTAGGCTGTCCTTGAGCTTGCCATGTAGCTGAGGGATAATCTTCAACTTCTCTCCCTCTCCCTCTCCCTCTGCCTCTGCCTTCAAGTGCTGGGCTTCAGCCTTATACCCAGATCCCCACTCTGACATTCTTTCTTTCTTTCTTTCTTTCTTTCTTTCTTTCTTTCTTTCTTTCTTTCTTTCTTTCCTTCTTTCTTTCTCCCTCTCTCTCTTTCTTTCTTTCCTTACTTTTTTTATTAAGAATTTCATACAAATATTTGATATGTTTTGATCAATCTACCCCTAATTCCTTCCTGTTCCTCCCACCCACTTTTCTCCCAACTTCAGGAGCTCTTTGTCTTTAAAACAAACAAACCAAAACCAAGCCAACCACCCAGTAGACTTGGGGCTGCCTGTAATGGCATGAGGAGATTCTCAGAGTCCCCATCCCTGAAGAAAGCTATCTCCTTCCCGCAGCAGGCATCAGCAGCAGCCAATGGTTCCTCAGCCAGGGTGGGCCATCCTGCGACACTCTGTTCTCCAGGCTAGCCTCAAATCCCCAAATGTCTTCTTGGTCCAGCTTCCCTAGTGCCACCACATCTGAATGGGATCAGAATGGAAGAAAAGTCAAGTGCTAATCCCTGCCTTACTATCTACTACTTTATGGACCTAATATCAACTTAATATGTTGCTTAAAGGGTGGAGAGCCCCTGATGCCTGCTTCAAGGATATTGGTAAGAATATTTACGTTGGGCTAGAAGGACAAAGGAGTACACTCAAAGAAGAATACTTACATTGGGCTTGGAGGACAAAGCTCAAAAATGAATACAGCCAAGGAATGTATTGTATTCCTTGTATCTTGGTCATCCTGATAAACCCTAGACACTGAGACCACCGGATGGGACTTCGTTTATGCCTTGTTTGCAACTTGACTATTTTGTCTTTGATATAAGAACAGACCCTGCTCTTTGCATGCACCTAGAATGGTGTAATAGTAGACTGGGAAGTAAACCACTTCAGCACTGGCTGGAGTCATGTTACAATAACAACAACAAAGGAAGAGAGCTTGCTTTATTGACTTAAATGTTTAAAATCCAGGTGCGGTGACACTTGTCTATAACCCCTACAATCTCATATTTGGGAGGTAGAAGCAGGACAAAGGGGAGTTCAAGGTCATCCATGATGTGACTATTCATTTGAGAGAATCTAGAGTCACAGAAGAGAAACACTCTAGGAATGTCTGAGAAGGATCGAATAATCTAGATTAGATTGAGGTGAAAAGGCACATCCTAAATGTGGGCAGTACCATTCCATGGGCTGGGACCAAATCAAAATACAGAAAGCTGAAAAGAGATACTCATTTCCATGCTTCCGGATTGTGGAAGCTCAAGCTCCTGCCCCAATGCCTTCCCCATCAAGATGGCCAGCTGTGCCAATGTGACAACTGTGAGCCAACACAAACACTCCCTTCCAGAAGTCACTTTTATCAGAGCATTCTGTCATAGCAACGAAGTAAGAAAATAATACTCTTGGATACATAGCAAATTTGGAGCCATCTGTGCCTGCATAAATTATTGCCTTAAAAAACAAAATAGGCCTTTAATCCTAGCACTTGGATGGCAGAGACAGGCAAATCTCTGAGGCAAGCCTGGTCTACAGACTTCCAGGTCAACCAGGGCTACACAGAGAAACCCTGTCTCAAAAACAGACAGACAAACAAACCAAAAAACCAAACCAAACACAAAAAGCCCAAACAAAAAATACAAAACACTAACAACAATAGTAAAGAAATCTTATTTTCTAATAAATACTGGGTCCAGTCTGTGTTCTAACAATTTGTGAAACTGGCCTCACTTTTCCAGAAAGTCATTCTCATCTTGGGTACAGTGGCTCACACTAGTACATCTCAGGGCTTGGGAGCTGGGACATGAGGATTATTGTCCATTTCTGGCCATTCTGGGCCACAGAGTGAATTCCAGAACAACATGAGCTACAGTATAAGATCTTGCCGCAAAGCCATTTATACACCATTTTAACTGAGTGAGTTCAATATAAGATTTGAAACTGTTAGAGGAAAACAGAAAATCACTTCAAGTATACATACATACAGGCAAGGAATTGTAAATAGGACTGTAGTCACTCAGGAAATAATGCCAAGAAAATGACATTTTAAGAAATTAAAAACCTTTTGTATAGCATGGGAAACAACGAGCCTGAAAGGACAGCAAGAAGAAGGAGAAGGGGGAAGTGGAGGAAGAGGAAGAAGAGAGAAGAAGGAGGAGGATGAAGAGGAGGAAGAGGAAGAAGAGAGAAGGAGGAGGAGGAGGACGAGGAGGAAGAGGAAGAGGAAGGAGAAGGAGAAGGAGAAGGAGAAGGAGAAGGAGAAGGAGAAGGAGAAGGAGAAGAAGAAGAAGAAGAAGAAGAAGAAGAAGAAGAAGAAGAAGAAGAAGAAGAAGAAGAAGAAGAAGAAGAAGAAGAAGGAAAAGAGGGACTCACATCTAGAACAGACAAAATAACAAAGATCAGAGCTGGGGGCTAGACTGATGGCTCAGCAATTAAGATCATGTATTGTTCTTGCAGAGGATCTGACTGAGTTCTATTCCCAGCACACTCATCTCAGGTGGTTTACAACATGTAACTCTAGCTCCAGAAGGATTTTACACTTCTGGGTTGTGTGAGCTCTTACAAACTCATACCCAGAAGTGAGCCTGTGTGCACACCCACTCACACATAGAGAGAGATCTAATTAAAAAGACAATGAAGAAAGAGACCTGGAGAGATAGCTCAGGAAGGACAGACCTGGAGAGAGAGCACAGGAAGGACAGAGACCTGGAGAGAGAGCACAGGAA